>NC_141603.1:7293501-7631001 GCF_047967505.1 Dipteris shenzhenensis | reverse complement strand
ATTTAAATATTTTTATATATGTGTACAGTACCTATTCACACTGTTACGGTAGTACTAGTATGTCCTTGCTTTGCTAAAACTTTGTGGAGTCAATAGTTACAAAGCCACTTGCATGGTTCTTTATTGTTGCATGAAGGCCTCTTTCCACCATGTCCTTAAACCACTTGACATCCAAAACATACACAAAGAAGCGTCGAAAGTCAAGCTTAATAATATCTCGGATTATGCCATAATAATCATCCATGGCTCCATTGGCTCCCTCAAAGCTAGCAATGACGCTGCAATCTTGTGTGTATAAGCAATCTAAATTGTTAAAAGCCCCTAACTTATGCATAACATTCTATATACCGACCTTTTGCATGCATCTGCTAGCATACTCCCATTCTTTCATTGTGATATGTATTCCCTCGTCTCTCTCTGCTCTCTCCATTTCCTCAAGTAGCCAATCCACATGAATATCCTTTGGAAGTGCTCTTAGATGCTGAGGGTATGGCACACGAGATCCATGGTGTGTACAAAAGAGGACTTCTTCCACTTGCTCAGCAGTAGCAGCCCCCCCAGTTGCATCTTCCACTTGCTTGATGGAAATAAGTGATTGCATGAGGAAAATTGGACTGCAGCATGAGGGCGGGATAAAGAAAGAGGGCATGCATGATGGAAATCTTCTTCTCTTCTTTTCTACAGTTCATCATGTAGCCAAGAAGCTCTTTAGGAGCCTCGCCTGATCTTTGGACACCCTCCCACTCCTCAGGAGTTATACATGACCGGGTACTCAAAACACCCCCCAGGAGTCGACAGTTCAAACTCCAAACCACCCCAACCCCACACCAGCTGAGATTACTCTTGTGGAGTTGAGACTGCCTAGCATGCGATAGAGCCGCCAACCTTCTCCCCGATCATCAGGATTCCCTTCTTCCCTGCGGTCTAGATTTCCTTCTCCCCGATCATCAGCACTCCCTTCTCCCTTATGGCAGTCTAGAGTCCCTTCTCCCCTGTGGTCAGGAGGCCCTTCTGCCTCGCAGAGCCTCTAGCATACTCCCCTGCAATCGGGAGTCCCTTCTCCAGAGACAAGTGCCCAATGCACTAGCTCATCACGACAAGACAGCAAGCGTAGTAGCAAGGAGAGCTTTGGGGGATGCATGGCACAGTGCTTTGGGGGGGGTAATGGTGGGGGAAGGAAGGATTTAGATGATGTAGACATGCCAAAGGGTGATGGTACAATCTTCTATGACATCACTCAGAGAGGAGGCATCTTGATGGATACATGGTGGAAGGACATCATGGCCCTCATGCACTCTTTAGTTGCTAACAACTATAGAGATGGCTTTATTCTATATAAAGAGCATCCAAAAAGGTTGGCTGATGAGACCATCAATGTTGTATGCTCTAGGTATCCCAATTCCCCCAATATTGAGTTTACAGAGAAATGGGCAAAGTCAAAGATTGATGTTATACTTGCCAATAAAAGATCTTTACTTAAGAAGCAGGGACTTGCCGAGATTGACAGGAGAGAGGGAGGTCAACCACCAAGGGGCCAGCCCCACACCACTCATAAGCATGTGGAAGAAAGCAATGAAGGCAGTAAAGGCGGACCCCAGTCTACAGCATGTGAAGGCATGAAGGATCCAAATGGAGCAATATGGAAACGTGCATTTTGGAGCAGGGGGTGTTGACTCAAGGGAGTCCCAATTTGTAAGTATCAATCTCAAATTATATTATGTTTATGTGGTTTATTAGGAGGTTGTTTCTTTGTACTAACCCCTCCGCAAATTGTGTCATCTTACAGCTTGATATCGTGGACAGATACCCTACTCCTGTCGAGACAGCCTACCATCGTGGACATCACAGAGGACATACATGGAGGCACTTCTATGATGAGGGGTTGATTACTGAGGGCAGTATATCCGGGCTACTGGAGTGCCCCCCTGGGTATTTAAAAGTACTTAAATAATGTCAATATTGTAAATAAAGATTTGATTTTTCATACATTGATACATGTTGTCCCTTGTTTACAGGCCCCTAGGGATATTTAGGAGAAAGAAGGCGAGGATACTGAGGAGGAAGAAGGTGATGAAGAAGGCGATGAAGAAGGGAGCGAGAATGCGGATTACTTAGATTAGTCGTGGAAGTAGTGCTAGAATTAGTGCTAGCTACTCTTTTTTGTACTTGAAGCCATTGGCTTGGCTTCGTGCCTCTCTTGTATATACACTCCTCTTATTTTTTATACTTGAAGCCACAGGTGGCTTGGCTTCATGCTATATGTATATACAAACACTTTTTGGGCTATGAATTAATATACACTCCTTTTATTTTTTTGGCATTCAATTTCCTTGTGTAATGTTCTATCAATGAATGCCTTGTGAACTAGACGTTTTGGAGTTGTAATGTTTTATTCGGAATTGTAATCGTCTGCTATAAATGTGCGTGGAATCGTGCTAATTAAAATGCCAATCGTGCTAATTAAAATGCAGTTGGATGTAAGAATTGAACTGCACACTATGGAAATGGGATTCCTGCAACCACACAGCATTATGTTCAACCACATAAATTTTTGCTTTTTTTTTAATTAAAAAAATCTACAGAGCATCTACAAGCACGTTTATTAGTGCGTCTATAGGTGCATCTATACATGCATCTATCTGTTATATAGACGCGCCTATAGACGCGGGACTTTAGATGCACTAATAGACGCGCAAGTAGATGCACCCGTAAGTTTTTTTTTAGTTAAGGAAATGTGTTTGTGTGTGCATCTATGGATGGATTGTGTTGTGAACTCTTTATATCAGAGAGAAATTCCTAACAAGCTAAACAAACTACATCCTAACAAACTACAACTCTTTATTTTAGAGAACAAATCCTAACAAACTACCTACAAACAATCAAATAGTATTGATTAGTCTATAGGGGAGTTTTTTTCAAACACAAGAGGTCTTTAAAAAATCCTTTGCAAAAATGGCCACTTTTCAGAACCTACAAACAATCAAATAGTATTGATTAGTCTATAGGGGAGTTTTTTTCAAACACAAGAGGTCTTTAAAAAATCCTTTGCAAAAATGGCCACTTTTCAGAACCTCGGGTGCCAACATTTCAAATATGACTAGTCCCAAAAAAAGAAGTTGAAAAATAATCATTCTTTTGCCAAGTGCTTGTCATTTATTTGAGATGCAAGTGGTCCCTAAAAAAACCTTCGCAAAAACAATCATTTCTTGGGAATCTAAAAAACCTTCTCAAAAACAATCATTTATGGACCTAACACCTACTATTTTATTTCAAATGCAAGTGTTAAAGTGCTAAAACATGAGCACCTAAGATACATCTCTAAGATACATCTAATCAACCATGATGACTAATCTAAGGTGGATGAACTCTAAGGGTGCTCATGACATGTAACTCAAGTCAATTAGGTTCCAAGATAGATTAGCTTGGACTCATAAAAAGAATCTTGAGTGAGTGTAAAGAGCTTAATTGATATTGCTTGAAATGAACCTCCCTTTTATAGGAGTGGGAACATACATGCATATGCTTGCTCACATGTGGGATATCTCCTCCATGCCATGTGGCAGCTTACCTCCCTTTTATAGGAGTGGGAACATACATACATATGCTTGCTCACATGTGGGATATCTCCTCCATGCCATGTGGCAACTTGCCCTTTACTTGTACCTTTGCCCTTACATATGTGCTCATGGCACCCCAACTCTCAATGCCTCCCCTTGGTGCCATGATTCACTAGCTACCTCAAGGTGGTCAGATGTGAGTTTACATAAACAAAATTTCCATCCCCTCTCCTTAGTGCAAAATTGCTACTCAAGTGGTCAAGTGTGGCATTACAAGATTCCTCCCTTGGGTCCCCCCCTACGTGCTTTCATAGCTACTCTCAGGTGGCCAGGTTTGATTTACAATAGGAAATGTGGACCAAAGGTGGTAAGGCTTTTGATTCTCAATACATCTTGTTGTCATTTAGCTCATTGCTTGGTATTGAATCCACGTAGTTGACCTACTAGTGCCTCAATCTGCAATCTTATTCTTTGTGTCCTAGCTCTTTGCAACAATCTGCAATCACTTTGATAGTGACCGAACCTTCCTCAATGGTAACACTTCTTTGTTGCTTTGTTGAACAATGCTTGTTCTTCATGGTTGTTGCTATGTGTTGATGTAGATGCCTTTAACTCTCTTTCTTGCTCAAGAAGAGATGACACACTTTCCTCAAATTTTGGATCTAGAAGATTGTTTTCAATGCATTGTACTCTTCATGAATGATTTTAAGGAGGATTGCAAGTGTATTCTTTTCGCCTACTTTTGCATTCCTTCTAACTAGGTCATGATGCTTTTGATATTGTTGACAAATTGTGCCATATATTCACGGAAGCTCAAATGCAAACCATAGAATTTGCTCCAAACACTATGTTCAACTCATGCATCTTTCCCATGATCCTTAGAGTCTATGTGATGAATCATATTCAGACCCAACCATAATCATGAAAGCCTGAGACTCGAACAGTTATGGTGAAGCGAGGAAATCAAAGGGGTTGACAACGCTTGTGGCTACTTGGGGACTTCCATTGTTTAGATCTAGGTTTACATTAAGCCTAGGCATTAGTGAGAGATCCAAAGGGATGCCCATAAGAGGGCCTAAATGGCAAAGTCCTTTGAGGCATCAAGTTGATTACCACTTGGCAAGCGTTGGTGGGTTCAAGGGAGGTTTCTAGGGAGAGAGCTCATCTTGGAAGAATGCAGAGAGAAGGGACCTGACGAGAGAGTTCAAGTGGAGGACTATAGCATCTTCTCCTATCTTAAAGGTAGTGGACCCCAATGAACCATTTGTGGTTGAAAAAAACGTCAATGATTTTGTTGTTTGGGTGGTACTATTACAAAAAGGTCGACCAATAGCTTTTAAGAGCAAAAGTTTAGACTGTGCCCCACAGAATTACTCGGCATATGAGAAGGAACTGTATGCTATAGTCTATGCTTTGAAGAAATGGAGGCATTATTTGTATGGTGCCGAATTCCAGATCATTTTTTAACAAGAAAGCATTAAGTGGATTTGCAATCAGCTCTACACCTTAAAGGTATAAAAGCTAGATGGGTTGAAATAATGCAAGAGTATCTAATTGACATATTGAAATGGGAAGTTCAATGTGGTAGCTAACTCCCTAAGCCGAATGCCAATTGTTAATGAATTGAGTTTTACTCAATTCCAAAATGATTTCCTAGCATGTAGGATCCTCCAGAGCAGCCACTGCCAGGAGAGTTACTTTTTTCATAGTTTGGAGGGGATCTCCTTTCTTCTATGAGCTTCCTTCAGGGTTGAGATGGCATTTTCAGCCTCCGCCTTGGTTCTTTATTAGCTCACTTTGAGCTGTTTTTTCCTCATGCATTGAATGATGTACTCCTACATTTGAGCTTGCTCTTGCGGTTTTCATTCATACTTAATGAAGTAATTTTCTTGGAAAAAAAATGATTTCCTAGAGTCCTTAAAAAGAAAATCTGAGTGTGATCCTCACTTTTCTGAAATATGGAAAGCAATTAAGAAGAGGGATCCAAATAATCGAGGAGCTTTCATTGAGGAGTCACATGGAAATGGTGACACACCACAGATTGGTGATAAATGACTCAAATGGAAAAAGTATACTCTTGACGATGGCTTTACAAGGGTAGAGAGTGTGTCCCTGAAAAATAACGCAACATACAATATTGCAAGAATGTTTAGTTAAGTGGAAGGATAGACTTGAAGAGAGTTCAACCTAGGAAAGGGTAAGCAATCTCTAGAAGAGGTTTCTAAATTTTGTTTTCCGGGATGTAAACCATTCTTAAGGGGATGGGAATGTTACATCAACCGTAATAATGAAAGTGTATGCTTGGTTATGGTGAGGCGGGAAACCATAGGGCTCGATAGCACTTGCAATAAGTGGAACTTCAAGGGCTTGGGTCTAGATTTACTAGGCAATAAATAGTATGGAGTGTAATGTGAAGGCCCAAAGGGGGCATAGCCCAAAGATTGAGAGTTCTTTAATTGTGTGTGTGTTTATCATGACATTGAGAGAGAAGAACATACAACGAATTGCTCAATAGAGTGGTTGCCATCAAGAATGGGAACATTGAAGAGTAAGAAATGTGTTTTTGTCCTCTTCACATGGCTTTCAAAGTTGTAGCTCACCAAGATCTTTGTAGTTTTAGTACATGCACCATCCAAAGAACTCCAAGTATGTTGTTCCAAGACTTTCCAAGAGATTTGGAAGTTGCCTCTAAAGCATTAAGCCATGAGCTATCATTAAGGGCTTGCTTAAAGATCCAATCTCCAATCTCATGCAAAGCAATAGACATAATTGTACTAGTAGACATAATTGAACTTATATTATCTTAAACACCAAGATAAAAGTTCCATACACTGTACCTATGCACAAACACCAAATGCCATTTGATGGGAAGGAACCTCTTCAAGGCTTGCACATATGACAAGTGCAGTTTGCCAAGTTATATATCAAGCTCAATATCAACAAGTTCTTGATATAGGTAGTTATGCCATTAAGAGTCACACATAGCAAGCGAACTTGCTCTGAGGGACTGTGTCCTCTTTGCCAACTAGCAAAAGAAGTACATTGGATATTTTGTGATGTTATGATATTTGATCCATGTTCATCATCACTTGTATTGCTTGTTTGAGCAAGGGGTCATAAATCCATATAATTCCTCCTGATGGAATATGACCCGTGATTTGAGTGTATTAAATCAATGTCGACATGTAAGTTACTATATAGGGTTAGGGCTTCTAACCCTAGCTTGTAACATTCTTATCTATAGCTTCATCCTTATCCATATGTATTGATATATGAAGTCCCCCCAAGGTAACTCGTTTTTTGAAAACCAATTTTTACCTAACACACCCCCCCCCCCCAAACAACCCTACTTTAGTTAAACCATCTTCCATATGCAAGCCATTCCTAAAGCCTCCTCAAGGACTTTTCCAAGGTTGTTTTCTCTAACAATTTACACCTCTCCGAGGTAAATTATTCAAGATTTTACCATGGCCATTTGCAAAAAAAATTAGAGTCATTTTCAAGTCATATTTCCAAAGGCATTTCAAATACTTCTAAGAAATAGACTTATTCTATTCAAAGGGAGCTCAAATAGTGTGTTAAAAAGATTCAACAGCTTTAACGATTGTTTTCTCAAGAAAGAGTTTAGACGTTTAAATCTTAAAAGTTTTTTAGAAGATGTCGTTACAGCAAGCAAGAATTGATCTCTCTATTTAATCATGTTTGAATAGCAATAATGCACCAAGTCTTCTTTCACTTCCAAGCATCAAAGATTCTAAGCAAAACCATTTGATCCTTTTCTACATCAATCAAAGAAATTTCTCCATCAACAAGTGTTTCTAATATAAAACGTGTTTGGAAAAGCTTAGCTTTGACATCAAAATCCAAACCCATGGCACTTGACCCTTGGCTATTAAAAACATGTGTCTCCATGTTGCTTGGTTTTTGGGCACCTCCTAGCCTAAGTAACCATTCTTGGTTCCTCATCATCACCACGTAGTTACCAAGCAACACATGACTTGCTCTGTCTCTAGAATACTTCCTACTCTAAACGTCACTCTCTTGTGCAATCTTTCTATGCCCTCAAGTCTCGACTCCTCTGATCTCTCTCATCCCAAGGTATTCAATGCCTACTTTCACGAAACTGTTATGCTAAATTCCGAGTCAAACTCTTCTCAACCCTTGAATTTTACACCCATAACTTAAATAATCCCAACTCTCAACTCCTATACCAAATGTTTAAACATATTTATTGTCTTTCTCTTCTCCCATTGCTCATCTACACGTGATCTACTCCTTAAATTCTCAACCTCATGTAGGTATCATCTAAACCATTCACCCTTATATTGGGTTATATCATACTTAATAGAATACAACACAAAGCCCTTTGATCATCTACACATGATCTACTCCTTAAATTTTCTACACCGAGTACCCAACCATAAGCTTTTAAATGTTCGCTATACGGCTTGGCAACAACAGATTGAGGAAATTAAGTTAATCCCCCTACTCCCCCACAGCCTCTTTACCAGGGCATATTAGGGCGTATTAGGGATGGCCCAAACCGAAGATCTCAACCCCTTCACCAGGGCATATTATGACCGGTCCAACTCGAGATCTCAGTATACAACCGTGCCATACATACCTTCAATCTTTTTGTCCAAGACCTCGCAAGCACCACACCAACACAATATTTTCAAGGCTGAGCAATGCCTTATTTTGCTGCCCGGATTCAGAGACTCCCTAATCCCTCTATGCTCGAGCTCTAATACTACTAGTTGGACAATACCGAGGCGACAAGAATGTGGCAAGAGCGAGTTACACCCGTTCAGTGGTACGCAACTCATTTTGATAGTGTGTTGGGCATCTCCAACCCTGTCGAGGACACCATCGCCGAGTTGTGATCAATGGACTGGCCAACTCATCCAGATAGACCACCACTCGACATCAACTCACTCTACCTGTGGCCTCCCCTTGAGCAACGGCAAAGATTCAACCCCTTCGACCCTCCATCTCCTGGTCCACCTTCCTCATGAGCTCTTGCCCTTGATGAGGCTAGACCCTCATCTGCACCAGGTCCACTGTTGTCCCTCCTCAATGACACCGCAATGCGATGATCCCGTTACTTCGACCCCCATGCCTCAGCATTTTAGTAGTAGTTTGTACCTGTCGATCCGAAACCATGAGGACATGGATGGAGATTAGCCAAGGCAAGATGTTGGCCCTTGGGTTAAGGCCAACAAGGGATTAGGAACTTACCAATATAGGAGCAAGCACGGTATCTATGGTGCGTCACAGCATCTCATTAGTTAATTCTCGTAGCAAGCAGCCGCGACAATGTGACCTTCGTTGACTTCTGAATGGTGAGTACTAGTAGCAGAAAGCGTTGAAGCAAAAGACTAAAGGTGGTCGACCAATGGCGAGCAACAGTGTAGCGAGCCGAGCACGCCACCTTTAGCAGTCGATTTTGTAATAGTGTAGAAAATTGTTGTAACAGGGAGAAGGGAAGAGAGAGTGACATTATGAGTTTACCATCTTGCTCCCACCTGGCTTGCTAGGTTAGGAAGTTTAACAGTGATTGTGCATTGCAAGCCAAGGTAGGCTTCATTGTATCAGTTCCTCCAATATATACAAGTGTGGTTTCCTTTTCTTTGTTCATTCATGGGCTGTTTACGAGCACCAAGTGTCTTAAATTTAACCTGTCAGGGATGAGCAAACTAGAGTGTCAACATTACCTTCTGCCAGACATCCTAGACCTGCTCGTGGAAAGACAGATGGGAGGGGAAGAGAAGACAACCAAAACCCTACCTCAAGAATATATAGACTGATGGAAATTTTCTCTTCAAGCATTATGAATTTACTATTGAGGAAGCTATGAAAACTTGAAAAGGCGATGATAGAGAGGTCCGGAGGGAGAAGGAAATCAACCTACACAAGGTGCACACAAGGGACTTGCAAAAATTGAACCTAATTTATCTTTGGATATGCAAGCTCCCTCTTGCTCCACAAGTTGAACTGCTTCAAAGAGGAAACGTGGATGTAGTAGGAGGGTGGCATAAGAGGTCGATATGAGTGGGAGAGGGGCATATAGACGTTTTATTATTATAAATTTTATGAAAGTCTCAAGAAGGATGCAACATATGTTTGGCTACAAAACGAAGAGGGATTTTAAGCTACACTACTCTGCATGACTTTTTTGTAAATGAAAATCTCATAAATAAAGAATCAAATGTTTAAAATCTCATAAATAAAGAATCAAATGTTTAGAATTGAAAAAAGGCATGCACATTATTGATTATTATGAACATGTACAAGAGCACCCATGTGAGAGTTGGGACTAGTGAAATAAGATAAGGGAACATGAGGATGCCATAGGACAACACATGCCCCTTTAACATAGTTCTTCCTTACACATAGTCATTCTACTATAGCTTTTGCAAAAAAATTCAAAAGACTAGATTGGGCTTGCTATGTATGTTCTATTTTACCTTAATGTTATTAATAAAAGTTTTAGTAAATGATAATTTCAAGCTATAAAGGTCACATGTTGGGTGTGTCGTATTGTGATATCAACATGTACAAGCTAGTATGCTTAATGTGTCTAGTGATTTGGATGAGCAAGGGTGATTAGATAAAGAGGTACGAGATTCCCTTTCAGAGCATTGAAGAAACACAATGTTTCGTACTCATTCAAAGGAGTATTCTTGAGAAGCTATATATATTTAGAATTGTCGTAGATTTATTTTTATGCTACTCTAGCATCAGCCCATAGCCTTCCAATTGGAAAGTGTCAATTATACATGACATACAAAAGATGTATTTCAAGTTCAAGGTTCACTCAACTTAATTATAATTATGCCAATAGCTTTTTCTTTTCCTTGCTATTCCTTAGCTTGTAATTTTTAGCTTCCCTTCCTATAACATTTTGTATTTTCCTAGTACATCAAAACTAGTGAAAAGTATCTTCATTCAAAGAGTTGCATTAATTTTTATATTGTGACATCAACATGTGCAAGCTTGTTTGCTTAATCTAATGACTTGGATGAGCAATGGTGATTTAAAAAAAGAGGCTACCATATGGGATTCCCCTTAATAGAATTGAAGATATACTGCATTTCATACTTGTTGAAATTATTATCCAAAGGAATCTTCTTGAATTTTCATTTTGATACACTAGATTCGTGGCTCAAGTATGTCTCTCCATGTTTCACATTTTTATGTTGATGGCAAGTCTCAAGTGCATGACATTGGCCAAAATATTGACAAAATGAGGGATATAAAAGGGTGCAATTACTATGGGTTTGTAGCATGTTTCCTATGAGACCAAGCCATAAATTTCACCTCTCAATCTAGAGTGTTCTTGTAACTAATCCAAAGGCCATTGGACTTATTCTATTTGATATGTGCACCTGCTGCAATACAAAATAAATCCAATGCTGCCATGAAAGAAGTGAGAGTTTGAGTGGCATTCAAGAAAACTGCAGTGTCATCCACCAACTCATTATCTAAGAAGAGCTCTTCCTCTTGTCTCTCAGGTGAAGTCGTTAGCCCAAAAATATCAGCTTGAGATCTAAGAAAGATACTCATAGCTTAAGCCACAAACAAAAGAAGAAAGGGGGCTAGAGGTATCCTTGACGGACTGATCTAGAAATCTAAAATCTCTCCCCTAACTCCTTTGATAAGCACTTGGCTATGGGCTGATTTGCAAAATGAGCAAATCCCTCTAATCCATGTATTTTGGACATCCAAATCTAAAGGGTACTTCTAAGAAATCCCAATCTACCCTGCTCATATTCTTTCAAAGTACAAGAGTTTGGCTTCGCCAATCCAAAGCTTCCCAAAATAAGATATTATAAAAAACGCTTTTGCCATATGCAAAGCCCATCTGCATTTCATGAAGAAGATATGGAAGAAGGGTTGCAAACGTAAACTGATTGTTTTAGCCAAAATTTTGCAGCAGGTTGCCAAAAGAGTAATTGACCTTCATTGTGACACCAAAATTTTGCAACCTCCCTTTGCAATAAGATGACAGAGACCCTTTGTAAGTGAATCAAGCATAACTCCAAAGTCCCAAATGCCTTGTAGGGCTGAGGTAACGTGGTCGCTAATCATATCCTAGAAAAGAGAGTAGGAAAGTCCACAGGGGAAAACCTACCAAAAGAAATACCAATAACTAGCTCACCAAATGTAGAGGACACAAACTCCTCATCACCAAAGTCCTCCAAGGAAAAAAAAGGATTCTATGAAACAACCTGGCCAATGGGGTGTGTAGGATCCCAGCACCCGAAAAGGGTGAAGAGGCAAGGGCCACCTCATTTCTTCGATCAATGAAGGGGAACTGAAGATGAAGAGATGAGGAGGGAGGGGCCTACTTAGATGAAGAATTAGGACCAAGAGGAAGATCTGCAAGAACACCAACACTGGCTAGATCTATCCAAAGCTGCATATGGAGAAACTCTGGCTACAATCTAAGGAGAAGTAGGAGCACCCCTAGTCACGACTAGAATTGGAACCTAAGAAGCCCCGATAGGGACGTGGTGCGGGGTAAGAGTAGTGGCCGCAGGAGGAGGGGGACGTCAATAAGCACTCCTTAAGAAGCTCCTATTATGGCAATGAGCCAATGGCATACTTGGGGTAGACCTAGAAATCTAATGAAAAGAGATATCGTATGCTTGTCCTTCTCTACCAGGTCGAATCCAAGTGAGAGGGGCTTGAGGAAAATCTTCCTGGAACTAAGTGCTAAGGGGCTGGCATTGAGACAGTGCTCGCAGCTCTAGTAGTATCAAAAGCCACATGGAAAGAAACCTCATCCCAAAAGTCGAACATCAATAAGGTGTGAGGTGAGATTCGAGGGCAATGCCACAAGCATCGTGTCTTTGGTGTGTGATCTAGAAGGATGGGACCCATGGATGCATGTGAAGAGTGTGATGGAGCTCTCATGCTCCACATCCTTTTGTAACTACAACAACTTGTCTTTTGAAAAGATACATGTTCTCGCGGTTGGTGGAAGTGGATGAGGATTGACTAAATGGGATGTCATTCATCAATCAATGCTGAAAGACCAATTCAAACAGTTAAAAATTTTATCCATCATTGAAAGGAAGGAGGAAGGGCTAGAAGGAAGTCCTAAAGGAAATTAAGCGAAGGAGGGCTGAGGGGGAAGGGATGAGAGGGGGAGAGATTGAGGGGGGAGACGATGAGGGCTGAGAGGGAGAGGCTGATAAGGAAGAGAGGTTGAAAGGAAGACAGGATGAGAGGGGCTTTGAGGGAGAGGGGATGAGAGGAGAGAGGGAGGGCTAAGAGGATACAGGTTGAGGGGAGGGGCTGAGGGTCTTAGAGAAGAGAGGTAGAGAGGAGCGAGGGAGAGGGAGAGGTTGAGGCTCCAGGAGGGGAAAGGCTAGATGGTTTCTTGCATTTTTTAAGTGGTTTAGGCGCTAGAACAACTTGAAATCATAAGAGGAGCAAGGCAACATAATTGCTAAGCTTGTGGTTGTAACAGATAGCTAGGAAGACTACTTAGAATTGAGTTTTTATGATTTTTGAAATCAAGTAGAGTAGGCAGTTTTTTGGAAAAGTAGAAAATCACCCATAAAAATAACAAAGTTTTTTGGTTTTTGTTCTTTTTTGTTATGACTAGGTAGATCGGGTAGTTTAGAACACCCACAAGCATCAGATCACTGATAGAAACCATTGGTGACAAAGGTGAAGTCAGGGTGCTGCCTTAGCATCCAAGGCACTGACTTAGCATTCAGGGCGTTGACTTAGCTACTCAAGATGCTGACTTAGCATCTAGGGTACTAAGATATATTCAAACGCTACTAGAATAGCCTGCCACCACCTACCTGCCGACACATTCACCTATTGATATCTACGTGCACAAAACTGAACTAAAACTGAATTATCTTCTTGTTGAGATATAACATAGAACCTTGAATTATAGCAGAATAGCCATCATGCCGAGTTAGCATTCCGGGGAACTGAGATAGCTTGTCAGGGCATTGAGATAGATTGTTAGGGCACTGGGATAGCATTTGCCCCAAATTGCTGCCAAATCTTCCAGGATTCATGCTAATCACTTGGACATTGATTAGAACCAGAAAAAATTGCTTGTGGGATTAGCGCATGGAGATAGCAACTGGGGGCTGAGATAACATCTCCGCCTTGATTGCCCTACTCACACTCTTGTAGTCACATTTCCATTCCCCAGTGTGGGAGACTAACCAAAACTGAGAAGAAACACCCTAGACCAGCTGTAAACATCATCGCGTTGAGATAGGCCTATCTCAGCGCCTTAGGATGACACTCTAGAAGGTCAGGTCACAATGTACCATCTTCCAGTCCGCACACTCTTTAGACAACCTAAGAAGTATGCTTGGTACTTCACATCAGTTATTGATGCAACCTAAGTTTCTCAACACATCAACTTTTTGGGAGTGCAACTTTATAAATTTCTCCTTATACTGGCTCAGACATGTCTTCAATGCGAATAGTAAGGCTGTACCTGCTTTGGTAGAACACCTAGCAAACATTGCATTAAAATAAACTCGCACCTATAAAGAAGCTTATATAATACATGGAGTGAATATTTATAACAGTCTCAAATAGTAATGATCTCACTATTAGCCCTTCATAATTGTGGTCTGAGAACTAGTAAAAAGTACATACTAATCAAAGTAGCACCCTTAAGTTGTTTCATTTGTAGGATGATCCATTCTTGGAGAGGAACATGCTCACCAGTACTTGACTATCACTCCAAGGCTTGGGCTTTAGCAGTGGTTGCCTGCAAATTTTGTGTCAATTTGTTCCTTTAGTAGGAGGCATTCCCTCGTGAGTTCCTTAACACGGAAAGTGTGGTCTTTTAGAGTCTATTTTAACTTTGCAAGCTTGTCGTAATAGTCTTGAAGGTCTTGCTCGTTGTGGACTAGTGTGAGCCTAGCTTGCACAAGGTCCTCCATTTGTTGAGCATTGAAGGTCATTGGTAGTGTCGTTGTTGCAAGCTTGTCCTAATAGTCTTGAAGGTCTTGCTCTTTGTGGACTAGTGTGAGCCTAGCTTGCACAAGGTCCTCCATTTGTTGAGCATCAAAGGAGGTTAAGTGCTCATTGGACGTTTATAGTAGTGTTGTAGCATTAAGTGCTTCTACAAGCCATACTTGGCTTTGCTTGCAATTGTAAGTCATTTCAAGGTTTAATTTTTCCTCATGTTGTAGGGCTTAGGGCTTGGTTCATTCACACCTCTTTCAGCTCTTTCCTAGATATTTGGGCATGAAGAGATGTACTGCAAGTTGGTGTTCCAAATTACAGCGGAGATGTTCCAGCTATTAAATAATTCTGACAGTTGCTGTATTTGTTTGGCTTGATATTGAAGGATGTCAGATCCTGCTAAGGTTTGTCAAAACTTGTGATACAGTTTGTGCTCATGCATCCTTCCTGAGCCTACGATGTTGCTCCATTTGCAGTCGTACACCCAAGATGTTCCAGCTAGTGAATAATTCTGATAGTTGCTGCATCTGTTTGGCTTGATGAGGTTTGTCAAAACTTGTGGGTGTTGGCTTGGGTTGCTCCATTTGCAATTCTGAACTTGGGTGCAGGACTGCTGTTGTTGAGCTTACAATAAAGCCCCTTTGTGTATCATTGATTTCTATGATGGTCGAGGGCTCTTCTTGCATAGATCTACAAAACAATAGCGCGCACTAGTTTGCATGGGGGTAGTTGACCAGGAACAGAAGGGATTTATAAAAGGCATGGATATATTGGCCAACATTCTCAATGTGGCTTCAACTTTGCCAACAACAGTAGGCAACTAGCTATGTTGCTTAGGGTTTGACTTCGACAAGGTGTACAATCATGTTAGATTATTGATAGTGCTAGATAAGCTTGGATTTGCAAGGGGTTTTGTAGAAAAGGTTTCCTGTCTTTTTGGCAATGCTTTCGGGGACGATGTGCTATGCATTAACAAGGGAGTAGTAGGCATATTTATTCTATGTAGATCAATCCATCAAGGGTGCCGCTTGGCACCAATACTGTTCGTGCTAAGATCAGACCCTTGATGCAAGCGATGAAGAAGGAAGTGGAATTGGGCAACAGCAAAGGCATTGCATTTCCATTGGGTAAGCTTAAGTGTTAGGGGCTTTACCCTGCAAAAGCAAATTGGTCCACCATTGGAGTGCATTACCCTTCAAGAAGGTGGCTGCCTTTGGAAGACTTTGTATAATGACCACCGGAGTAGGCTGCATCAAACTGTTGCACAAATGTCAGAGCCTTCAATCTGTCAAACTTCACAGCTGCCCGTCCCTCCACATATGTTATTTTATGCTAAGAGATAGCTTTGACACATTGCAACTAATGTACTCATTGTGCTATGCTTTCTTGGATGAGACATTGATGATGCTTATGCCCATGGACGATGTTTATGCTTGAGGCTCCGAGACCCTGTCCTGCACCATTTGGAACTGTAATGGTACCTTATGGTCAGAACCAGGGAACTTCTCGAAATCCTATACAAGCCACGACATAGTCTTCTATACAGAGACACATCAGAGTCCAGAGCGCCCTCTTCCAATAGTTAGCGGATATACATGGGAGTCTGCCTACAAAGGTGAGACGAGGGGTACAAGAGGAGTTCAAGGTTCAGGTGGAGTTGCAGTCCTTTTCAGATCCACACTTCAGGGGATCATTTCAGTAGAGCAGAGAGACACATTTTAGATTTCTTTGGATCCGGATATGACACATGGACAGCCGGGATCTGTTTGTCGCAGTTTGCTACTTCCCCCCGGAGACCTCCCACTTTGCCAGAGATATTCGAGGTGATGATGAGACATCCCCATTTGCTGCCCTTTATCAGTCCATCGTTGACTTTTCTAGCCGCAGAGAAGTCCTTGTAGTGGGGGACTTCAACGCGAGGACAAGGGCCCGTCAGGTACCACTTCTTGACTTCAGAGATGATTCCACTCTACTGCCAGATGTTGACCTTAAGGAGGCAGGTATGCTACGGGTTTCAGCTGACAGGCGAGGTCCATTCTCATCTTATGGGCAGGCCCTATTAGACCTCGGCAGGATACATGATCTCATTATCTATAATGGTCTTGACAGATGGCCCGCTTCAGGTGGTTTCACATGCTTTCCACATGGGGGGGGCTCCAGTGTTGTTGATTACATCATGGGATCCCCTGTCTTCACATCTCGCATTACTGACTTCACTGTAGCACCTCTCCCCCCAGTGCTGGGGGACGAGCATTTTCTGAGCGAAATCTTCCGAGCGTCCGAGCGAAGGAAAAAAAAAGCTTCCAACTATGCATAAATATGGCAAAAATCGATCAGAAGAAAACATAGTTTCACTTAGAAATATGCAAAGTATTATAGCAATGCCTATTTTATACAAAAATCTTTAGGTGAATCTGTAGGAATGGTGAGAGCATAATGGGATGGCTTTTGAAGAAACCCACATGTAGAGTAGACTTCTGTATGAAAATTCCCTTATGATCCTTCTTACAACTTTTACTTAATAGGGGGTGACATTGAAAACTCTCTCTCAACCTATCTTCATGAAAGAGTTTCTTCAAAGAAAACTCATTGAAGCAAGCCATCCAGGTAGTTTCGCCAGCGAAACCCCTTTGAAGCAAGCCTCCCAAGGTAGTTTCGCTGGCGAAACTACCTTGGACAGCACTTTTAAAAGTGACATAACTTTCATATCCAATGTCCAAATATAGTCATTCAACCACTCAAATTGATCGGAACACCCCATTTGAGCACATCTATGGAGTTATATTTTGGAAAATCTTTCATATATAGTATTAAATATTACATGTATTTTATGAGAGTGATATATAAGCCCAAGTTAATACTTATTTATAGTAATTTAAACTTCTTTAGAAACATGTCCATAAATATGCTATAAAAACACTAAAAAGATATTGCCATATGATATAACTGTGTTAATAAGTAATTATATATGCATAGTATTATTACATTGAGAGTGATTATGAGGAATGTTTCTTAAAGGAATCAACACTTTTTTAAGGTAATAACAGGGGTACAAAGGGATGTCTCTAAATAAGAAAATTATGTTGTGTAAAAATGAATGAGTGACTAGTCTGTGTATTTTATGATAAAGGGATCTAGTTCTCGTAAAAATAAAAGTGTAAAAACCATGTTTCCTAAAGAAAAACATTTTTAAAAATCTCTTGAAAAACACGCTCGGATAAACCTGCTCATAGGTTTTTGCTCGTAAAATTGACGCATCCCCAGTGCTGCAGCTCGTCTTTTGAGAAAGTGACGGTTCTCGCGGCCGGTGTGTGCGGTAACGGATTGACTGAATGGAAACCCATTTGTCAATTGAGGTGGGATAGGCCGATTCAAACACAAAAAAGAACTCCGTCCGCTTTCCTGAAGCCCAGGAGACCCCTAAAAGAGAATAGGGGTACTCCAGATGAAGGGAGAGGGTGAAAGGAAGGTGGGAGAGAGAGGAATGATCAAGGAGAGGAGAGAGGGAGGGGAGGCGGGGGGAGCAGCAGGTAGGGGGGAGGGGAGGGAGGAGGCAGCGCGTGGGGGAGGAGCTGGCAGCAGCGCGGGAGGTAGAGAAGGGGAGAGAGGGAGGGGAGTTGGGGGGGGAGGCAGGGGGAGCAGCAGGTAGGGGGCAGGGGAGGGAGGAGGCAGCAAGGAGGGGAGCAGGAAGAAGGAGGGCAGCAGGAGGAGCGGGGAGCAGCAGCCGCTCAATTGTGGAGGAGGCACCCTTTGATTCAGGATACCCTTGATATTCCTTTTTCCAGCTGTCCAGTGACATTGGGAAGGAGAATCCAAATGGGAGGATTGATGGCACGCTATCTGCAGCAGCAAAGCATTGGCACAGACAGGGAATCTCTTAGAGATTTCTTGAGGAATATTTGGTGCAGGCTCTGGGACTGGTATTCTTGAAACAACTAGTTCCATTTGACAAACTGCCCAATTAGTTGTACACCTGCAACCGGGAGTTTGATAGAACCATCCCACAGAACTACAAATGATTGGCCCAATAGATAATGTGTGGAATGCTTGAGGGTAAACACCAAGGCCAGTTACCCCATCCGTTCATCCTTAGGATAGCAAACAGCTACTGGCAACATTTGTCAAGAGGCAAAAATAGAGGGTACATTCTATTTTCTTCTCCGTTTTGGAGTAGAATACTAGCCAAGGTGAGATCTGAGCTCCTGATGTTGAGGTGAAAGGTTTCCTCCCAAGCAAGATACCTTTTTTCTTTCCCAAAGAAAAGAAACTTCTATTAATGCTTGAAAACACCGTACAAAATAGGTTCCGAAAGGAGCTGTAGATGGACAATACAAAAGAGACAGGTTGCTAGCTAAAGGACAGCCTCCCAGGCAAGATACCTCAAGTAGGAGTGGTAGTCAAAGCCTTCTTCAAGGATTCAAAGCTAGCCTAACTTTCAATGGCCCAAATATAAGGAGCTCCTTTGTGCAATAGCTTAGTGAGTGGACTATTTGAGCTCGCAAAATAAAAAATAAACTTGTGGTAATAACCTGCCAGACCTAAGAATCCTCAAAGTTGGGAGAGTTGTTAGAACCTTCATTGCCAAGGAAGACCTTCCACTTCCTTTGGATGTTGGCACATAGAGCCCTTGCAGTGGGCACCTGGCTTGGGTTATGTTGGTTTTTCCCCCAAAGGTAAGAACTTCTATTTGTGCTTGAAAAGCCCACCCATAAAAATCAGTCAACCAAGGGTTGCTGATCGAGGAAGAAAAGCTATAAAAACTGATGTCCAACCAGCTGTTTTTAGAAAATTTAGCTCACTACCTAGGGAATCTCTAAAATAGGGGCTAGCAACCAGAGTGGAGGGCTATCCATCTAGGGAATACCTTGCTTTGTGAATACATAAAAGACAGTTGCAGGCCATGCCTTGTAGAAATGCACCCGCTTCTCTCGCCCAAGCGGCTACTTGTGCATATCCAAGCCCCATCAATCTCTAGGTCTCCACCTATCTTAGGATGAAGGACTCCATGCCCCACTCTATACTGCTTGGAGTGGTAGGTACCATGGCATCTATGCAACAGGATACTACCTGTCCCACCATATCCCTCTTTAACTTTTGTCAAAATATTAGAGCTGTTGTGGCTGTTGCTGCACACAATCATGAAGTTTGTGATGTTCAACTTGTTAACCAATTTGGTTAACAGTATGTCCTTTGGTGAGTATGTGCGGAATTACTTGTGATATCTCATGATTTGCAAGAAAAGACATCTAAGATCATTGATTAGATGAGCCATGTAACTTTTTCCCTCCAGTAGCACCAGTAGAGAACAGAGCTATTAGGTCACATTGACCTAAAAGAGTGAGAAGATAGGCTAGTGAAGAATTAGCTCAGAATTAAAGTTTGGACAAGGGCCATGTATAAAGGCCAACTTTTTGGATTTGGAGCTCATTATGCATTGTGGAGTATACAAGCTCTCTTGCTTCCAAGTTTTGGTGTCTTGTGTCTACTCCCTTCTTGTTGCTTCCATGCCTATGTTTCCTTCCCCATTCACCACTCTTGCGCTCAAACCTCTCCCCTCTCTCTTCCTTGTGTTCTTTTCTTGTGGAGCAAATCATGATGCGATCTGGGAGCTACGAAGATGGCATCATGAAGTGTAAGCTCTCAAACGAGGATTAGAAGAAGGTGAGCTCTTCTTTGAGGACACCTTGAAGTCCTCATGACATGTTGAGAGGGCAGTGGTTTGACTTTGAACATTTTCGGCCCCATTGCCAAGGAGTAGAAAGAAAGTTTATTAAAGTCTTCGGAAGACCGATGGGTCTATGAGACTGTGAAAATCCTGATATAACAAGCTGTGGTAGTGGAGCTACTAAACGAGCATCCATACCAATGCAAAATGCAAAAAATGCAGAATGGCAGTACTAAGTCCTAAGTACAACATAGTCATGTCGATGGTCAACTATATATCAATCTCAGCATCATCATCAATATCATCATCATCCTCGGCAATAGCAAGATATCAGGATGGATGAGGCAGTGGAGGCATAAAGTCGGCAATAGAGTGCTATCGGCCACTCAGAGGTGCGGTCCTGGCACGTCTCCTGGTCGTAGCTCTGCGTCTAACCAGGGCTACTATGACCCCCGTCGGTCGGCGGGCTCCGACTCTAAACCGTCCTTCTAGAAATCTCCGCCAGAAGTCCTTAGAGTTGTTACTAAAAAAAATGTTCAGAAGCTCCTCCTCGTTCCGACGAACGAAGTCTAGTTTTTTCCTTCGTACCAGTCTACGGTATTCACGTAGCGTATCTGCTGCACTTGAAAGACTGTTTTTGGTTTCGAATCTGAGTTGACGGCGTAAGGCCTTATACTCATCATCGTACCAACTATAATAGGGTATGGTTCTAGGGGGTGGTGGGCGGGTGGAGCCGGTGGTGTGGGAAAAAGCGTGAATGGCAGCCTCGTGTAGTGAGCAGGTGACAAGGGCAGCATGATCCTCTAAAAGGGGTATGAAGTCAATATAAGCGAGAAGTATGTACAGACGGCCAGAGTAAGAAGGTGAGTGATCCCGATCAAAGCGTATATCATGGTAGGTTCTGTTTTCATCAGGTTCCCTGGTCTCCCCTCAGGTTATCACCAGCTTCTTTCAGTTATTGGTGAGAGGTTTGGTGTGGTAGAGAAGATCCCCCCTCTTCCTGGCGAGCCCTCTTCAGCTGCTAAGGCGGTCAAGATGGATGGGGTATCCAGGGTTAGGGTCATTGTCCAAGACCCTAATATTTCAGATGACCACATCATGCTATAGCGACCCGATGGGTCTTTCTTCTGCCAGAGATTTGAGGTTGCAGGTCGGCAGGACCAGTGCAGGATTTGCAGATCCTCGGGGCACTTCGCCATAGATTGCCCAAAGAAGAAAAAGAGGCCCAGAAAGCAACTAGCTCATACTAGCTTACGATAGAGAGCAAGAGCAGGACCTACCACACCACAGGCACCACCTCAGACATGGGCTCCCCCCCCTCCTAGGGCTACTCGAGTCCCTCCTGCACCCCGCACCACCTCTGGCCCACGGTGGGTTCCGGTCGCGGTTAGGCCCTCTACTTCAGATCACATCTCCACTGCTTCGGAGGCTACCCCCTTGGAGCCTCGGGAGGAGACTAGTGTTCAAGAGCCTTGTTCCACTCCACCCCAGGATCAAGCTGTACCTTCCTCATCAGCCCAGGTTGTTGGCACCCCGTCCGCAACAGTTCTTGATCAGGACCCAGTACAGGTGCCTCCTTCTGTGGATAGAGGCAAGGGGGTCTTATATTCTCTCCCTGCTTCAGTAGGAATCCTTTGTACCCCCTCCCCAGGACTAGCTTAGCGGAACTCCTTTTCTGCTCTGGAGGACCTCTCTAACCTCCCAGATGATGATTTTGTACCTTCCACTTTCAGAGAGCCAATTATCGGCATCCCTTTTGAGAGATCTTTCTCTCTCTCACCTGTGGACTTTCCTCCCCTTGGACCTCGTGTGTATGGCAGGAGGTCAGCTCCGGTGGAGGGTTCTTTTTCCGCCACCAGGTCAGGTGAGGTATTCCAACCCGCTTCCTCCCGCCAATGAGGATAGCCAGTTGGAATATACAAGGATTGGGTGGCATCCCTCATCGCCGTCGCAGATAGCTGATCAAGAATCAGCTCCATCCAGGTGTTTCAGGTGGTTCCCTAGACATTCTTTTTCTTCAGGAACACAAACTGGATGTCAGAGATTGCTCCAAGTCAGGTAAGCTGCTTTCAGGTCGAACTTTTTGGCTTCCTACCTTGGGAACTAGAGGAGGCACATGCATATCAGTTTCAGATTCTATTCTCCCTCCTATGATCATTGGACACGGTACCATAACCCCCTCCAGGGCCCAGTGGGTTTTACTTCTGATTGACCGACGTAAGGTTGGCTTTCTCAACCTCTATGCTCTGAACAACAGAGGGAGCCGTGTTCTGTTTTGGAAAGAGTTGCTCTCGTGGGTTGACATTGTAGATTCGTGGATTATTGGAGGTGACTTCAACATGATTGAGGCACCTTCTGATAAGCAAGGGGGCAGAGAAGGTGGTATTCATTCCCTCGAGAGAGCAGCTTGGGATGCCTTCTTGCTCAAGTTCAGTGGCAGAGATGTTTGGTCAGATGATGCATTTCATATTCAGTCTCCGTCACTTTTGTTTTCATGGTCGAACCATAGGGTACAGATGCCTATCCATGCTCGGATTGACAGATTCTATGTGGATGATTGGGCTCTTGATAGAGGGGGAATAGTTTGCATTGCACCTGGTGTTTCCACTTCCGACCATTTTTCGGTAGTTTCGTCCATCTCAGAGCCCCATCTAAGAGGACGGTCTCACAGTATCAGGATCCCTGATGCCTTATGCACGGATGAGACTCTCACAGAGGCAGTCTTGGAGATCTGGGTTTCTCACATGCAGGGGGGGTGGTTGGCCTTCACATATGGCCACAGCACTTGCCAGTATCAGTAACTTTTATCACTCCGTTGCTAGTGCTCGGCGAGGTGAGGTACTCAGGCGGGAGATTGGTATCCATCGGCAATTGGCAGCCTTGCAGAGGGAGGAGCAGAGACGACCATCAGATGCTTGGATACAGGAGTGCCTTGCTACAGCAAGGGCTCACTTGCAGACATTGCTTAATCAGAGAGCAGAGTATGCCTTCCATGCATGGGAGTCCTTTTGGATACAATGGGAGTCCTTTTGGATACAGATGAGAGGGAGAGTCAATAAAGGCAACTTATTGACTCTGACGGCATTTCGCAGTCTCATCCGAATACCGTCATGCACCTAGCGACAGCTTTCTATGCCTTCCTTCTTTCTGCAGATCCTGATACACATGCCAAAGATGTGGCTAGAGATGAAATTTGGCAGAGTTTACCTGTGTTGGTCACACCAAAGATGATATGCTCACTTGTTGCATGCTTTACTAACACAGAGTTCAAGACTACTCTCTCCGCCCTTCATAAGGACAAATGCCCTGGTTCCGATGGTCTTACTCCTTTTTTAACAGCCTTTTGGGATATGATAGGTGATCATATTACTTCAGCCCTGCAAGGCATCTGGGACTCGGGTGAGATGCCTAACTCATTGACCGAGGGACTCATTCACCTTATCCCGAAAGGTGGCAACAGGAATTTTGTATCCCATTGGAGACCCATCACTCTTTTGGGCACTCTATACAAAATCCTTACCAAGGCGATCAGCATCCGATTGCAGCCCCCTCTTCCAGACCTCATCCATGATACTCAGACAGCCTTTGTGCGTGGCAGGAGCATATTTGATAATATCTTTTCCTTTTGGAAAGCCACAGAGTGGGCTATGCAGAGCGGGCAAAGGCTGGCAATTCTACTCCTGGACTTTGAGAAAGCCTATGATAGAGTAGATTGGGGTTTTCTTCAAGGCACTCTTCTACAATTTGGATTTTCAGATGCATGGATTAGAGGGGTGGCCTCCCTTTACAGATCAGCCCACAGCCAGGTTTTGATTGGAGGGGTAAGGGGTGACAAGTTTCAGATTTCCAGATCAGTTCGTCAGGGATGCCCTTTAGCCCCCTTCCTCTTTCTTTTTGTGGCAGAAGCTATGAGTATCTTCCTTAGATCTCAGGCTGAGCTTTATAGGTTGAGATTGCCCTTGAGACACGAGCAGGAGCTTCTTGACTGTGAGTTGGATGATGACACTGCTATTTTTATTAAGGCCTCTTCGCAGTCACTTGATTCTTTCCGGACAGCCTTGGATATTTTTTGCTCAGCTGCAGGGGCACACATTAACTGGCATAAATCCTTTGGCTTTTGGATACGTGATGAGGACACTTCAGGCTGAGGAGTTGACATTGGCTTTTCCTGGATTCAGAGGAGTGTTCCTGTCAGATATTTGGGATGCCAGGTAGGATTGGGCATCTCTCCAGCACAGCAGTTTGCCCCAGTACTAGAAAGTATAAGGAAAAAGCTCCTTTTTTGGAGCTCAGCCAAACTCGACCTTGCCTCTAGAGTTGTGGTAGTGAACCAGCTTCTCTTGGCCACTGCTTGGTTTGTGTGTTCTTGCTGGTGCTGATCTAGGGATTGCATCACTCAGCTCACTAGACCAGTCATAAATTTTTTATGGAGTGGACTTGATGGCACAGCAGATGTTGCAACGAGGGTGGCTTGGGAGACCATTATTCTCCCTACATGGGAAGGGGGCCTTAATATCATTGACCCAGACTTGCAGTGCAGGGCATTGCTTTGTAAGGTGGTGAGGGGACTCATGCCTGGGCAGGAATCTTGGAAGGATTTCTTTTTTGGAAGCATTCAAGCTTGCACACCTACCTTGGGAGATGATTGGGTGGACAGCCCTCGCTGGATTTTTACTTCCGCCTCTCTCAGGTCTCCTGCCTCTCCTCTCATGACTGCCATCCTCAAAGCTTGGGGGAGCTTCAGGAACACTCTTCGAAGGGTTCCGCCCTCTACCCTTGAAGAGATTGATAGGCAGCCAATCATTTGGAACGATAGTATACTTGATGAGCATGGCAGACCACCGGGCACTTCCCATTATATGCAGTGGTCTAGATGGGAGAGAGGCCCCGCCTACATAGTAGGCACTTGGAAGGCTTTTATCAGGCTACCCCGTGAGTCACCTCAGAGGGGTAGCACGCAGGATTCAGCAGATAGATGCAGCCATCCCGGTGGAATGGACAGTTGAGATGCCTATTACTTCCACCACTTGGATGGAAGCTTTTTTGAGGACAGCAGTTCCTCTACAAGTGATCGCTCTTTGAGGTCTCGGGGAAGGTGCTCTGGTCTTTGACGTTGAGAATGGAGGTATACTCTCTAGATCCACGGATGATATTCTTCTAGAGGTTGCCTTTGAGCCTGTCAGGATTGCTGGTTTTGTGGACCATGGAGCGGGCTTGCAGTGGTACTTAGACCCCGATCCTCTGCTCTTGGCCATGGAATCCTGGAGGTTGTGGTTATATGGAGGTGCACGTATTAGGTGCTTGCAGTGGGACCCAGGAGAGTGGGAGTGGATAGATCATGGGCACTGAGGGGGGGGATTCCCTTCTTTCGTTTCATGGTTGGTAATGCCAGGAGATTTCAGCTGAGCAGTAGAGGTTGGATTCCCTCCAGAGCCCCCCATTGGGATAGCTTCTTCATCACCGCAGATTTGCGTAGGAATTTCTGGAGGAGGCTTTGGAAATCCCTCAGAAATATAAAGATCACTCTTTTCTTTTGGCTTTCTATTCATGGAGGGATCGCAGTGAACCTGTGGAGATCACGATTTGGGGCTGATCCCACTTGCCCTCGCTGTCATTCTGCAGAGGAGTCAGTGCGACATTGCCTTTGGGACTGCAATCAAGCGAGGACTGTTTGGAAAGGAGTTGCTCGGATACTCAACATTTTTCATACTTTCCCTTTCTTCATGACTTGGAGCTCGGTCGCATGGTTATCCCTTACTGGGCCCTAGGTGTTTTATGAGGGTGAGCCTTCTTCTTGGGCACTCTCGATCCGCCGACAGGTGATAGAGCCCTGCTCTCTTCAAGATGTACCACATATTCCTTTTAGAGCTTCACATGTTTCAGTGGACACCTCTTGGGAGATTTTGGCTAGCGTTTCCTCTTGGCACATTTGGAGAGCCAGATGCACAGAGGCCTTGTATGACACCTAAATACACCCATCACAGGTGTTCACAGGTATTTGGAGTAACACAGTTCACACTTTGATAGCCATATGGGCTAGCATGCAGGGCCCTTCACGGGCAACCTCTTCTAGGAGGACTGTATTTCTTTGAGTTTGGAGGGGTTCTCCCTTTTTCTCAAAGGTTGCTACCAGATTGAGATGGCACTATCAGCCCCAATCCTTTCTTTTTTGCTCTTGAGCTTTTCATGCATTGCATGGTGTATCCCGTATTCCCGTATGGAGATTGCTTTAAGGGTTTTCTTTAATACTTAAAAGAAGTCTCTTTTTTGCAAAAAAAAAAAAGGGTGCCTCCAAAATCACTCTCCTAGGTCCCACTGAAGACTGTACAAGGGCCTCCTCTACCAAACCTCAAACCTCCAAGCCTCCTCCTTTGTTGTGCATGGATTTGGATCAATGTACCACCTCATTTGATATTGAGCTACTATCTTGACTCTCCGAGGCATACATCGTCCAAATTTCTCCATCCTAACCTCTCGTCTCTTTATCTGTTCATTGTGCTGCATCGTGACTGTGAATGAGGGATCCCTATAATAGTCGTTCTGGTTTAGAGAGAAGGGGGTATTTCATCATCTTGGAGACTTCTAGTTCTATGGTTTCTGGAATCATAATATGTCTATAGGTATAGAGTCTTAGAGGTTTTTTGTCTTGTTTCAAGAGTCTCTACAGCCAATGGTGTGTATAAAAGCCCAAACTGTGAATGTGTGCAGGCTGCGCTAGTTCAGCCCCCGTATCTTTGTGTGTTTTACATTTTGAGGTGTGGCTTTGCATAGACATTCGAGATATGTTTCTCCTGAATCATGTCAAGCCTTATGTAGTTTTAAGATGGAAGGGTGTTTCACAGCCAGTCAAAGTCCCTATCTGAAAACTGTGAAATTTAAGGGGTTTTGATGGCCTTCTTGTCATGTGTTTGGGGTGAAATTTTGTGAGATTTTTTATCACATGGTCTTGATGGTCTGTTCAGTTTTTATGTGGTTTGGACCATTTGAGTGAGTGTTAGGAGAGTAGATTCCTTACTATTGTCTGCCAGGAATTCAAAATTGTTTCGCTACAAACCTCTTTTGGGGGACCTACAAAGTGGATAAGTTTATATAGTTGGTTGAAAAATGAGATTATCCATACTTCCAAGGATAATAAAGGTGCAAATTTTCAGAAACACTCATCATTAAAAAATATTTCAACAAAAACATTCAAAGGTGCTAGAGAAAAAACCTTGAAGAAAAGAGAGAGGATAATTTTCATCGTAGTAGTAATGCTTAGACAGGTCAAAAGCTGGTTTCACCAAATGCCCCTTGCAACCTTGTCACAAGAAGTACCAATATAGGCATATACATTAACAAATTCTGATGATATGAAAACATGCAAAGCCATTTAAAATGGTGCTAGAACCTCTAAAGGATGTCATCTTAATGACGCAAGTTAATCTTTCCTAGTCTCATCAAGTTCTATATGGACTCCTATAGCCTGCACCACAAAGAAGGGGGGTTATTATTTATCTCATAGAGCTATTCTAGAGAGATATAAATGATATACATATGTGCACTACATGCTTAACTTCCTCAACTCATTATATTATTACTTCATGAGTCTATATAGTAACTCACATTCTTTTGTTTCGAGCTTCTTACATAAATGATTTAGATATCCAATCATGAATAACAAAGCATGAGATATTGAAGACATACATTTGAATAATTTGTAAGCTCCAATAAAGTAATAAACAAAAAGGGTACTTGATGTAATACACAATCTAATCTATGTTATATTTTGTTTTGCAAAGAATAAGTCCACCTTAGATATTGCCTAGCTATGGGTAAATACAATTAGTGTATTCATTGACTAGTAACTCAAGAGTTATTACTTCCTACATCTGACATATGATCTTATTACTTTGATCTATTTGAAGTTTGTATTAAAAAATATAATATTGTTCTCCCTATATCTTTCCTTTTTTTCATCGAAAAGACTTCTATTAACTATGAAAACAAACCCAAGAGCAACGCTCATGGCAGAAATACATCATGCATAGCATGAGAAACAAAGTAGCCTTAGTGGGCAAACAACCCGGTCATCAAGAAGAGCTAGTAAAGCACCAAGGTTGAGTTTGAAAGTGCCACTTCAAACCTGTGATGGACTTTGAGAAAGAAGAGGAGCCACTCCACTCCCTTAGGACCTAGCAGATGCCACTTGTAAGACCATTGCATGCTCACCAAAAAGGCCATCAAAGTGTGTACGATATCCTTCCAGATACTAGCCAATATGTGTGAAGGGTGGACTTGGGAGCCATCAAGAGAATCTGCATCTAGATCTCCAAATAGGTCATGCTGAAATCTCCAAAAAGTATTCATTGAGGCATGTGCAGGTCTATATGGAGAGTGGGAAACATTATCAAAGATCATGACTCAACTAAATATCATCAAACTGAAATACCCCAAGAAGCGTTATGTCTCTCATAAAAGATGTGAGGCTCTAAAAGAGAGATCCCCACGTCATGAAGAAGGGGGAAGGAACAAAATCACCCTAAAGTCTAGTAGTCCCCTTCCAAATGAACCTAAGCCTATTTGCCAACTACATAAATAATGTTGAATGGACTCCTCACATCGGAAAGGCAACAATGGAAAGTAGGGGCTGACCCAAACCTAGATTCCACAAGTTCACTGCAATTTCCCCATGAACTGAAAGCCAAAAGAAAATAGTGATTTTTCTATTCCTGACAGATTTTTGTAGTCTTCTCCAGAAGGATTTCTGCAAGTCTATAGAAATCTGAAAATTCTCCCAACGAGGAGCTCTATTGTTGCTTCTAGCCCTTAAGACTAAGCTGAAACGTCCTTGGCATTGCTAACCATGTAGCAAAAGAATGGGAGGCTCTTCTTAGGTTCCTTGCATCAATAAAAGTGCTTGAGCATTGCGACGGTCAAACTTCTTTTGCTCCTCAGGAAGAGGATGAGATGAGCTAGCAATAGAACCTTGGCTGCTAGGAGTACTGGGAGCAGTCACAGGCCTAATTTCATCTCCACTAACAATATCCCAAAGGCCTTTTCCAACCAAAATATTCCTCAGCATAAAAGACCACAAGGCATAGTTTAATCTATCCAACTTATCCGCTTCAGTTAGGGTGCCAAAATTCTCAGAAAGAGACATGATTGCACTTCACAAGTAACCTGAAAATAAAATGCAAATATAGATAGCAAATCTGCCCCAAAGGTGTTGTCACAAAGCACAATTCCCTTCCGGAATCACAAGGCAAAATGGGTAATAGTATTTGCTCTATAAGTATTCTCAACTTTCAGCCCAACAAAGGCTCGATAAGCATCAACCAAAGGTATAAAATCTGAAGCAAGTGTTTGCTTAAAAGGCATCCAATGATAGCATTCACTGTTAGCCAACCTTTGGCTCAATATGCATCCAATAACTTGCCCCCAATTCTGATTTTTGTCTGCTGCATGTAAAATATCACAAGAAAAGTGATCTGCCAATCCAAAATAGCTTCAAGATGACTTCAGAAAGAAGTCGACCAGATTTTGGGAGCGAAACAGTCCAAAATCAGCAACAAAACTACCAGGAATGAGGTCGCCCAGCCCAGATGGTCCTCCTGAAGAAATGCAAACTGAAAATAGGTTGGAAACTGATGAAAAACAGCAAGGAAACGCCAGATCTGAAGTTTTCCAGGCACAGGATGCTCCAAGAAGCAGTTTGAGCTGATGTAGGGGCTGGAAACTGACAAAATCAGCAGCAAAAGCATAGTTACTAGGAAACGTGAACGGCAACGGAACATCGACCCCCAGGGGAACGGGAACGCCCAAATCCTAGGGAACGTGAACAAGAAGGGAATGCCACGTCACCAAACCCATAAACAAACATACTATTCTATACATTAGAAAGCTTAAACTTAGAATCCGAGACTCAAAAACATTGCAATTGCTTTTGGAGTAAGCCTTAAGGACTCAAGACTCAGGACATAGTTCACAAATAATCATTAATAATAGAATCTAGATTAATCATTTTAGCTTGCCAATGGCATACGAAAGCAAAGTCCATCAGAGACAAGGCACAAACATATGAGATTATCTTGAGTCTTGGAATCTTGAATCTAGATACAAGAAAAGGAGAGTGACACCTCCTACTACTGAGGCTCCTAGAACTTTAAAAACTAGCTGCTACATGCATGATCCACTCAACACTGTCAGCATCAATGATCAATCTAAATCTGCAGCATTGTGGTTGCTGCTCAAGCCTCAATGCCAAGAAGCCTCAACGCCAAGTTCTAATTGGTCGTTGAGCACAACAGTCTATTGCCAACAGTTCGTAGAAGCTAGTGTAGCTGCCAAGGCCTAGCCTCTAGCGACAAGCTAGAACTCTTCTTTTGTGTAGCCTTCACCTGTGTATGCAGTCAGAAGATGGGGCGTTAGCGTAGCTATCTGTCTTGTGCCATCGCCTGTGTGTGTTGGAACACTTGCATGCAGTAGGCTAGCTATGTGTAGGCTAGCTGTAGCATAGGCTATAGCGTAGGCTGCGCGATGGTAGCGTAGGCTAGAGTAGCTTGATAGGCTATAGCGTTAGCAAGTTGCTAGGCATAGGCTAGGCGTTGCATGCAGCCTTGCAGGTCGAAGCAAGCTTGCAAGCGGCGAACACGCAAAGCATGGAGGTCGACTACAAGCAGGGACTACAAGCAGGGAACACACAGAGCAGCGAATCGCATCGATTAGATTAGGATTAGATAATTTGCCCGAAATCTTTACCTGCATGAAGGGAACGGCTTAGGGAATGTTCCCTAGACGTTCCACAAGGGATATGGAATGTTCCATAGCCGTTCCAAAAGCCAGACGTTCCACAGACATTCTCTTCAAGCTGAGCGATGCGAGGCAATGGATACTTGTTTTTGATAGTGAGCTTGAGGGCTCAGTAGTCGATGCAGAGGCGCATTGACTTATTCTTTTTTTCCACTAGTATAGGAGATCCGAAAGGGCTGCGACTGGGCCAAATGTGACCTTTGTCGAGTAATTCGGCCACCTATCTTTGGATTTCTTCATTTTGAGTGTAAGAAACATGATAAGGAGGTTTCGACGGTGGATTACTGCCGGGAATAAGTTCGATTGGGTGATCCATTGGTCATCGAGGTGGTAACTGCTTTGTCAATTCCTGTGGAAAAATATCCAGGTAGGGCTTTGGGGCCTGTCACCGGCTGCTCCCATCCTTCATACCTGCAAGCATACCTTCATACCTGCCTCCCTCCTCAACTCTCGCAATCTGCACCGAATCTGTACTTGTGGTGGGGTGGGGGGAACACTCCAAGAAGATTACAGGATAAAGAAAGATTGCCAATATGGGGACAAAAGAGAGCTCACCGGATCAGAAAACAAGAGGTGAGAAGGACCGGAAGTATAGCCTCATTTGGACGAAGGCAGAGAAAATAGAAGACCCGAGTGTCAAGGCTTGCATATCAACACTCAAGGAAGTATGCAAGATACAAGACACTAAAATTGAATGCCTATGCAACAAGCTGAGAGAGACAGAGGAGACGAGCTCTCAAACCTCTGAGCCCAAATGCAAGATGAAATGAAGAAATGGCAAGAGGAGATGCAAACCAAATGGACATGTGAAAAAGGTAAAATGTTGCAGGACATGAATTGTGCTCTAGGTGAAAAAACCAGTCATTTGGCCTCTCAGATTGAGATATTAGAAGACCAGGTTGCTGCCCTTAAAGATGAGAATGACAAACTGAAAGCAAGTGCACACTAGGAGGAAGGGGAGTTTCAGCCATCGTTAAACGAGGAGCTGAACACAATTAAAGAACAAATGCAACAGCTCAAAGATGCAAAAGGGGTGCCAGAGGAAGGATGCAAGATCATTGATGTGCTGAAATAAGAGAATGAACATATGAAAAAGGAAATGGCAGCTTTGCAAACAATGGTACAAGGGAAACATGCTGAGTTCATACAACAAATCACGAAGGGGAAGGCAAATATGCTTGCATGGAACGATGTGCTACAGAAAGACACAACACCAAAGAAAAGGGAGCTCATCTCTGAAACACTTGAAGAAGAAAAACGACGGGGCAGCAAGACTTTGAATGTGCTGGTCATAGGCCTACCTGTAGGTGATAGCCCCATGTCAGATGCCAACTCTTTGACAGATGCCAACCTTACTTGTGAATCAGCTTGGAGAGTGGGTAAAGCAGATGCACCGACGAGGCCCTTGGTTGTAAAGTTACGGACAGCCACAGATAGATCCACCCTCATGAGTACATGGGCAATACTGAAGGGGACCAAGATCTATCTAGATGAAGACCTCACACTCCTACAGCAAGAGCATAGAAGGGAAGGAATGCTGCTGCTGATGGCTGCAAGACAAGAGGGGAAATGTGCAGTTTACAGAGATGGCAAGGTGATCATTCGAGAGAGGGCAGAAAGAGAAGCACGTGAGGTTGCCATAGAAGGGAACAGCCTGTATGAGAGTATACATGATGATATCACAGAGTTGTTTAGACAGGGTGACACCCTTCACCTTGGTGACTTCAATGCACGCACAGGGGACAACCAGGTGGGACTACTTGAATTTGCATCCAATTCCCTCATAGTACCAGAGTTAGATGCAGCTGAGCTTGGGATAGTGAGACACTCAGCAGATGCTCCACACGTGACAGGGTATGGGCGGCACCTACTTGTGATGGGAGCAATATATGATCTGATCATATACAATAGCCTTCAGAGATGGCCATCATCCGGTGACTCACTTGTTTTCCACATGGAGGGGGGGGAAGCACAGTGGACTACCTGATGGGCTCCCTTGCCTTCACATCTCAGATTCACAACTTTGTAGTACCCCCTCCCCCACTCGGTGCTAATCACTCATATCTGACATTCTATATTTCCACTACCAGGCCAGTCACAGAGAGAGTCCTCCATGCGCCCACTTAGACCCATGTTCACTTTGACCGGACTCTCGATCCAGTCTACATCAATCACTTAGCTTGAGAGCTTCCGACCCTACATCAGTCACTTAGCTTGAGAGCTTCCGACCCTACACGGAGAGGAGGTAGACCTTGCTCAGGTTTCAGCCACTTTGGCTTCAGTGGTACATGAGGCTGCCATTATATATTTCCCTACGACTCAACCCACACATGCCCCGGCTGGGAAGATGCCTCAGAACCCTTGATATGATGATGAGTGTAAGGAGATGAGAGCTCACCTCACACGCGAGCAAGCCTTGGGACACCTGACCTTATCCAAGGCGCATCGCATCTCACATCGGATGACACGACGTAAGAAGCGGACTTTTCTCACTCGCAGGATTGATGAGGTGGCTGGATCCTTTCAAGGGGGAGACCCGACTATCGGCTAGGGACTCCTATAAGAGGGGAAATGGCCCATTTCCATCACGGACCCAGAGATTTGGCACAGATATGCATGCTCCTTATACGATATCCCACGTCAAATGCCACCAAATATGTCCTCTATGCCCAGCCCACTACTTTTCACTTGTTCACTGTGCAGAACGTGAGGAATGCCCTTCTTCGTCTGCACAACCGGAGAGCACCAGACCATGAGGGGCTACGTACAGAGCACTTTGCACACGGACAGGAGGTCTTGGCCCCAGTTCTAGGGCAGCTGTTCAACCATTCAGTATGTCATGGATTCCCATGGAGCACTACCACCATTGTACCGATACATAAGGCAGGGAACCCCATGGATACTAGGAACTACCGCACTCTCATGGTTGGCCACACTTTGGCTAAGATTTATGGATCGATACTGGAGAGGGCGATCAGCAGTTATATAGAGGACCATGGACAGCGGGCTCTTGGGCAAGCAGGCTTCTGGAGACAGCATTCCACACTGGACCATATTTTTACCCTAAGAGCCATCATCGAGGAGGCGAAGTTGAGATGCCAGAAGGTCTACACTCGCTTCATGGACTTTCGGAAGGCTTTTGATACTATCCCAGGAGTTCTCCCCACCAAGACCCAGTCCTATCATGACCACTTTCTGAGGATATCAGAGCATGGTAAAGCCCCAGTACCTCGAGAATAGGAGAGTCTCACACGCCTTGCAGATTGATATCGGACAAATACGAGTATCGTCCCACTAGCTGTGGATTAAGGCTGGCCGGCATACCTAGAGAGCAGAGGGTCTGCAGATTATGCACGATGGGAGAGGTCGAGACAGAGGAGCGTTTACTATGTGTTTCTCAGGCCTACTATGAGATCCGAGGGCGATACCATTGAATCTTTCAGGAAGGGCTCGCGGCTTCGGACCTCTCACTCGAGTGATACATTTCCCCCACCAGGTTTGCATTGGGCTCTACCTGATTGAGATGCGAAGACACAGAGATTCCCTTGTGCGGCAGGCCAGAGATCAGCTACAGTCGATGCCTTAGGACATCGAGCTAGACTGAGCACAAACACGCATCACTGATTTTTACGCATCCGAGCCAGCACTAGCAGATGAGATCGAGGGGGAGGAGCTCGAGGAGATGAGAGCACTATGGATCATCAAGAGGCCCGTCACCCACCACGATGTGGCTGGACGAGAGACACGGAGGCCACACATGACACGTGGGACGACCAGAGCACACACGATGGAGGCTCGACCTATCTCAGCCCTCCTCAGAGGAGACCGCCAGAGATGAGGCATTACTCTCGATGTAGCCCATTGGATATAGAGAAACCACTTGTCATTGTCTTCTTAAAACTAACTAAGTCTCTTTGCCGCATTCATTTAAAAAAGTGCCGTACTGGTTGTTATCAGTGACCAATACCTGGGAAATAGAGTCAAGTATATTTTGGTCAACGTAAGCACCAACCAGTAGTTTACTCGTACTCATTATTCGGATCTGTTCATATGCCTGCAGAGGGAAAACGTTTAGCTAATGTCATTTTATATGTATGGATATGGGAGATAAAAGAGCTGTTAGAGCCTCGATTGTAGGAGAATACCAAATTGTAATGTGTTTGCAGTTAAGGTATCAGTTTGAAAAGATGACACCATGCATTTGAAATGATACTAGGTGGACTGTCACAATATTAAACATAGATGGCGGCTGGATGCATGCACATGTATATATTCATTTCAATTGATAGAGAAGTAGAAAGTAGTTTCAGTTTCTTACAAGCTTCATATTTCCTTCTTTGTAATAAAACTCGATTAACAATGCATAAAGGTCACCAACTCGTACAGCTGCCTGCAGTATCAGCAGAGATCATTGATTGCAGATTAGACTTTCCATTTCATACTGCATGGAAAAGAAAAAAACAAAAAAGAAGGGGAAAGTTAGAATTCATTAAAGCATGTAGTAAAAATAAGAAGGAATTGGACCTGCCCAATTTTGTCTTGCGAGCTCAATTCAGCAAGAAGCTGAGTACATGCAGATATCATCCCATTTGGATCACTCTTGGCCATCCTTCTTGCCTGAATTTAATGTAGAATGGATATGAGAAAATATTCCCTGTAGCTATTTTTTCAATGCAAAATTCACAGTGGAGGGTTCATCAAATACTTGTAAGCTCTCATCACACAGGGAGAATGTTTATACCATGTTGCAAACCATTTAACAGATAAAAAACTTTTTTAATCAAGAAAGCTGTCTCAAAGCAATATAAGATTGCTAAGAGGGCTTGGTCTTTCAGCTAGAAGATTTTAGAACACATAGATTCATCCTTCCAAGACTTGCTGCTGCATCCTGAGGTCACTCCCTCTCTTCCTGCTATTCTTGCGGCCTCCCCTTCATGGGATTTCACCCTGCAATCTTACTGCAGCCCCTTCCTTTCCATCTGCTCTGCAGCTTCCTCTCCTCTCACTGCCCCTGCTTTCCCCTCCTGCATTCCTCTCAGCCTCGCAGCCCCTCCTCACTCCAAGCTCCCCTACCTGCAATACCTCCACCATTTCTCACTGCATGCTCCACCTTCATAGCCCCCTGTGGACTCCTCTTCAGCCCCCTCTCACTGACCCTGCTTTCCCCTTCTCTGGATCTGCTACATCCAATACCTCCCCTACTTCTCACCACAGCCTTTTCCTCCTGTATCTGCACACTCCTCCCTTCTTCCGCTGCAGTTAAGCTTAAGCTTAAAGGGAATGATGTACAAAAGCAGTTATCTGCAAGGGTGTTGTTTGGGTCAGCCTCTTGCAGGCTTCCTCATAGTGTATCCAGATCACTGCCTATAATTGGAGCAGCCGCATGGATCCAGTTAGGAACTGTACATATACAATACACACCTCAATCCCTGAAAATGTAAAAGGTGCCTACATTGTTATACAAGGTCTCTCTTGTCCTTGCCACCCATATGTAGCCCTTCGTGTAGATAGCATCAAGTCGAATGCACACCAAGCAAACTGCCTCTCGGGTTATTGTCTGTCCATCACTAGACTACAACAGGAAACCCAAATATGCTAGACTGTGATGTTAGCTATTGTCTCCCCCATGTTGTCCTTAGGTGGAAGGTAAATTCTCTACCTGATTGTCATATATTCCTGGGTAATCTCAACTCAAATAACAAATACATCCCGCAATATAAAGGCCAATGAGCAGCTCTAACCTTTAATCAGATGCTTTGTCCCCCTTAAGAGAGCCCGCTACATACCTAGGTCACTAGTCTAGGATCTCCAGAGAGTCATGCAAGGATCTTGAGCATGTACCTCTAGATCTGCAAAGCTGTAACTCACTCAAACCCATTAGGACATTACACCTTGGTAAGCTTTTATTCAAAGAAAACCAAGTCACTTGGCACTTTGATTCAGTTTAACTCATGACATTCTTTACCCATTTTGTTGATACAAGTAAGCATCTATTACCCAACACCAAAGAGTTACGAGGAGAAACAAACTTGCCAACCCTTTTCCTTTCTTTATGTGAGAAAACCAGTTTTTTTTAACTTAAGCTCTCGTTTCCTTCTGAGATGTTTGGAAAGTATGAAACACGCCAGATTTGCTGCTCGAAGCCACCACCATCCATCAACGTTTTCTTCACAAGCTGATCTGCCACAGAGAGATTTTTCTTCACAAGCTGGATACCCTTTCATTCACGACGCCTCCTATATTCCTTTTTTAAGGTATCTAGTGAGATTGGATAGGAGGATCCAGATGGGGAGGATTGATGGCACGCCAGCCACGCAGCAAAGCATTGATGCAGATAGGGACTTCTCAGAGGTTTCTTCAATATTTGTGGTGCAGGCTCTGGGATAGGTACAAGACAAGGAAGATCTCCCACTTCCTTTGGTTGTTGGCACACAGAAACCTCATAATGGGAACCTAGCTTGGGTTTGGTCATTTCTAGTTACATGTGATGGATAAATTGATGTAATGCAGGATACCAAGGTCTATGGTTGTGAGTGATCATGTGAGTGAGTGTGTGAACACGTGTGTGTGTAGGTGTGCCTGAGTTAGGTGTGACTAATGATGTGTCAATCAGTAGGTGTGATTGAGTGAATATAGGAGTGTGGTGTGTGATTGAGAGATTCTAGGAGACATTGGTGGTCTTCCTGATTGAGATAATTGTGGATCTAGATTCCACCTACTCATGGGTAGTTGCTTATATGTACTCCATTCTATGAATGAATCAATTGCTCATTGCCTTCATACTTGTGCCATTGTCTCTACCTCTTGTCTACCTCCATCATACTTCCATGCTTGCACCAACATGTGGTATTAGAGCCACTTAGCCTCCTTGAGCCACTTCTAGCCGCATCATCATCTTCTTCCTCACACTCTCTTCTTCTCCATTTTTTCTCTTTTGAGCAGAATTTCCAAGCGCTTGTTCTCCCTCTATAGGCTACCATTTCCAGAATGTTTTGTGCTATAGAATACTCTCAGTAGGGCGAATTCCCACGTCCAAGCTCTCTCTCTCTTTCTCTCTCTCAATGTCTCTTTCTAATTCTCTCTCTCTCTCTCTCTCTCGTGCTCCCACAGTGCTTAGAGATGGCAGACCAGCAGATACAGCCCCACCTCCACCTCCACCTCCTGCCCCGTCCGCTTGACGGGACAGGGCCCATGGGACACACCACCCGTCAGATAGTCTACGCATCGCTGTATGGAACTGCAATGGTTCTTTTACAGCACAACCAGGCAATCTACGGGGGGCATTCTTTGGGAGAGATATCATCTTTTTCACGGAGACACACGAGAGTCCAGAGAGACCTTTGCCACGAGTGACAGGGTATACATGGAGATCTGCCTTCAGGCAACACGCCCGGACATTTGGAGTGAGAGGATCTGGAGGAGTGGCCATTTTGTACAGAGAGCATCTCGATCGGATCATCACAGTGGAGAGAGCAGATTCACATGCCCGATTCTTGTGGGTACGCATCTGCCGCAGGGCCCCTCAGCGAGATCTTTTTATTGCAGTTTGCTACTTCCCCCCGGCGCAGTCGATCTATTCTTCCACTGGACCAGGCCAGTCCATATTTGAGGATCTCTCAGCGGACATTGCAGATTTTTCACGTCGCGGAGAAGTCATCCTTTTAGGAGACTTCAACGCGAGAACCTCAGACAGACAGGCCTTCACTTATGACTTCATGGAGGATCCGGTCATACTCCCAGCATTTCACGATGATAGCCTCTGTCGGACTTCATCAGACTGCACAGTACAGCCCACAGATCAGGGACGTCAGCTACTGGAGCTCCTCACCTCGCACAGTATGGTCATTTATAACGGCTTGTCCAGGTGGCCACAATCTTCCATGCCTACATTCTCTTCTGCTTCTAGGCGTGGTACTAGCGTGATCGACTACATCATAGGTCCCCCGACTCTAGTCCCTTCCATCCATAGCCTTACTGTTAGCCCCTTCATGCCCTCTGCCGACCATGCACTCATCCACTTTACTTTGACTCATGTCTCCCATGACCCACCTCCCCCTCGTTATCACGACCGCCAACCCTACTACGAGGTTCATTTCGATGATGTATATAGCCAGAACCTCAGCCGCCTACTCCGTCCTCATCTATTAGATGCTCTACCATCCACGCAGGACCGGTGGGAACTTGTACATACTTCACTCGTTTCTGCCGCTCACATGACGAGGAGTGTAAGGAACTCCGCAGGAAACTTAACCTTGAGACCAAGGAGAAGTCTCCCCTCCTTGCCGAAACCAAGAGAGACTACAAGTGGTTGGTTAGGCGCAAGAAACGCCAATTTCTAGCCCGGAATGAGGAGGAGCTGAGAAGCTTGCTTTTCAGCTGTGACTCCAAGGAATTCTGGAGAAAATTCCTCCACTCGAAGTCTCAGAGCCCCCTCACAGATCCACGTGTCTGGTCTGCATATACTTCAGCTCTATACGATGTTTCAGATCAGCCAGATATCGATTTATCCCACTCCCCTAGGCCAGCTTCATCTAGTCTCTTCACACCGGAGAGTGTCCGTGCAGCAATCCACCGATTGAAGAACGGGAGAGCTAAGGATCATGATGGATTGCAAGCGGAGTATGTAATCCATGGGATTGATACCTTAGCTTTTGTTCTCTCCCGTCTCTTCAATGAGTCTGTTTGTACAGGCCTACCACAGTCCTGGTTAGGCAATACCATAGTACCTATCCACAAGTCGGGGGACCCTATGGAGCCGTCGAATTACAGGACCATCATGATTGGCCACGTTATGGCCAAGATCTATGCATCAGTTTTGGAAAGCCGTATAAATGACCATGCCGAGACGACAGGACTCAGAGCCAGAGGACAGGCTAGATTTCGCAGGGATCATTCGACGCTTGACCACATTCTCACACTCAGGGCACTAGTAGAGGAGGCGAAGTCACGAAGGCAACGGCTTTATTGTTGCTTCGTGGACTTCAGGAAGGCATTTGATACAGTTCCGCGATTCAGATTGTTTCAGAGGATTCGCGAGATGGGCTTCAGTGGAGAAACATGTGGGCTATCATGGCTTTGTATGAGAGGGTCACTGGTCGGGTTCGGACACGTGAGGGGCTCTCAGAGGAGGTATGCAGCACGATTGGGGTAAAGCAGGGTTGCCCGCTCTCTCCTACTCTCTTTGGACTATATATTGATGGGCTAGAGATGTTCGTACAGATGACAGGCGGTGTGGGCTCTACTCTCTCAGGATCCTCCATTCATATCCTCCTGTATGCGGACGATGTGGTTCTCATTTCCTCTACTGCTCAGGGCCTCCAGGAACATATTGAGGCACTCCACAGGTTTTGCCAGGACAGGGGATTGACCGTAAACCTTGGCAAGACCAAGGTTATGGTTTTCAACACCTCTGATCGTATCTACAGCACGGATGAGTTTTGCTTCACTTATGACGGACAGCCCATTGAGCTTGTTAGAGAGTACACTTATTTGGGGGCAGTTTTCAGGGGACCGATCTTTACCATGACATATGCAGCACGAGATAGGATTAGTAAAGGGTATGCTTCGTTGGCTCATCTTGAGCGTCAGTGTTTTCAGTCCCACTTTCAGCATCCCGATACGAAATCCCTGCTATTTGACACATTGGTGAGACCAGCTGCGATGTATGCAGCTCCTTTCTGGGCAGGAGACCTTGGCGCTGCAGATTGGAGATGAGTAGAGAGGTTACAGATCATCATGTTCTCTCGGCTCATTAGGGCCAAGGCTACAGTTCCGCACGAGATCATGCTAGCAGAGTTTGGAGCTACTCCCCTTGCATTGGATGCAGCGTTTCAGTCGGTCATGTATTTGCACAGGGTTAGGGAGTTTGGAGACTCAGCAGCAGGCAGAGCTCGGTTGCCATGGTTAGCACTTGCATCTTCTATGGAGTTGGCACGATCTGGGGCCCGATACTGCTGGTACTTCAGACTCACTAGGTGGCTCACATCTCTTGGACTAGACATGGATAGACTGCCTCCCTTCCGATACAGCATAGATGCCCCTCATCTCGAGTTGACTCGCCACGAGCTTAGTCAGGTCACGAGAGCAGACTTGCTGCAGCTTCATACGTACCGCACTTGGATTTATCCCACGCAGCTTCCGACGAAGATGGCCACATATCATGACCACTTCCTTCGGATCTCAGAGGATGGATTTGTCATTCCACCAGGCTACACAGGTATCCACATGTCCCACTCACTGAGGATTGCCCTTGGCCAGCTTAGAGTCTCTTCGCATCAGCTCGAGATAGAGGCTGGTAGGATGCGACGCATGGAGGATGGACGGCGTCCAGGCCGAGAGACCAGGATCTGCCCTTGTTGCACCATGGGAGAGGTGGAGTCAGAGGAGCACTTCATTGAGATCAGAGGGAGATTCCACTGTCTCTTCACAGATGGCTTTGGACCTCTCTCACAAGTGATGGATTATGAGGATCAGCATTGCCTAGCTCTTTATGTCAGGGAGGCCACTATGCTTCGACGACACTACCTCAGAGACCATCAGCACAGACCGGAGCGTGATAGAGCCCAGCCCGATAGAGCTCAGACACACGCTATACCAGATGACAGGTATCAGGAGGAGCACGAGGAGGTCAGAGCTCACACAGGACACATGCCTCCACCCTGTGGATGTACATATGAGATGGTTTGTAGACGCCGCAGGATCTTGTTACATAGGGGACGTACTCGCCGCTTCATCTCCAGACGATCCAGGATGATGGCAGCTTTTCGGAGGAGACTTACTCATGGAGATCTCGCCCTACCAGCCGCTCACCTCACTTTTGCTCAGATTTGTACTCTCATAGCAGGAGGCAGAGTCGATGGACAGGATTTCCAGTATTATTTTGGTTCTCAGACTCCGTGATACATGGACTTGTATCTTTGCATTGACATATTGTACTCATCCCCCCATTTTGCACCCAGGGGCGGTTTCCTTGCATCTAGCTTACTTTGTATTTAGGCTCGGATTTGACATTATGTACTTTCACTTGCATTGTATTGCGTAGCACTTAGATGATATTCGACGATGCCTCTTCTTTGTGGCACGTTGATTTTGTGCTATCTTGTACGCAGAGTTCTTGATGTCCCATGGGCCCATTTTAGCCTTTAGTGGACAATAATACACTTTCTTTCTTTCTTTCTTTCTCTCTCTCTCTCTCTCTCTCTCTCTCTCTTATCTCTGTCTTTGTCTCTCTCTCTTTCTCTCTCTCTGCTCTTTTGGACCTGCCTCTGTGTGTGTATCCACCCCCTCTCTTTGCTCTCTCTCTCTCTCTCTCTCTCTCTCTCTCTCTCTCTCTCTCTCTCTCTCTCTGTGTATCTCTCTCTCTCTTCATTCTAGCTCTCGTCTGCTCGCTCTCTCTCTCTCTCTACTCTCTCCCTCTCCCGCTCCCTCTCTCTCTCTCTCTCTCTCTCTCTCTCTCAGCCAGAACCTCAGCCGCCTACTCCGTCCTCATCTATTAGATGCTCTACCATCCACGCAGGACCGGTGGGAACTTGTACATTCTTCACTCGTTTCTGCTGCCCACATGTCCTTCCCTGCCACGTGTCATTCGTCTAGTCCCCCACCGGTTGGTCTTGTTCCTTGCAACGGTTGGTATGACGAGGAGTGTAAGGAACTCCGCAGGAAACTTCACCTTGAGACCAAGGAGAAGTCTCCCCTCCTTACCGAAACCAAGAGAGACTACAAGTGGTTGGTTAGGCGCAAGAAACGCCAATTTCTAGGCCAGAATGAGGAGGAGCTGAGAAGCTTGCTTTTCAGCTGTGACTCCAAGGAATTCTGGCGAAAATTCCTCCGCTCGAAGTCTCAGAGCCCCCTTACAGATCCACGTGTCTGGTCTGCATATACTTCAGCTCTATACGATGTTCCAGATCAGCCAGCCATCGATTTATCCCATTCCCCTAGGCCAGCTTCATCTATTCTTTTCACACCAGAGAGTGTCCGTGCAGCAGTCCACTGATTGAAGAACGGGAGAGCTAAGGATCATGATGGATTGCAAGCGGAGTATGTAATCCATGGGATTGATGCCTTAGATTTTGTTCTTTCCCGTCTCTTCAATGAGTCTGTTTGTACAGGCCTACCACAGTCCTGGTTAGGCAATACCATAGTACCTATCCACAAGTCGGGGGACCCTATGGAGCCGTCGAATTACAGGACCATCATGATCGGCCACGTTATGGCCAAGATCTTTGCATCAGTTTTGGAAAGCCGTATAAATGACCATGCCGAGACGACAGGACTCAGAGCCAGAGGGCAAGCTGGATTTCGTAGGGATCATTCGACACTTGACCACATCCTCACACTTAGGGCACTGGTGGAGGAGGCGAAGTCACGAAGGCAACGGCTTTATTGTTGCTTCGTGGACTTCAGGAAGGCATTTGACACAGTTCCGCGATTCAGATTGTTTCAGAGGATTCGCCAGATGGGCTTTAGTGGAGAGATACAGTGGGCTATCATGGCTTTGTATGAGAGGGTCACTGGTCGGGCTCGGACACGTGAGGGGCTCTCAGAGGAGGTATGCAGCACGATTGGGGTGAAGCAGGGCTGCCCGCTCTCTCCCACTCTCTTTGGATTATACATTGATGAGCTAGAGATGTTTGTACAGATGACAGGTGGTGTGGGCTCTACTCTCTCAGGATCCTTCATTCCTATCCTCCTGTATGCGGACGATGTGGTTCTCATTTCCTCTACTGCTCAGGGCCTCCAGGCACATATTGAGGCACTCCACAGGTTTTGCCAGGACAGGGGGTTGACCGTAAACCTTGGCAAGACCAAGGTTATGGTTTTCAACACCTCTGATCGTATTTACAGCATGGATGAGTTTTACTTCACTTATGACGGACAGCCCATTGAGCTTGTTAGAGAGTACACTTATTTGGGGGCAGTTTTCAGGGGACCGGTCTTCACCATGACATATGCAGCACGAGATAGGATTAGTAAAGGGTATGCTTCGTTGGCTCATCTTGAGCGTCAGTGTTTTCAGTCCCACTTTCAGCATCCCGATACGAAATCCTTGCTTTTTGATACATTGGTGAGACCAGCTGCGATGTATGCAGCTCCTTTCTGGGCAGGAGACCTCGGCGTTGCAAATTGGAGACGAGTAGAGAGGTTACAGATCATCATGTTCTCTCGGCTCATTAGGGCCAAGGCTACAGTTCCGCACGAGATCATGCTAGCAGAGTTTGGAGCTACTCCCCTTGCATTGGATGCAGCGTTTCAGTCGGTCATGTATCTGCACAGGGTCAGGGAGTTTGGAGACTCAGCAGCAGGCAGAGCTCGGTTGCCATGGTTAGCACTTGCATCTTCTATGGAGTTGGCACGATCAGGGACCCGATACTGCTGGTACTTCAGACTCACTAGGTGGCTCACATCCCTTGGACTAGACATGGATAGACTGCCTCCGTTCCGATACAGCATAGATGCCCCTCATCTCGAGTTGACTCGCCACGAGCTTAGCCAGGTCACGAGAACAGACTTGCTGCAGCTTCATACGTATCGCACTTGGGTTTATCCCACGCAGCTTCCGGTGAAGATGGCCACATATCGTGACCACTTCCTTCGGATCTCAGAGGATGGATTTGTCATCCCACCAGGCTATACAGGTACCCACATGTCCCACTCACTGAGGATTGCCCTCGGCCAGCTTAGAGTCTCTTCGCATCAGCTCGAGATAGAGGCTGGTAGGATGCGGCGACGCATGGAGGATGGACGGCGACCAGGCCGAGAGACCAGGATCTGCCCTTGTTGCACCATGGGAGAGGTGGAGTCAGAGGAGCACTTCATTTGCAGATGCCCGCTATATTATGAGATCAGAGGTAGATTCCATTGTCTCTTCACGGATGGCTTTGGACCTCTCTCACGAGTGATGGACTACGAGGATCAGCATTGCCTAGCCCTTTATGTCAGGGAGGCCACTATGCTTCGGCGAGACTACCTCAGAGAGCACAGACCGGAGCGTGATAGAGCCCAGCCTCATAGAGCTCAGACACACGCTATACCAGAGGACAGAGACCAGGAGGAGCACGAGGACGGCAGAGCCCACACAGGACACATGCCTCCACCATGTGGATGTACATATGAGATGGTTTGTAGACGCCGCAGGATCTTGTTACATAGGGGACGTACTCGCCGCTTCATCTCCAGACGATCCAGGATGATGGCAGCATTTCGGAGGAGACTTACTCATGGAGATCTCGCCCCACCAGCCGCTCACCTCACCTTTGCCCAGATTTGTACTCTCATAGCAGGAGGCAGAGTCGATGGACAGGATTTCCAGTATTATTTTGGTTCTCAGACTCATTGACACCTGGACTTGTATCTTTGCATTGGCATATTGTGCTCATCCCCCCCATTTTGCATCCGGGGGCGGTTTCCGTGCATCTAGTTTACTCTGTATTTAGGCTCAGATTTGACATTATGTACTTTCACTAGCATTATATTGCGTAGCACTTAGATGATATTCGACGATGCCTCTTCTTTGGGGCACGTTGATTTTGTGCTATCTTGTATGCAGAGTTCTTGATGTCCCATGGGCCCATTTTGGCCTCTAGTGGACAATAATACACTTTCTTTCTTTCTTTCTTTCTCTCTCTCTCTCTCTCATATCTTCACACTAGATCATATCTTCACACTCAGGGCTTTGATTGAGGAGGCGAAGTCACGTAAGCAACAGCTCTATTGTTGCTTCGTGGACTTCAGAAAGGCATTTGACACTGTGCCACGTTTCAGACTCTTCCAGCGACTTCGTGACTTGGGATTCAATGGGGAGATTCAATGGGCGATCATGGCCTTGTATGAGAGAGTCACAGGTAGAGTCAGGACACGGGCGGGGCTGTCGGGGGAAGTACGCAGTACGATAGGGGTGAAGCAGGGGTGTCCTTTGTCTCCGACACTCTTTGGTCTCTATATCGATGAGTTAGAGATGTACATACAGACGATGGGTGGTACAGGTTCTTTACTGGCAGGATCCACGATACCGATTCTCCTCTATGCAGATGACGTGGTTCTTATTTCTTCCTCCCAGCAGGGTTTACAGGCACATCTCCATGCACTCCACAGCTTTCGTCAGGACAGAGGGTTGTCTGTAAACCTTGGGAAGACCAAAGTCATGGTCTTCAACACGTCATACCAGGTTTATAGGAGAGGCGAGTTCTCTTTCACATTTGATGGGCAGGAGGTGGAGCTAGTCAGGGAGTATACATATTTGGGTGCCACATTTAGAGGTCCAGTCTTCACCATGACGCATGCAGCACGAGATAGGATCAGTAGAGGGTATGCCGCCTTGGCTCTTCTCGAGAGGCAGTGTGCACAGTCACATTTTCAGCATCCCGACACGAAGTCCTTACTTTTCGATACGCTGGTGAGACCTGCAGTCATGTATGCTAGCCCCTTTTGGGCAGGAGATCTCAGTGTTGCAGATTGGAGACGAGTAGAGAGGTTACAGATCATCATGTTCTCCAGATTGATCAGAGCGAAGCCCACGGTACCGCATCAGATTACGTTCGCAAAGTTCGGAGCTACACCCCTAGCGCTAGATGCAGCATTTCAATCAGTTACATACTTGCATAGGATCAGGGCGCTCGGAGACTCAGCAGCAGGCAGAGCACGATTACCGTGGCTAGCACTAACATCCTCATAGATGTTAGCGGAGAGAGGTCATACTTTTTGTTGGTACCACACACTCTCCACATGGCTCACCTCGTTGGGCTTGGATATGGATAGGCTGCCACCATTTCGATACAGCATAGATGCCCCTCGCCTCCCTCTCACTCGACATGAGCTCAGCCAGGTTATCAGGGCAGATTTGTTGCAGCTACACACGTTTCGCACTTGGGTTCATCCCACGGAGCTTCCTACGAAGATGGCCACATATCGTGACCATTTTCTCAGGATTTCAGAGGATGGCTTCATCATATCCCCAGGATATATCGGCGTTCATATGTCGCACTCACTCAGGATTGCCTTGGGCCAGCTCAGGGTATCTTCCCACAGATTAGACGTTGAGGCCGGCAGGATGCGTCGTACAGCTACCGGACATAGACCCAGGCGAGAGACTAGGATATGCCCTTGTTGCACTATGGGGGAGGTGGAGACTGAGGAGCACTTTGTTTGCAGATGCCCTTTATATTATGAGATCCGTGGCAGATTTCACTGCTTATTTGGGCACGGATTTGGACCTCTCTCTCGGATTATGGAGTATGAGGATCAGTATTGCTTAGCGTTGTTCATCAGGGAGATCACCAGATACAGAGAGAGATTCCTCAGAGAGCACTATCGCATCCCTGCCAGAGACCTGGTTATTCATGAGGAGCAGGACGAGGCGCAGGACCATGAGCACAGAGATAGCCCATCTTGCCAGAGAGCACCGATGGTTCCACCCCGAGGATGTACATATGACATGATCCGGCAGCACCGCAGGATGATCTTACACAGAGGCCGTACCCGTCGCTTTATTTCTAGACGACGGAGGATGATGGCAGATTTTCGGAGGAGATTGCTCCATGGAGACTTGGCACTGCCAGCAGCCCATTTGACACTTGCCCAGATCTTCACACTCATGGCAGGAGGCATGGTCAATGGCCATGACTTCCATCATTTCTTTGGATCACAGACCCCTTAGGGAAGACGATGTTCCTCATATTTCATATTTTACATTTTGTATCTAGGCATTTTTGGTACTCTATTTCATTTCATTTTGTATCTAGGATTTTTGTAGCCATTTTTGGCATCTTAGCGGTATTACGATGAGGCCACCTAGTTGGCGCATCGTTGATGATGTATTTTCCTTTCGGATGATTTTGTGTCCCATAGGCCATGTATGGCCTTCCGTGGACCTTTAATAAAATTTCTTTCTTTCTTTCTTTCTTTCTCTCTCTCTCTCTCTCTCCCTTAGGGAAGACGATGTTCCTCATATTTCATATTTTACATTTTGTATCTAGGCATTTTTGGTACTCTATTTCATTTCATTTTGTATCTAGGATTTTTGTAGCCATTTTTGGCATCTTAGCTGTATTACGATGAGGCCACCTAGTTGGCGCATCATTGATGATGTATTTTCCTTTCGGATGATTTTGTGTCCCATAGGCCATGTATGGCCTTCCGTGGACCTTTAATAAAATTTCTTTCTTTCTTTCTTTCTCTCTCTCTCTCTTGCCTTCTCTCTCTCTCTCTCTCTCTCTCTCTCTCTCTCTCTCTCTATTTTGTATCTAGGCAATTTTGGTACTCTATTTCATTTCATTTTGTATCTAGGATTTTTGTAGCCATTTTTGGCATCTTAGCGGTATTACGATGAGGCCACCTAGTTGGCGCATCGTTGATGATGTATTTTCCTTTCGGATGATTTTGTGTCCCATAGGCCATGTATGGCCTTCCGTGGACCTTTAATAAAATTTCTTTCTTTCTTTCTTTCTCTCTCTCTTTCTAGATCCTCCCTCTCTCTCTCCCTCTCTCCCTCTCTCTCTCTCTTCCTTTCTCTCTCTTCTTTGTCTCTTAAACTCTCTCTCCTATCTCCTGCTCTCTCTCTCTCTCTCTACTCCGTCTTTCAATTAGTGAAATATTGCTCCAGTCGCCCATGCCGACTTCTTCTTCAATTGGCGAACTTTTGCATAATTCCACGTGCTGGAGTCATATTTCATCAATTCCTCTTAGCAACAGCTAGGCGACCCTATGAGCTAGCTCCAATTCAAATTTGAGCCCAAATGCTTTAGTATTCGAGGAAAAATCAGCAAAAAACCTGACAAGAATTGCGCACTTCTCACAGACAAACTGACGCGGCATTGCGAATTTCCTTGCTAGTGGATGATCTCTGGTACAAGACCTTTCTCTCTACCTAGAAAGCCCTCTCAAAGCTCCTTGCTGCTGGTCGAATTTCATCCTCCAAGTTGCTGCTATCTCTGATTGCTTTTTTTTTTTTTTTTTGCAAAAAAGAGACTTCTATTAAGTATTAAAGAAAACCATAAGAGCAAGCTCCATACAGGAATACGGGATACACCATGCAATGCATGACAAGCTCAAGAGCCAAAAAGAAAGGATTGGGGCTAATAGTGCCATCTCAATCCGGTAGCAAACTCCGAGAAAAAGGGAGAACCCCTCCAAACTCAAAGAAATACAGTCCTCCTAGAAGAGGCTGCCTGTGAAGGGCCCTGCATACTAGCCCATATGGCTATCAAAGTGTGAATTGTGTCACTCCAAATACCCATGAACACCTGTGATGGGTGTATCTAGGTGTCATCCAAGGCCTCTGTGCATCTAGCTCTCCAAATGTGCCAAGAGGAAATGCTAGCCAAAATCTCCCAAGAGGTGTCCACTGAAACATGTGAAGCTCTGAAGGGAATATGTGATACATCCTGAAGAGAGTAGGGCTCTATCACCTGTCGGCGGATCGAGAGTGCCCAAGAAGAAGGATCACCCTCATAAGACACCTAGGGCCCAGTAAGGAATAACCATGCGACCGAGCCCCAAGTCATGAAGAAAGGGGAAGATGAAAAATGCTGAGTATCCGAGCAACTCCTTTCCAAACAATTCTCGCTTGATTGCAGTCCCAAAAGCAATGTCGCACCTACTCCTCTGCAGAATGACAGCGAGGGCAAGTGGGATCAGCCCCAAATCGTGATCTCCACAGGTTCACTGCAATCCCTCCATGAATAGAAAGCCAAAAGAAAAGAGTGATCTTTCTATTTCTGAGGGATTTCCAAAGCCTCCTCCAAAAATTCCTACGCAAATCTGCGGTGATGAAGAAGCTATCCCAATGGGGGGCTCTGGAGGGAATCCAACCTCTACTGCTCAGCTGAAATCTCCTGGCATTACCAACCATGAAACGAAAGAAGGGAATCCCCCCCTCTCAATGCCCATGATCTATCCACTCCCACTCTCCTGGGTCCCACTGCAAGCACCTAATAGGTGCACCTCCATATAACCACAACCTCCAGGATCCCATGGCCAAGAGCAGAGGGTCGGGGTCTAAGTACCACTGCAAGCCCGCTCCATGGTCCACAAAACCAGCAATCCTGACAGGCTCAAAGGCAACCTCTAGAAGAATATCATCCGTGGATCTAGAGAGTATACCTCCATCCCCAACGTCAAAGACCAGAGCACCTTCCTCAAGACCTCAAAGAGCGATCACTTGTAGAGGAACTGCTATCCTCGAAAAAGCTTCCATCCAAGTGGTGGAAGTAATAGGCATCTCAACTGTCCATTCCACCGGGATGGCTGCATCTATCTGTTGAATCCTGCGTGCTACCCCTCTGAGGTGACTCACGGACTATAGCCTCTGATCCTCAGGTAGCCTGATAAAAGCCTTCCAAGTGCCTACTGTGTAGGCGGGGCCTCTTTCCCATCTAGACCACTGCATATAATGGGAAGTGCCCGGTGGTCTGCCATGCTCATCAAGTATACTATTGTTCCAAACGATTGGCTTCCTATCAATCTCTTCAAGGGTAGAGGGTGAAACCCTTCGAAGAGTGTTCCTGAAGCTCCCCCAAGCTTTGAGGATGGTAGTCATGAGAGGAGAGGCAGGAGACCTGAGAGAGGTATAAGTAAAAATCCAACGAGGGCTGTCCACCCAATCATCTCCTAAGGTAGGTGTGCAAGCCTGAATGCGTCCAAAAAAGAAATCCTTCCAAGGTTTCTGCCCAGGCATGAGTCCCCTCACCACCACCTTACAAAGCAATGCCTTGCACTGCAAGTCCGGGTCAATGATATTAAGGCCCCCTTCCCAAGTAGGGAGAATAATGGTCTCCAAGCCTCCAGGCCACCCTCGCTACAACATCTGCCGTGCCATCAAGTCCACTTTATAAAAAATTCGTGACTGGTCTAACGAGCTGAGTGATGCAATCCCTAGATCGGCACCAGCAAGAACACACAAACCAGGCGGTGGCCAACAGAAACTGGTTCACTACCACAACTCTAGAGGCAAGGTCGAGTTTGGCTAAGCTCCAAAAAAGGAGAGCTTTTTCCTTATACTTTCTAGTACTGGGGCAAACTGCTGTGCTGGAGAGATGCCCAATCCTACCTGGCATCCCAAATATCTGACAGGAACACCCCTCTGAATCCAAGAAAAGCCAAAGTCAACTCCCCATCCTGGAGTGTCCTCATCACTGATCCAAAAGCCAAAGGATTTATGCCAATTAATGTGTGCCCCTACAGTTGAGCAAAAAATTTCCAAGGCTGTCCAAAAAGAATCAAGTGACTGCGAAGAGGCCTCAATAAAAATAGCAGTGTCATCAGCCAACTCATAGTCAAAAAGCTCCTGCTCCTGTCTCAAGGGCAATCTCAACCCATAAAGCTCAGCCTGAGATCTAAAGAAGATACTTATAAATTCTGCCACAAAGAGAAAGAGGAAGGGGGCTAAAGGGCATCCCTGACGAACTGATCTGGAAATCTGAAACCTGTCACCCCTTACCCCTCCAATCAAAACTTGGCTGTGGGCTGATCTGTAAAGGGAGGCCACCTCTCTAATCCATGCATCTGAAAATCCAAACCGTAGAAGAGTGCCCTCAAGAAAACCCCAATCTACTCTGTCATAGGCTTTCTCAAAGTCTAGGAGTAGAACTGCCAGCCTCTACCCACTCTGCATAGCCCACTCTGTGGCTTCCCAAAAGGAAAATATATTATCAAATATGCTCCTGCCATGCACAAAGCCAGAAGGGGCTGCAACCGGATGCTAATTGCCTTGGCTAGGATTTTGTACAGAGTGCCCAAAAGAGTGATGGGTCTCCAATGGGATACAAAATTGCTGTTGCCACCTTTCGGGATAAGGTGTATAAGTCCCTCGGTCAGTGAGTCAGGCATCTCACCCGAGTCCCAAATGCCCTGCAGGGCTGAAGTAATATGATCACCTATCATATCCCAAACGGCTGTAAAAAAAGGAGTAAGACCATCGGAACCAAGGCATTTGCCCTTATGAAGGGCGGAGAGAGCACTCTTGAACTCTGTGTTGGTAAAGCATGCATCAAGTGAGCATATCATCTCTGGTGTGACCAACATAGGTAAACTCTGTCAAATCTCATCTTTAGCCACATCTCTAGCCTGTGTGTCAGGATCTGCGGAAAGAAGGGAGGCATAGAAAGCTGTCGCTAAGTGCATGATGGTATGCGGATGAGACTGCAAAACGCCGTCAGAGTCAATAAGTTGCTTGACACTCTCTCTACCATGTCTCAGACCAAGTGTAGAGAAAAAGTGTTTATTGACTCTCCCTCCAATCTGTATCCAAAAGGATTCCCGTGCATGGAAGGCATACTCTGCTCTCTGATCAAGCAATGTCTGCAAGTGAGCCCTTGCCGTAGCAAGGCGCTCCTGTACCCAAGCATTTGATGGTCGTTTCTGCTCCTCCCTCTGCAAGGCTGCCAACTGCCGGCGGATACCAATCTCCTGCCTAAGTACCTCATCTCGCCGAGCACTAGCAACGAAGTGATGAAAGTCACTTACTGACAAGTGCTGTGGCCACATGTGAAGGACCGGCCACCCTCCCATGCATGTGAGAAACCCAGATCTCCAAGGCTGCCTGTGTGAGGGTCTCATCTGTGTATATGGCATTGGGGATCTTGATACTGTGAGACCGTCCTCTCAGATGGGGCTCTGAGATGGACAAAACTACCGGAAAATGGTCGGAAGTGGAAACACCAAGTGCAATGCAAACTGTCCCTCCTCTATCAAGAGCCCAGTCATCCACATAGAATCTGTCAATCCGGGCATGGATAGGCATCTGCACCCTATGGTTCGACCATGAAAATAAAAGTGACTGAGACTGAACATGAAATGCATCATCTGACCAAACATCTCTACCATTGAATCTGAACAAGAAGGCATCCCAAGCTGCTCTCTCGAGGGAATGAATACCACCTTCTTTGCCCCCTTGCTTATCAGAAGGTGCCTCAACCATGTTGAAGTCACCTCCAATAATCCACGAATTTGCAATGTCAGCCAATGAGAGCAACTCTTTTCAAAACAAAACATGGTCCCCTCTGTTGTTCTGTTGTTCGGAGCATAGAGGTTGAGGAAACCAACCTTACATTCGTCAATCAGAAGTAGAACCCACTGGGCCCTGGAGGGGGTTATGGTACCGTGTCCAATGATCAAAGGGAGAATAGAATCTGAAACAGATATGCATGTACCTCCTCTGGTTCCCAAGGCAGGAAGCCAAAAAGTCCGGCTTGAAAGCAACTTACCTGACTTGGAGTAATCTCTAACATCCCATTTGTGTTCCTAAAGAAAAAGCATGTCTAGGGAACCACCTGAAACACGTGGATGGAGCTGATTCCAGATCAACTGTCTACGACGATGATGAGGGATGCTGCCCAATTCCTGTATATTCCAACTAGCTATCCTCATCGGTGGGAGGAAGCGGGTTGGAATACCTTACCCGACCTGGTGGCGGAAAAAAGAAACCTCCACCGGAGCTAACCTCCTGCCATACACACGAGGTCCAAGGGGAGGAAAGTCCACAGGTGAGAGAGAGAAAGATCTCTCAAAAGGGATGCCAATAACTGGCTCTCCGAAAGTGGAAGGTACAAAATCATCACCTGGGAGGTCAGAGGGGTCCTCCAGAGCGGAAAAGGAGTTCCGTTGAGCCAATCCTGGGGAGGGGGTACGAAGGATTCCTACCAAAGCCCCTTCCCTCTATCCACAGAAGGAGGCACCTGTACTGAGTCCTGATCAAGAAGTGCTCCGGATGAGGTGCCAACAACCTAGGCTGCTGAGGAAGGTACAACCTGATCCTAGGGTGGAGTCAAACAAGGCTCCTGAACACTAGTCTCCTCTTGAGGCTCCAAGGGGTAGCCTCTGAAGCGGTGGATGTGTAATCTGAAGTAGAGGGCCTAACCGCGATCGGAACCCACCGTGGGCCACAGGTGGTGCGGGGTGCAGGAGGGACTCGTGTAGCCCTAGGAGGGAGGGGAGCCCGTGTCTAAGGCGGTGCTTGTGGAGCGGTAGGTCCTGCTTCTGCTCTTTGTCGTAAGCTAGTACGAGCTGGTTGCTATTTGGGCCTCTTTTTTCTTCTTTGGGCAATCTCTGGCGAAGTGCCCCGAGGATCTGCAAATCTTGCACTGGTCCTGCCGACCCGCAACCTCAAATCTCTGGCGGAAGAAGGACCCATCGGGTCACTGTAGCATGATGTGGTCATCTGAAATATTAGGGTCCTGAACAATGACCCTAACCCTGGGTACCCCATCCATCCTGACCGCCTCAGCAGCCGAAGAGGGCTCGCCAGGAAGAGGGGGGATCTCTGCTACCACACCAAACCTCTCGCCAGCAAGCATCCACAATCTCTAGTTTGTGACCTGGAGGGGTGGGAGCCATGGATGCGTGCAAAGAGAGTCGTGGAACATTCATGCTCCAAATCCTTTTGCAATTGTTGTAGCTCGTCTTTTGAGAAAGTGACGGTTCTCGTGGCCGGTGTGGGCGGTAACGGATTGACTGAGTGGGAACCCATTCACTAATCAAGGTGGAAAAGGCCGATTCAAACGCAAGGAAGAACTCCGTCCGCTTTCCTGTAGCCCAGGAGACCCCTAAAGGATAAAAGGGTACTCCAGATGAGGGAAGAGGGGGAAAGGAAGGAGGGAGAGAGAGGATGAGCAGAGGAGGAGTCAGCAAATAGGGGGGGCAGCAAGAGGAGAGGAGGGAGAGGAGAGGAGGGGGGGATAGAGTAGAGGAGGAGTGGAGGAGAGAGGGGGGGGGGGGGGGGGGGGGGAAGCAAAGAAAGAGCAGGGGGGGGGGGCAGGGGGGGGGGAAGGCAGGGGGAGCAGCAAGTAGGGGGGAGGGGAGGGAGAAGACAGCGCGCGGGGGAGGCGGCAGCACGCGGGGGGGGCTGCAGCAGTGAGGGAGGGGAGTCGGGGGGAGGCGGGGGGTAGGGGAGGGAGGAGAAGCAAGGAGGGGAGGGAGGAGGCGGGGGGAGCAGCAGGTAGGAGGGAGGGGAGGGAAGAGGCAGCGCGCGGGGGAGGAGGCAGCGCGTAGGGGGGGGCTGCAACAGGGCGGGGGGGCTGCAGCAGCGAGGGAGGGGAGTCAGGGGGGGAGGGGAGGGAGGGGGCAGCAAGGAGGGGAGGGAGGGGGCAGCAGGAAGGGGGGCAGCAAGGAGGGGAGCAGGAAGGAGGGCAGCAGGAGCAGCGGGGAGCAGCAGCAGCGTAATGTCTGGTTGCTATTTTGGACAGTTTTAGCTTTGAAAAGGTTAACCAAGTCAACAAAAAATTGGGGCTTTTGACCTTGGCTAAAAGTTTTCAGTATATTGACTCTTATTGAGCAATAGAACTCAGTTATGGAACTCATGGGTGTCATTGTACTTTGCATTTATGGAGATGACTTAGTGGTCTATGCAATATATCTTATGATGGATACTCTTCATAGGTTCTCTACCTTGTCTTTGCCTAAAATGCATGTAATGGTGAAAGGTTATGTGCTTCACTTGAGTAGTGATTTGATGAGCATAGATCTGAAGATCAAGAAAGACATTATGTACCTTAATGGTGATATACTAGCTATACTAGCTAGTGATTCTTTTATGGAGATATGTTCTTGGATGCATGACAAGAGGATTATGAAGTACAATACATCAAAAGGGATGGTGATCAAAGGACATGCTGAAGACATGATGATGATCAAGTTTGATACTCCAGGTTCTCCTGGAAAAGGACAAGAGAGGCATCCCCAAAGGATACCTTTCAACTTCATTAGGTTTAGGGTTTGTGTGTGGTCAATAAGGGTTCTCTGCCTTGGGATGTCCCCCTCAAATGATTGTTAGTCTTATGTGAGTTTTACCTTGTTAGACCTATGGTACTTCCCATGCATAGTCATTGTCCAGTCTTCCAAATTGTAAACCAAGAGACCAAAGTCAGAGTGAGATCATGTTGGGGTGAGGATGCCCAAATGAGTCTACTGCTGATGCAACTAGAGTGAGTACCAGGTTGTGGATCATGTGTGTTGCCATTAGAGGTGGGCAAGCCATGAAGTTTCCCATGGACTACTGCTAGGGTTGAGGTCATCAATTTGTGGGGGGGTATAATGGACAAATTGATGTAATGGATGATACCAAGGTCTATGGTTGTGAGTGATCATGTGAGTGAGTGTGTGAACACGTGTGCCATAGCCACTCATCCACTGCTTCAATATCTGGATCACCTCTTGGATACTGACCAGTTGCACGGTTTGGAGCAGCATGATTGCTCAGGCATATGCTGATGATTCATGCTTTACTCCAAAAAATACTCGGGCTGATCTGTCCATGATTATGCATGCTCTTTCTACATATGGATTGGCTGCTGGTCTTCGGGTAAATTTTCAGAAATCAAAATTGCTGCCGTTACATGCACAGGAATGGCACAACCTTCTGTGGCCTGGGGAAATTGTCCCCGCTTCTCAATTCATTCGACATCTTGGTTGTCCTCTAGGCTGGGGACTCACCTGTTCACAACAAACTGATTGGGTGCTAGTAAAGTTAAGGGCAAAACTTGAATATTGGAAGCTTGCAACTTGGCCATTACATGTTCGTCTGCGAATTACACAATCCATTTTGATAGCATACATACAATTTTATCTGCCTCTCACTATGTTCACTAAGGCAGATCTGGTTTCATTTATGTCAGCTATCATGGAAATTTTCTGGCGTTCAAAACATGGCAAGAAAAGTCTCAGATTACTCTCTATGCATCGTCTCTGTTCTCCAAAGATGCACGGGGGTCTAAACATTCTCAATATTCAAATGCATTTACTTGCTTACAGAGGGAAAATGATGATACAGTTTATGCAAGGAGATCAGCCTTGGGCTTTCATGATCCGCTCTCTCTTATTACATCTTCATACATCTGCCTTTGGGAATTGGCAGCCTACTCAGTGGGATTTTTTATTTGGCTCTATCCAAGGCAAGATCAGAGGATGCCCTTTTGTCTCTCGTCTGCTTCTTGATTGGAAACACATTCTATCCCACTTGGAATGGCATGGCAGGGACTCTCTCTCGGGCAACTCTTTGAGGGTAGAGAATATTTTTTGGTCTAAAGTATTCCACCCTCCTTTGGCCATACAAGAACCCCGACGTTCTTATTTTCTCTCCTTCAAAGGCATTTCATCTGTGGCGGATGTACTTCAAGATGATGGTTCTATGGCTGCTCGCAAATATGGCTTGGGAGCTCATTATCGTCCTTTATGGCATAGAATTTCAGCAATGCTCCAACCGTACTTGCCGGTACCTCATTTGGAACTTCAGAATCGGCTTGAGGATTGGATTTTACACTCTCCTTCCTTATACGCCCGTCCTTTGAAGCTCTCACATATCACAGTGTCATCACTGTATAAAGTGTTATTACCTCCACCTTGGATTTCCCACAGATCAAATACTGTTTGGCATATGGATCGTCCAATGAAGTGGTGGAGAAAAAGGCTGCGTCTCCTTTGGCATTACAAAGTCCCTCTTCGACAACAGCTTTTCCTATGGCGAGTTCTCCTTGGCATTTTTCCATCCGGACAGTTACTCGCACACAGACATATTGCTTCAGCTGTTTATCATAGATGCCAGCACTCTACTGAATCACTGTTTCACATCTTTTGGTCCTGTCTAAATACTTCTGATCTCATTGCTATCATCAGACAGAGGCTTCGACAGTGATTTCCTACTGTTACTTTTGGCAGATTTTTCTGGTTGTTTGGCTTTCATCCACAGAGACAGGGTTTTGATTTATTTTTTGTATGGGTGCGCTATTGGACCCTATGGACTTTATGGATGCATAGAAATCATAGAGTCTTTGGTGATCCACTATTTTCATCCTTTCTTTTTTTCAAACGATCTCTGCAACAATCATTCTACGATTGTTTTCAGACTCGTTTGATTGATCAGGATGTGTATACAGCTTATACTGAGATCTTTAGTTGAGTGGTAGCTACTTCGTTTTTGAAGTAACTATGAATGTAATTATTTTACAGAAATAAAAGATTTCTTCCCACCAAAAAAAAAAAAAGTGTGTGTAGGTGTGCCTGAGATAGGTGTGACTGATGATGTGTCAGTCAATAGGTATGATTGAGTGAATATAGGAGTGTGGTGTGTGATTGAGAGATTCTAGGAGACATTGGTGGTCTTTCTAATTGAGATAATTGTGGATCTAGATTCCACCTACTCATGGGTAGTTGGTTATATGTACTCCATTCTATGAATGAATCAATTGCTCATTGCCTTCATACTTGTGCCATTGTCTCTACCTCTTGTCTACCTCCATCATGCTTCCATGCTTGCACCAACAACATGCTCACATTGGGTTACAGACAGACGAACCTACTTGTGGTTACGCATTCAACGGAGTTTGTCCTTCAAATTGGTAGAGGTTAAGCCAGCTTGTGCCTTCATTGTACACTTCATTGGGAGTTGTGTTTTCCTTGGGGAATGTGTTACCAAAGAGTTTATTAATAGAGAGACAAGGCACTTGCTCCTGCTCCCCTCTCGCTGCCCTTCTCTACTTCCCCCTTGTCGTCCTTCCTTCCCCTTGCCCTTCTTCTCCTTCTCCCCACCATCACTCCTTCCGTCACCCTTCTCGCTCCACCCCGCATGCTTTTCTAGCTGTGCCTTGCTCTCAAATGGTCTGTGCCTAGCCTGCCTGGCTGGTTGAGGTGCTATGGGCACCTTCTTGCCCTCCTCAAGCTCCTTTCGAGTTACATGCATCTCCCCTAGTGCCCCTGGCAGCTCCTTGGAGAAAGGAGGTGGCGTGCCGTTCGTGCCCCTCCAGCCCACAACATGTACTACTTGGCTGCGTCGGATCCTCATGGGACAGCTGGACAGCTGCTCTAGTGCTCACGCCTCAACTAAGGGAGTGTGCAGCCTCTTTGAGTAGTGGCTGAGCTCTACTTTGAGATCGGCTGCCCTCTTGGAGGCCTTTGAGACAGGGCCTTCTCGCAGCACACCTTCTTGAGCAAGGAGTGGCTCCTTTTTTCCCCCAGCCCTCCCTAGAGTTTGGTGCAGCTTCCCTACCCAACCTTTTGGCTGGTTTTCCTTTCCAACTTCCCTTTTCACCCACTCCTTTTTTACTCTTTGTAGCAATGGGTTTTTGCTTTAACATGGAGAAAATTTTTCTTGGTAGTGACCATTGGTCTGGCCAAAGGGGCTCTCTTGGCAACACCCTCGACTCCCCAAACCGTCAAGGTCCTTCTCTCTCCCGCAGACAAGCAACATGTTAAGCAAGCATGGTTGTAAGACACATTAAGACACGATACGTTAGACACGCTTCAAACACGAGTGTCTAAAGTGTCTCAAAGATAAGACTCATAAGACACGTCATTGTGGTTATAATAATAAATATTTAACTAATATATGTATACAAGTGTGTACAGCTTGCTAGCATTAGCTAGTTGCTAGATTCTAGAAGTACAATAAGCTACACTTAAACAAGACAAGAAGTAACAATGCACTCGTACAATGTAGTTAAGAGTCATGACTTGTCACTCTAGACTTCAAAGTTATAAAGCTAAGGCTTATGACTAAACAGCTTGCAAGTTAAGAGTCACGACTCAAGAGCTTGCAAGTCACGACTCACAATTTTAAAGGTTTAATATGACAATTGAATCTTGATATTGAAAAATCCACATAAAACAACTTAACAAGAACCTAGAAGGCTACATAGATTATATACCAATCATCATGTATCAATAAACATAAATATCATGGCAACAGTCTGTGAGTCACATGTGACATGAATGAAATCTGCATCTCAATACATATATTTGTACTCTCATAGCAGGAGGCAGAGTCGATGGACAGGATTTTCAGTATTATTTTGGTTCTCAGACTCCGTGACACCTGGACTTGTATCTTTGCATTGGCATATTGTACTCATCCCCCCATTTTGCACCCAGGGGCGGTTTCCTTGCATCTAGTTTACTTTGTATTTAGGCTCAGATTTGACATTATGTACTTTCACTTGCATTGTATTGCGTAGCACTTAGATGATTCGACGATGCCTCTTCTTTGTGGCACGTTGATTTTGTGCTATCTTGTATGCAGAGTTCTTGATGTCCCATGGGCCCATTTTGGCCTTTAGTGGACAATAATACACTTTATTTCTTTCTTTCTTTCTCCCCTCCCCCTCACCCTCGCTGCCCGCCCCTCTCCCTTTCCTTGCTTCTCCTTCTCTCCCAGCCCCCTCTCCCTCCTCCCTCGCTTCCTCCTCCCCGCTCTCCCTCTCCCCCCTGCCAGCCCTCCCGCCCCCTCCCTCTCCCTCCTCGCCCTCCCTCTACCCACCCGCTGCCCTTTCTCCCCCTCCTCTGCCCCCTCTCCCCACCCGCTGCCCCCCCGCCCCCTCCCTCCCCCACCCTCCCTCTCCCGCTGCCCCCCCACCCCCTCCTCCTCCCCCGCCCCTTCCCTCCCTTTCCCTCCCCCCCGCCCTCCCTCTCCCCCCCCCCCCCGCTGCCCCCCCCGCCCCCTTCTCCTCCCCCGCCCCCCCCCCTCCTCCCCGCCCCCTCTTTCTCCCCCCTCCTCCCTCCCCTCCCACGCCCCCTTTCCCCCCCACCCCTTCCCCCACCCTTCCTCTAACCCCCCCCCCCCCCCCCTCCCTTCCTCTCCCCGCCCACCTTCTCCCTCCCCACCTTCAGTCCCCTTCCTCCCTCCTCCCTCCCTCCTAACCCCCCCCTCTTTTCCTTTCCGTTGCCGACCCTCTCCTTCCCCGTCAGCCCTCTCCGTCCTCTCCGCTCAGCTCCCCTCCTCTCCGTCCTCTCCGCTCAGCTGCCCTCCGCTTCTCCCTCCGTCCCTCCCCCTCTCTCCTACCCTCTCCTTTTCTCCTCCTTCCTACGCCCGCTTCAAGGCGTCTTGGGCAGTAGTTTCACGGACGGAGCTTCAATAGTGTTGGAATCGGCCTTTTCACTTCGATTGGTGAATGGATCCCCATTCAGCCAATCTTTGTCCACTTCCACCAACCGCGAGAACCGTCATTTTCTCAGAAGACGAGTCGCAGCAGCTCAAGAAAGATGTGAAATTAGAGGGCTCCACATCACTTTTCGCCCGCATCTTTGGGTCACATCCTTCTAGATCACAGGCTAGAGACTGAATGCTGGCAGCGTTACCAGGAGATCTCGCCCCACACCTCAGGGATATTCGACTTCTGGGACGTGGATTCTTCTAAGTGATTTTCAACTCCCACGAGTCCACAGCCCTTATTCTCAAAGCTAATCCCCTGGCTTTGGGTTCGAGGAGGATTTTTCTTTTGCCCTACACCTTTGATTTGATCAAGGAGGACAGTCAGGTCACATCACTGTTCATCAGGTTTCCTTGTCTTCCTCAGGTTTACCATCGAGTTCTTGCTACTATCGGAGCCACTTTCGGAGTGGTCACTAAGATTTCCCCCCTTCCTGGCATGCCTTCTTCCTCGGCAGAGGCAGTCAAAGCGGACGGGGTGCCTCGAGTTAGGGTCATTGTCTCTGACCCTAACATCTCAGATGACCACATCATGATTCAGCGTCCAGATGGCTCTCTCTTTCGACAAAGAATCGAGATTGCAGGTAGACAGGATCAGTGCAGGATTTGCAGGACCCTTGGGCACTTTGCTAGAGATTGCTCAAGGAAGAGAAAAAGACCCAAGAGGTCTTGTGGTGCGGCTCCTTCACGTATTACCCCGTCTGCATCTCCCCTGCGGCCTGTACCACGCACTCAAGGGCATCCAGGAGGAGCAGGGCGCCCTGCTTCACGCACCCCAGGACCACCAGGGGCAGCAGGGCGCCCAAAGCCTGCAGCCCTCCCAGTACCACGTTGGAGAGCGGTCAGAGTGGCTCCATTACCTCAGGAGGAGACCCTTGATCTGGTTCAGACAGATGCCATCCAGACTCCAGAGGGGGATACTGTTGCAGCCCCAGATACTACAATTCCACATCAGGAGGGGACTTCAGATGCACCAACCCCAGTCATTTTCGTTTCTGATCACGAGGGGGCTACCGATGCTTCTCCCCCTCAGACTGTTCATGCCACAGCTGAGGGAGTGTTTACACAGATGAGGACTACAGATCCTTCTTCAGCCTAGCCACAGGCCTCCTCAGCTCCCAGCTCCAGATCTGCTGATAGAGGCTTGGCAGGTCCTTCTCCTCCTTCCTCCATGAGTGCAGGTCTTCTTCGCACTCCTCGGCTAGACTTGCTTCTCAGGAACTCTTTTGCAACACTCGTTGATTCGGCGACTTTCATGGATGAGGAGTTTGTGCCCTTCTCATGTCCAGGGTGGGCAGCCATTGCCATCACAGGTGGCTGCTGCCCTTTCTGGTATTAGCGACTTCTACCTCTCAGTTGCTCGTATCAAGAGACAAGATATTCTTAGACGTGAGATTGGTGTTAGCCAGCACTTGGCAGCTTTGCAGAAGGAAGAGCAGAAACGGCCTTCAGATGCTTGGATTCAGGATTGCCTTGCTGCAGCAAGGGCTCATCAGCAGGTATTGCTTGATCAGAGAGCAGAGTATGCCTTTCATGCATGGGAGTCCTTCTAGATTCAGATGGGTGGCAGAGTCAATAAACACTTTTTCTCTACTCTTGGCCCTAGACATAGTAGAGAGAGTGTTATCGACTCACACGGGGTTTTACAGACAGCAGATCCTAATGATGTCTTCCGCATAGCTTCAGATTTTTATGCAGCCCTTCTTACTGCTGATCCTGAGACACGGGATAGAGAGGATGCTAGACAGGTTATTTGGCAGAGCATCCCTTTGTTGGTGAAACCGGATATGCATGTTTTGCTTGATGCACCTTTCACCAACACAGAGTTCAAAACTGCACTTTCAGCCCTTCACAAGGGCAAGTGCCCAGGTTCGGATGGCCTTACTCCCTCTTTTTTCATTGCATTCTGGGATATGATTGGAGACTACATTACTTCAGCCCTGCATGGTATTTGGGACTATGGTGATATGCCCGGGTCGCTTACAGAAGGTCTCATCCACCTTATCCCGAAAGGAGGTTGCAGAAATCTAGTGTCCTAGTGGAGGCCTATCACACTTCTAGGGACTTGTTACAAAATTCTGGCCAAGGCAATCAGCCTCCGATTGCAGCCCCTTCTCCCAGATCTTATTCATGACACTCAAACCGGATTTGTGCATGGCGGAAGCATTTTTTATAACATTTTCTCTTTCTGGGAAGCCTCACAGTGGGCCATGCACAGCAGCCAGAATCTAGCCATTCTACTTTTGGATTTTGAGAAAGCTTATGACACAGTAGATTGGGGTTTTTTGGAGGGCACCCTTCTACGTTTTGGCTTTACTGATGCTTGGATCAGAGGTGTTTCCTCCTTGTACAGATCAGCCCACAACTAGGTACTTATTGGTGGGGTAAGGGGTGAGAGATTTCAGATTTCCAGATCAGTCCGTCAGGGATGTCCCCTTGCTCCTTTCCTTTTTTTGTTCGTGGCCGAAGCTATGAGTATCTATGTTAGATCTCAAGCTGACATCTTTGGGCTGAGACTTCCCATTAGAAGGGAAGAGGAGTTACTTGACAGTGAGTTGGCAGATGACACAGCAGTTTACTTGGATGCCACTCCACAACGCTCACTTCTTTCAGGACAGCATTGGATTTATTTTGCTTGGCGGCGGGGGCAAGATAAATTGGCATAAATCCAATGGTTTTTGGATCAGTGATGAGGACACTCCAGTTTGGGGGCTTGACATAGGATTCACTTGGGTTCAGAGGGGTGTGCCTGTCAGGTATTTGGGCTGCCAGGTCGGCTTGGATATTTCTTCCACGCAGCAGTTTACTCCCGTGTTGGAGAGCATCAGGAGGAAGCTCCTTTTTTAGAGCTCAACCAAGCTGGATCTTGCCTCTAGAGTTGTGGTGGTCAACCAGGTTCTCTTGGCCACGGCATGGTTGTTTGTTCTTGCTGGTGCTATTCTAGGGACTGCATCACTTTCTTTGGAGTGGGCTTGATGGCACAGCAGATACCTTAGCCAGGGTGGCTTGGGAGACCCTCATCCTCCCTACACAAGAAGAGGGTCTCAATATTATTGATCCAGATTTACAGTGCAGAGCTCTACTATGCAAGATGGTGGTGCGGGGACTTATGCCAGGGCAGGAACCGTGGAAGGCCTTTCTTATTAGCAACATACAGAGGTGCACACCTTCTTCAGGAGGAGACTAGATGAGCAGTATTAGGTGGATCTTCACCACAGCACACCTCAGATCACCTTCGTCCCCTCTACTTTCAGGAGCTTCAGAGGATTCCTCCTTCCTCTCGTGAAGAGATTGATAGGCAACCCATCATGTGGAATGACAGTATATTAGATGATCATGGCAGACCACTTGGTGCCTCACTCTACATGCAGTGGTCCAGGTGGGAGAGGGGACCTGCATCATCTTTGGGGTCTTGGAAATCTTTCCACAGGCTTCCAGAGGAGACCAAGTCTCAGTTCACAGGACATCTCAGAGGGAGTGCAGGGAGGATCTTGCAGATTGAGGCAGCCCTTCCAGAGGAGTGGGTAGACACAGATGATATGCCACTCACTTGGTCCACTTGGGCAGGTATTTCTATGAGAGGCGGTGTTCCGCTTCAGGTTTTGGCCTTTCGAGATGCACAGGAGGATGCTTTGGTTTTTACTGTGCAGGATGGTGGCAGATTGCTCAAATCCACAGAGGACATCTTGCTTGAGTCTGCTTTTCAGCCTATCAGGGTTGTAGGTCTTTTGGTGTAGGGATCAGATTCAGAGTGGTTCCTCGACCCAGACCCCCGGCTACTCTCCACCGGGTCTTGGAGGCTTTGTCTCTACGGGGGAGTTCCCATTAGGTATTAGCAGTGGAACCCTGGAGAGTGGGAGTGGATTGACGTAGGGCATCGAGAGAAGAGCATCCCCTTCTTTCATTACACGGTCAGTAATGCCAGGAGATCTCAGCTTAGTAGTAGAGGTTGGAGACCTTCTAGAGTTCCTCATTGTGAGACATTTGATATCACTGCGGATCTGCAGAGGTGCTTCTGGAGGAGACTCTGGAAATCCCACAAGAATAGAAAGATCACTCTATTCTTTTGGCTTTCTATCCATGGTGGGATTGCAGTGAACCTTTGGAGATCCAGGTTCGGAGCCGACCCTACTTGCCCTCGTTGTCTCTCTGCTTGGGAGACTACTCAACATTGTTTATGGGATTGCAAACAGGCGAGGATGATTTGGATGGGGGTAGCCAGGATTTTCAGTCACTTTGCCCACTCCCCATTCTTTATGACATGGGGCTCTGTGGCTTGGCTTTCTCTTACAGGGCCTAAGGTATTTTATGAGAGACTTGACTCCTCTCAGGCCATTTTGGTTCGACGTCATCAGATTGAGTCTTGTTCGTTGGATGTGGTACCACACCTTCCTTTTATAGATGTACATGCCTCTGTGGATACTTCTTGGGAGATTTTAGCGAGCATAGCATCCTGGCATATCTGGAGAGCCAGATGCACAGAGGCTATGGAGGGTACTCAGGTTCATCCCTCGCACACTTTGGCTAGTATTTGGACAGACATTTGGACAGACACCGTACATACTTTGATGGCCGTTTGGATGAGGATGCAGGGAGACTCCCGTGCAGCCTCAGCTAAGAGGGCTTCTTTCTTCAGGGAATGGAAGGATTCTCCATTCTTCTCTGAGACTCCTACAGGGTTGAGGTGGCACTTTCAGCCTCAGCCTCGGTTGTTTTCCACCTCACTTTGAGGGGGTTTTATTTTTCCTCATGATTTCATGATGTTGTATTTCCGCTCAGAGCTTGCTCTAGCGAGTTTCTTTCTTACTTAATTGAAGTCTTTTTTTGCAAAAAAAAAAAAAAGAGCCTATGCTTTATGGTTAATATGGATTTCCAGGAATGCTTTACAATTCAGTGATGAGATCATGCATGCTAACCAGCTCTTTATTAATTCGTATGATTGCTTTATGCTTACTAACTGATCATTCTCTGCTGTGCCCCAGGCTAAGTTCCTCTTGGATCAGGAATTTCATAACTACAATGACCAGATTTTCCAACTGCAAACGGAACTGGATGAACACACTCAAGAGGCAGGAAGATGTTCTAGTGCAGGGATGGACATGCAGCCTCAGCTCCTCCCTCCACTCTGACCAGTCAAAGAAGAATCTGTTGACTAGTGTACCCCAACTAGATTATGTTCTAGTTGACTCTCCCTTCTTTGCTGAGACTTCTACAGGGTTGAGATGGCATTTTCAGCCTCAGCCTTGGTTTCTTTCTACCTCATTCCTCTGAGGTGTTTTTATTACATGCTTAGCATGGTGTATTTCCGTACAGAGCTTGCTCTAGCAGGTTTCTTTCTTACTTGATAGAAGTCTCTTTCTTGAAAAAAAAAAAAAAACTAGATTATGTTCCTCACTTGTTTATTCTCTATGCACAGGACAATGTCGAAGGCTCCTGCCTTGAAAGATCCCTTGGGTTGTCAAGGACTCAACAAGGGTCCATATTTTTTTTTTTTCATGAAAAAGACTTCTATTAAGTAAGAACAAAAACCCGCGAGAGCAAGCTCAAAGCGGAATACATCATGAAATCATGAGGATAATAAAAAACCCCCTCAGAGTGAGGTGGAAAGAAACCAAGGCTGAGGCTGAAAGTGCCATCTCAACCCTGTAGTAGATTCAGAGAAGAAAGGAGAATCCTTCCATTCCCTGAAGAAAGAAGCCCTCCTAGCTGAGGCTGCACGGGAGTCCCCCTGCATACCCGTCCATACGGCCATCAGAGTGTGTACGATGTCTGTCCAGATACTAGCCAATGTGTGCGAGGGATAGGGGGGGGGGTCCATATTTTGAGACTTAGCCTCTTGTTAAAGTTAAGATACTGGTTTTGCTTCCTCTTATTTCTAGAAAGAGGTCATTTTGTATGCTGGCAACCCTCTGTAGAGGTGAACTTTTTGTCAAAGTTTTGACAACATTATACAAATCATCTGATCAGAATATAATCAAAATTTCTTTGCCAAAAAAAAAAGAATAGTATGGGCTGCAGCAGCAACTCAGCTTGTAGTCAGGGTAGAAAACGACCAAGAAAAGGCATCGGACCAGCTGGAATAGCATAGGCAGCAGCTCATGTTGTACTCAGGGCAGATGGCGGCATTCTTGAGGCGTGAATAGCAGCAGCGGCAGCACTCTTCAAGTAGGTCGTTTCTTCAAAAATGGGCTCCAAATGAGGTCGTTTTTAGAGTGACCAGTAGTAGAAACGTTTCTACAACAGTAAGCAACTATTTGCTTCACAAAAATGCCCCTAAAACAGCAAAAACGAGCTGTCTTTGAGCAAAAAACGGGTTGGTTTTTAGCAAGAGCTGTCCTTTCCTCTACGAAGACGCCCACTAATGTCCACAAGAATGGTGACCGAGTTGCTCCAAATCTAAGCACAAATCTACAGCAAACTCGAGGCTGATGGCGCAGAAAATCATGCAACAGCTCCAACTCCACAAATCAGCTTAAATGTCCTACCAAATCCGCAGCTCATGGAGAGGCTAAGAGTGAAGGAAGAAGGGCTACCTTCCAAACGAAAAGAGGGAGAGTAGCTCCTCTTTCTTGGCCTCCCTCACCCCAATCCCTTGGAAGAGCAAGGAGCAAGAGGAAAAGGACTAAGGAGAAGGAAGGATGGAGGAAGAAAGGAAGGGAGGAGGAAGGATGGCTCTGCTGATACCACATGGTGGAGAGGGAGAGGAAGAGAGAGAGGGTAGACTAGGGAGAGAGAAGATAATACTCAAATGGAAACATAATGAAAGTGAAAGGAAATGGAAATGAGCAATAGACCAAAATGGAAAGACTCACATTGATAAGCTTGATGTAGACTCCTTGATGTGTGTTGATGTGACACACAAGTACAATCATATATAGGATAGAGACACATTAGAATACCAAAGTGTATATGGGATACTGTAGGAACAAAGTGGAGACAGGTTGTGAACACAAGTGAGCAAGAGTGCACACACAAGAAAGCTCCAATAGAAATGTTCAAATGAAACAATACAAGTACTTGGTATATATAGTACCCAAGTACTACTGGTCAACCATAGGGTTGACTTTATGCCTACAACACCATATCTTTGTAATCTCTTACAAATCCCGCCTCAAAGATATGGCTGAAAGTACCGTAGAAACATCTAGAAGATAGAGTTTGCTTCACCATCCTGTGCATGATGCAAGTCATGCAAAAGCTTCCTTAACCACATTAACTCTGTAGTGGCTGAATTTGCAGCTTTGTACTTTGCTTCACTGGAGGAAAGAGAGACTTGCTCTTGCTTCTTACTGAGCCATGAGATACAAGCTGAACCCAATGAGAAGCAATAGCCAGTAGTGGACCGTCTGTCGTCAATGTCCCCTGACCAATCTGAGTCGGTGAAACCACTCAACTTTAGATCACAATCTGAAGCATAATGCAAGCCAAGAGAGAGAGTGCCATGGACATATCTGAGAACCCTCTTTGCTGCATTCCAATGTGTGATCGTGGGACAATGCATGAACTAGCTCAAAAGCCCTGTGGCGTAGGCAATATCAGGCCGTGTGGAGCATAGATATATCAAACTGCCAACCAATTGCCTGTACAAAGTGCCATCAAACTTTTCAGCAGTATCATGCTTACTCAACTTGAGTCCCTTTTCCAATGGAGTAGCCACAGGCTTACAGTTCTCCATTTTAAATTTCTGCAACAATCCCTTCGAATACTTTGTCTTGACATAGAAATTCCATCATGGCTCTGCCAAAACTCAATGCCATAAAGCGGACTGCACTGCTGCAAATCACTGCCAATGAGTATGATGTCATCCACATATAGTACCAATATGACCAATTCTGATTTTTGCTGCAGAACATACAGATTTGGTTCTGTATGAGTGTTTATGAAGCCCTGGGACAGCAAAAACTGATGTATCTTCTGATACCATGCATGAGGTGCTTGCTTCAGCCCATATAGAGCCTTCCTGAGCTTGCATACCTTATGCTCTTGTCCCTTCACCTCAAAATCTTGGGGCTGATGTACATAGACCTCCTCTTTAAGATCTCCATTGAGGAAAGCGGTCCTGACATCCATCTGGTACACTGACCAACCATAAAACGCAGCAAGAGAGGTGACGGAACGAATGGTGGTCAGCTTGGCCACTGGAGCAAATGTCTCGTCATAATCTATCCCCTCCTCTTGTGCATACGCCTTGGCAACCAAATGGGCTTTGTATTTCTCAGCTGTGCCATCTGAATGGTATTTCACCTTATAAATCCATTTCGTGCCAACCACATTTTTCCCAATGGGCCCATCAACCAAGTCCCATGTGGCATTCTTCTCAATGGATTTAATCTCAGCTTCCATAGCTTTCTGCCATGCCGGATTATGCTGAGCATCCTTGAAGCTCTGAGGCTCACTTTCAGCTTCCATCACTGAGGTCATCAAAGCAAAATTGACCTTTTTCTGATTTTTCTGAGTACTGGCCCTGGTTTTCCCCAAAATGGTCAACCTTGCCCAACGTGGAATAGATTTCTCTGTTGTACCACTCGAAGCTGCATCAACATCTTTAGTGGCCTCACGACGTTGATAATGCCTCCAAACATGAGCCTGTCTATTCTCATTAATTGGCTGCAAATCTAAAAAATTTGAGGCAGAGCCATCCTCAACATGTGGCAAGCCATCTGAACTATGAGAAGTAGAAGGGGAAGCATCAGGAGACTCCATCTCATCATCCTCAAACTGGATGATGTCCAAAGAGGTGTCATCGTATGGTGGCAAGTCTGCACTAGCGGGCTGCATGCACTTATTCTCAGCAAAGAGAACATCTCTGCTGATTATTACCTTCCTGGTAGCGGGATTATAAAGCCTAAATCCCCTGCTTTTAGTGCTATACCCCACGAAAATGCATTTGATACTCTTGTCATCAAGCTTTGTCTGATGTGCATCTGGAACCAAAGCATATGCCACTGAGCCAAAAATTCTGAAATGACTAACCTTTGGCTTAAAGCCATACAAATCCTCAAATGGAGTCACATTAACCAAAGCTTTGGTAGGGCATCTATTCTGAATATAAGTGGCTGTCACAATTGCTTCTCCCCAAAAAGCCTTTGAGACTCTCTTGAATTTCAGCATGCATCTCGTCATTTCCATGAGAGTACGATTCTTCCTCTCAGGGAGTGGATTTTGTTGTGGTGTGTAAGGGCATATCAAGTGATGTTTAATCCCATGCTGCTTCAAAAATCCCTGGAATGCATGTGACATGTACTCTCCCCCTCTATCCAAGTTGAGTGTTCCAATTCTAGAATTGGTTTGGTTCTCAGCCATAGCTTTAAACTCCTGAAAGCAATAGAACACCTCAGATTTTTCCTTCAAGAGAAAAAGCCATGTGAAGCTGGAGAAGTCATCTATAAAGGTCACAAAGTACCTTGCTCCTCTATGCGTGGGAATAGTCATGGGGCCACATACATCACTGTGCACTATCTGCAACACTCTGGTTGCCTTGACCCAATTCTTGCCTTGTTTACTGAATGGCAAGCCATGCAATTTGCCAAGTGCACACCCCTCACACGCTTCATTTGCTGGTTGCTGTAATTTTGGCATTCCCTAAGTCATATTATTGTTGTACAGGTAGGACAATGACCTGTGATGGACATGTCCAAACCTGGCATGCCATAAATTAGCCTGGGAAGTGTTTGCTACAGCCAATACCTTCTGATCATAAGGCTGAGCATCAAGCTTGTATAAGCCTCTGTCATATGTGCCTATTGCTACAACCTCATACCCTTTCTTTGGATCCTTGATCCTGCATTGGTTATGCTGAAATTCGACCAACATATGTTGATCATGGGCAATGTTTGAAACTGAAATCAGATTTTACCTCAAATCTAGAACATACCAAACATCTCGGATATACTTGACTTTCCCATTATTAAGCTGAATGGGAATGTGCCCAACTCCGATGATGTCTTGAGAAGCATCATTGGCACATGTAACATGTCTGCCATGAACAGGTGTGATGCTCTCAAACCACTCCTGGCGAGGAGTCATGTGCTTAGTAGCACCACTGTCGATATACCATGTATCACTTGCAACAAGGGAAGCATCCCCTGATTGATTTTCAGCATTCAAATCCCCCCTAGCATCCATCTTCTCATTAAATGCAGCAAACACAAAATCTCTATCACCTTGGGCAAGATGAGTTTCACCATGTGCATCTGAAGAACGAGTTTCAGTGGGGGCAACAAAATTACTGCTAGAGCTATCCCTTTGCCTCTTCTTTTCATTGGCAATCCTTTTCTGACACTTTGCGATGTAATGCCCTGGCTTCTTGCAATAATTGCATTTGCCCTTTTTCTGATTTTTGCTTAAACTGCTTGCATTCCCCTCCTTGGGCTGAGTTGTATGGCTCTGTTTTGGCTCAAACTTTTTCTGAAATTTGCCTTTTCCACCCATGGCAAGCGCTTGCTCACCCTGACGAGAGGCTTTGGCAAAATTTGAGCATCTCTCCTCTTCTTGCAACAAAAGCCCAACTAACTCATCGAACGAGAGTGGAGCTGTCCTGAGAACAATGGTCAATGAAGTGACGAATGTGCCATATGAGGGCGCTAAGCTATTGAGAGTAATAGAGACGAGCTTCTTGTCTTCTATTTCCTCATCAATACTTGCGAGCTGATCATGTAGATCAATGATCCTGGCAATATGATCAATGATGGCCTGGCCTTCTTGCATCTCGATATCCTTTAGCTGATTTGTCAAGGCAATGGCCCTTGCCTCATTCTTAACATGATAGATGTTTGCCAATCTTTCCCATGTTGCCTTTGCATCCTTGCACGACTTGATAGTTGTCATAATGTGCCTCTTCACATTTGTGGCAATCAAAAACATCGCTTGGGCACTGCGTCGGTCAAACTTCTTCTGCTCCGTCGATGCTATGGGACTAGTAGGAGGGGCTAGCAGTCTGCTGTCTGCCTATAGTTGTATGCCTATAGTCTGACCCAAAGAAGCTGTGCTAGATGTAGATGAGCTTACTGGCATCACCTCATCCCCACTAACAATATCCCACAAGCCCTTACCAACCAATATGTTCTTAAGCATGAATGACCAAGGCATAGTTTGGTACATCCAACTTGTCACCCTCAGACAAATTGCCAAAACTGCATGAAAGAGTCGACATGATGCAAAATGGGATACCCACAAGCTGCAAATGTACCTGCAAAAAGAACTGCAAGTCCCAAAAGTGCAACAGGCTGCAAATGTGCCTGCAAATCCCAAACTAATACTGGCTGTAAATGCAAAGTACAACTAGTTGCTCTGACATCCCACTGACTACACAATGCAATCACTGCAAAAATGGCATCAACCAATCACTGCACTCTGCTGATATCTGAAGTGCAATCCCAAACTGAAAATGCACAACCCAAATCTGAAAGAGCGCACCCACGAGTGCTCAAATGCATCCAACGGAGCTCAAAGCATCCACAACTGTAAAGTAACTGCAAATGCGCCCAACAATGCAGAGTATCTGCAAATGCACCTGAGAGTGCAAGAGTATGGGCTGCAAAAACAGAATACACAGCTCAAAGCACTTACTGAAAGTGCACCTTGGCCTGAAACACCTGTAAAACAGTCCACTGACTGTGTGGGCAAGCTGGAGGTGACAAAGGAGCTGAAGTGAGCTGTTTGGAGCTGAATGAAGCCTAGAGAAGTATGAACAATATACACGTGTAGAGAAGAGCCTAGAGAAGTATGGAGATGCCTAGAGCTGCTGGAACATACCCGGGAGAGACTGGAGCTGAAAAACGTTCAGATCTGAGCAGAAACGTCCAAAAAATAGTCGAAAACTGCTCGAATCGCCTTCTAACAAGTCGTACGGGCTCGAAATCAAGTTCCGACAAGTTGTATGGACTCGCGGCACTGCCGCGCAAGTGTACGGACAGATCCGTACGGACTGTACGGACAAAAAAATAGAATTTTTTCCCCACACCTGAAATGGTGCGGGACAGGCTTGTTTGTATGCGGGCAGCTCCAAAATTTCAAAAAACGTCGAAATTGGACCTCAAAAGGTCAAAAAACAGCCGCTGGACTGTTGGAGCTACCTCAAGCAAAAGCTGGAGAGCTGAATGTGAGAACCAGGAACGCGCACTAGAGCACCAAGCTTGCGGGAGTCTGGAAGCAAGCGCGGGAATGGGCTCTAGAGACGAAAGCGCTCTCATACCAAATGTAGGAACAAAGTGGAGACAGGTTGTGAGCACAAGTGAGCAAGAGTGCACACACAAGAAAGCTCCAATAGAAATGTTCAAATGAAATAATACAAGTACTTGGTATATATAGTACCCAAGTACTACTGGTCAACCATAGGGTTGACTTTATGCCTACAACACCATATCTTTGTAATGTCTTACAAATACCTCCCAATATCACACGTGGCACGCACACATGGGACTCTACTAGATAGTAGAACACACTAAAACACACTCAACTTAACTTCATGTTTTATTAGAAGGTGATCACATTTAGGAGGTCACCATCTATGGGAAGGGGGTCTTCCTCCTCCAGTTAAGCTCCCTCGACGCCACCTTGTCTCTTGTGGAGCAAAGCCCCATTTCTTGTTTCCCACACTTGGTGTACCTCTTTCCTTGGTACCATGGTTTCACACTGGAGGACATGGATACAGTACATCACATGCCCCACTTCTTGGTGATGCTCTGCTTCCCAAGGATCCTAAAGGAGTATAAGAACATTCTTCCTTCCATTGGTCGAGCTTTTGGCATGGTGCTAGAGTCCCTCTGGGAGTTTACAGCCCCAGTTGCGGTGGTAGATGATGGAGTTTCCCATCTCAGCTGGTTGTATAGAGCTCGAAGGTCCTCCCGGAGACGATCTTTCTCAAGACGCTTGATGGGGAGGAGCTTCACCAGAGGATAGAGATTTATGGGTTACCAAGCTAATGCCTTTGCGCTATCAACAGCTAGGCCATCTAGCTTGGGATTGCCCTAGAGGTTAGAGTCGGTTCCCCCCTCCCTCTCCCTAGCAGGCCCGTCAGAGGCCGCAGAGGGAGCAGAGGGTGTTGTTTCTTGCAAGCAGGGGAGCAATTCATTTTTATCGTTAGTGGTAGAGACCCCTAGAGGGAGGCAGAGTTTTTGAGGCTTCCCAACAACCTACCTTTCCTTTGGACAAAGGAGGCATGATGGCTTGATGAAGTGCCTCGACAAAATTTACGTTGGGGATTGTGCACTTCATAGGGGAGGCTCCATTGGCATTTTAGCAAGCACTATGATGTCGGATCACTACCCTATTGTTCTTTACCTTGTGCAGTCCCGCCTTGGACTTCCCCAAAGATGATCTACTCTAGGAGGTACAACAGGTAGTAGCTAAGATCTGGAGGTAGCTAGAGGAAGGGCCTAGAGCTAGTTGGGCATCTTAGGTAGCAGATGCAATCTAGCAGAGTAGCCAGGAGCTACAGTCCTAGGCCCTTACATGGAGGCATGGTCTTCAGGAGTGGGAAAGAGCATTGCGACAGAACTTAGCGCATCCATAGAGATACTTAGAGAGCAAGATCCAGGCTCCAGTGGCTCAATGACTATTATGAGAGTGTAAGGCTTAACTTGCGAGCCACAAGGTTTGTCGGGCCAAGTTCTCATACCATTCCTCCAAAGCCAAATGGATGCAGGAGGGGACAGGATGACAATCAGTTCTTCCAGACCATTGAGCCGTGGTCAGCAGGGACGCAACTTCAGTGGTTGCGGGATGCGTAGGGGCAAATGCACACGGACACTTAAAAGATCCTTGAGCTGACCATGGACTTCTATCGGTGGTTGTTTCACTTTGAGGAGAAATTGCCCTCGACTCTCATAGTCCGAGAGTTAATTTGGGAGTAGGTTCCGTCATCAGTAGTCCCACACAGCTTGACTAGACGGCTCGAGGCTCCGTTCATGGACAACTAGCTCTAGGAGGCCCTCCCTCCTCGTTTCCTAGGGAGGAAGGCCTGACCCCCAGTTTCTTTCGGTGTTTTGGGGAGCATATTCTCTCCCGCTTTGGCTGGCTTGCCAAGAGATTCTCACTTCCTCAATGCATCGTTCAAGGTTGGATTTGCTTGATCCCGAAGGGGGAGATAGATCGGATATTCGCTAGTGGAGATAGATCACTTTACTGGATACCGTTTACAAGCCCTTCCTTCAACAACAAGCTCGAGACGTTGGCCAAGCTCTTAATAGAATTTAGACCTTGGCCAGCATCTTGAGCTTGCTCTTGAGGCCCCACCTTCTTGATATCATTCATCACACGCATACAAGTTTTGTTCAGGAACACAGCATCCTAAGAAACATCTCACCTTTTGGGAGATACTATATTGGGCCAAAGAGGAGTCGCAGCCTCTTGCTATCCTTCTCTTGGATTTTGAGAAGGCTTATGAGAGGGTGCAGCAATCCTTCTTAGAGGGCACTATGCAAAGATTGGAATTCTCAAGGAGGTTGGATCAAACGGCGGGTCTTAGCTCTTTATGCAAGGAGCTCCAATCAGGTGATCTTGGTGGTCACACAGGCAAGGCCTTTTCTCTCTTGCTCGCTTCAACACAGTTGTCCCCTTGCTCTTCCTTTTCATGGCTGAGGCTTTGGGTTATTTTATGTGCTTTGAGGAGCTAGACCTTACAGGGATGTGGCTCCCAATTCGACAAGAGGAGAGCTGAAACCAGCCTCAACAACGTAAAGGGTGGTAGGATCCATGTAAATACAGCATACACAGTAAATAGACAAGTAAATATGCACCATAGAATAAATCACAGGGTAGCTAGAGCGCTCCTACTCAAAAATAAGACACCGATTGGCCCCAAACGTTGGCGCCCCTTGCGGTTTTTATTTAACATTCATTTGAAGCCAAGCGGCTGATTACAAAGGTCTCTGGGAAGCAAAACCAACACCCGCAGACTCCCCGTCCAGCCCACCCTGTACTTTCCCTACTCAACTTCAAACAGTGAACGACATCCAATCACTACACAATCCTGTATCCTCAGCCAACCAAAGTATGCACAGAGACCCCAATAGCATCCACTGTCTGAGCCACACCTGCAATCGCACAACCAAGTGCCCAACCAGCCAAACACGGCTGAACAACTACAAGACAAAGCCCTCAACAGCTGAACTCTGGTGCAATCAAACAACCAAACTCTTCCCAGCGGGTTGCCTCAATCTATAGCCTCCCTGGCCACTACCCAACAGCATAAATCAACCCTTCTTTGCGAGGAAAGAAACCCAAACGCAATAACTAGCCAACAACCAATCAGGGAACGGCAAAAAGCAGGCAAAGACAAGCCTTCTTCTACCCGGAATCCACAGAAGAAAGGTCACCTGGGCTGGAAAATCCTAGATCCTGCGGAGATCAGCTGATTCTACCTTGGCACAATCTCAAGAGCAGCTTAGAAGCAAACACTCACGCCTAGAAAGTTACCAAAACAAGCCACAACACCCAAAAAGCTCTAGAAATCAGGTCGAAATCTCCTGCAAAGCCTAAAAGCCTGAAAAAGCAAGTCGCAGTTCACCCGGAGCAACTTGGTCAAGTCCAGAACTCCTGGAACAGCCCTAGAACCAATCGCAGGCACCTAGAATAGCCTGTAAGAGCCCAAAAGCAAATCGCAAACTGGAACAGACACCCTGGTAGAAATCGCCACTTGCAACAGGCTCCTGGATCAATTGCGATTTGCTCTGGCAGGCCCTGGATCACCTGGAACTGGCCCCTGGGTAAAAGGGAATTGCCCTGGATCACCTGAAACTGGCCCCTGGGTAAAAACGAATTTCCTTGGCGGGCTATGGATCACCTGAAACTGGCCCCTAGATAAAAACGAATTTCCTAAGCAGGCTCTGGATCACCCGAAACTGGCCCCTAGGTAAAAATGAATTTCCCTGGCAGGCTCTGAAACTGGCCCCTGGCTAAAAACAAATTTTCCTGGCAGGCTCTGGAACCTCCTGGTATAAAGCAATTTGACTCTAGCAGCACCTAGCAAGCTCTGGCTCCTCTAGAATTGATTTGGCCAATCGAATCTAAAAGAAGGGCTTCCCGCCTCCCCTTTTAAAGCCCTAGGCTCCAAAAAACAATGTTTTTTAATTGCACCACTCTTTTGGCCCCTAAAAGCAGTTTTTTAATTGCACCACTCTTTTCGCCCCCCTGTTGCACACTTTGGCCCTAGGAATTAATTGCCTAGTAACTGGGCGCACATTCACTATTTCCAAGGGCCCACTAGGAATTTTAATTCCCCAAGTCCCGCCCCATGGCCGGACCCTTGCGCCACAGAGGCTCAAGGCAGTCATGTGCAAATTACGAGAGTCGCAAATAAAAAGTCCCATAATTTCACGTCCTCGTGACAGACCCCCCTCTTGAAAGAAGGCAAACGTCCTCGATTGCCTGCAAAAGAAAACCAAGTGGAAACACTACAATGTTTGCTAGGCAAAAGACAGGCAAATATTCTACATACATGCATACATAAACAATATGCTCTCCACAATGTCCGATCCACCTCACATATGGCCATTCCTAAGGACCCACTGCCAGTGGTACATCATGAGCATATGAAAACACTTAATGCATGCACATAGATACTTTGACTGTACTTCCCAGGGATAGTTCATGCATGCTTTACCCACATATGGCCATCTCTTTAGGCCCACACTAGTAATACATCATGAACATCTGAAGTGCCTGAGATATCAAATCCAAACAGCCAACCATGCTGCCAACAGATCACCAACAATGCATATACGATTTGTAGAGCTGCAAATAACAAATACGTATAGCACTGCAAACCAAGTGACTAGTACACCCATTGTGACTAGTACACCACACACATCGCGGCCAACGATGCACGACATAGACCACTTCCAAGAATTGCGCATCCGGAACCAAGGTTTAGGGGAATCCATTCTCTTTTTGTCGAAACCACATGACAAAAAAGAGCATTCCCATCTTGTCGAATCCTCATGACAAGAATAACATGCATATTTTATGGCAAAAATAGCATTCTTATTTTTGTCGAAACCTCATGACAAAAATAGTAATCTCATTTTGTCGAAACCTCATGACAAAAGAGCATCCAAAAGTAGTAGGGAAAACACCATCCTGCAAACCGTATGACATACATCATTCAAAATTGGATGTCAAAAAGAGAGGCAGACTCTACCATACAAAATTCTTTTTACAAGTACCTGTATACCGTGCTATACAAATCCAGCCGTAAACAACCCGCTGTGGAATTAGGAACTCTTGCCCTTTGGAACATTCCGCGGCTTATCCGTGTCACTAGCCCACTCCCTCCTCTTACGGTTGGGACAATCTCTAGACCGATGTCCCTCCTCTTTGCAAATAAAACATTTGCCAGCTTCATATAAAGTGCGTCATTCCTTTGGAGACAAATGATTACGTTCATTCTTTTGACAATTAGGTTTTGTATTAGACTTATCCCCACGGGATCCATTCTTAGATTCCTACTTCTCTCCATCTTTGAACCCTGAAATCCTCCCCTGGATGAGAGCATATGCCGTGCTAGCATTCTCGATAAGCTGAGACATATTGGAGACTTTAGTCTTCATGCAGTAGTCTCTCAACTCCTTAGGCAGCCCGCAACAATATTTCTCAACGTGCTCAGTGAAAGGAACAAGCCGGTAGGAGCTGATGGGCAACAAAGCCGCCCAAAACTTGCTGTTATACTCCTCTAAATTGCAACAATTAATGGAATTCAGCTCATGCCAAGTAGGCAGGATATCCACTTCAAAAGTCGTGGTAAGCCATGCAGTCGAAAACACCTGCTTGAAACCTACCCATGTGTTTGGTCCACTGTTTTGCATAAGCATAGTGGTCCACCACTGAAGTACGTTCCCCTTTAGAAAACTTGCAGCCCATCATACTTTGGATGACTGTGAAATTCCCTCTTGTGTAGGCTGTATCGAACTGCTGCAAAAAGGTGAAGGCCTTAAGTTTGTCTTGCACCCCACTGAATGTCTCAAATTTACAGCTGCACCTGCCTCTTTAAAGTCCTTCAAATTCCCTTGGGTACCAAATTGTCATAAACAGGTGCATGGGCAAACGGGACAGCAGCACTCACTCTATCTCCCACACTACCAGCAATAGGAAAAGCTGTACTATTCAGACTAGGACCCGAATTTTGCAAATTTTCTAAAGCAGGGTTACCTGTTGCTGCATTAGACATACCTGTTTGCATCCTTGGGGCTGCTTGATGGCATACATCATATTTTGTCCCATGGGCTGTAAACTAGGCTGAAACCCAACTGTTTGATTAGCATGCATACCCAAAAATTGGGCTTGTGGGCTGACCATAGCCTGAAACACTGAACCACCACCAAAATAACCTGGCTGAACCGGGTTTGCCAAAACTCCTTGCGTTCCGGAAACCATGGACTGAAAATTATTACCTTGAGTCCGTCCCGGAATCGTGTTAGATTGCTGTTGCTGACCATAGGGGATTTGAGAGGGCTGATCTTGAAAAGTGACGCGTGGTCGCTTGTTAGCTTCAACATCCCTATCCCCATCGTCAGGCTTCCTTTTCTTGGGCTGCACATCTGAGTTCATCATCTTCTGAAAGCGAGGATCCTGTGTAAACTGCGTGACAGCACTCATGAAACTCTGCATCTGGGCCTTGAATAATTCCACATCCTCCTCATCCGTCCAATCATCCTGATGCTCTGCAACATGCCGGGTCTCCTCTCCTACACCCTGGTCACCTCCAAAGTTAGGTGGATCCCGGCAATGGAACCACTGAAACCAGCCTCAACAATGTAAAGGGTGGTAGGATCCACTTAAATACAACATACAGAGTAAATAGACAAGTAAATATGCACCATAGAACAAATCACAGGGTAGCTAGAGTGCTCCTACTCAGAAATAAGACACCGATTGGCCCCAAACGTTGGCGCCCCTTGTGGTATTTATTTAACATTCATTTGAAGCCGAGCGGCTGATTACAAAGGTCTCTGGGAAGCAAAACCAACACCCACACACTCCCTGTCCAGCCCACCCTGTAATTTCCCTACTCAACTTCAAATGGTGAATGGCATCCAATCACTAGACAATCATGTTGTATGCAACAGAGACCCCAATAGCATCCACTGTCTGAGCCACACCTGCAATCGCACAACCAAGTGCCCAACCAGCAGGATGTCAGTTGTCCACTGATTTTTGTTTTCAGCCACTTGTCAATGGATTATACCATTTTGGGAACAACAAGGTTTTACATAAAGCAAAGAAAAATTATATAAAATCCAGCTGAAGCCTAGAGCATGATGATAAATTCTTTGAATCCTTGATGTGCTTGGAAACCAATAAAGCTACGAAAGAAACCACTATAAATATATACACATTTGTCCATTATTTTTTTTTTCCCTCCAAAGTTGACATGGAAATATAATTTTTTTTGTCATCATCATAGTATACTAAATGGATTTTAGATTTCCTGCACATCACCTCATTGAAAATGTCAATTTATTGTGTTTGGATATGTTTCTTGTACAATAATTTATACCTGAACAAAACGTTCCACTTCTTCTATCCGCATCTTTAAGGAATGCATTTTTACATCTCGACGAGGGCTTTGCACCTTTGATAAAAACTTCCATGCCTCTTTCATTGCTCCTAAGGCCTGAAAATTTTGAAATTAACCTTTTTCTTGAATGAGACAAATGAGATCCCTCGAGGTACTGGCTTGAGAAACAATAAGGGTAAATGTTTTTTAAAAATAAGGGTAAATATTAAAGATTATATCTAGCATTACACTAGAAGATCCAATGCAGATGTCATACACATGTCATGGAATTATTGAATTTGCAAGGATAGATTCAATTTAGCTGTCTTTCATGCACACCCTAAAAAGTAAATCGGACAAATGTTTGTGTGATTCCTAGACAACCAAATATAGAGCAAAGATTATCAACATGAGGGATTGTAGCCTCTTCTTCCTATTGATATGGTATAACGTAAGGTGACATAGCTTTTCACCTTAATGGCTCTTCTAGATATGTTTAGGAAAGATTTTGCATGTGTTGCCTCTCCCACTTTAATGTACTTTTTTTACTAGTCTTTTCTCTCGTGTTTGGATCGAGATCAATTACTTGTTTTGCCTATCGAAGACCCTTTAAGGGAAATCCGATCTTGGATGCACATAGTAACTTGCAATATAAGGTGAACCTAACCTCTTTCAAGGTTGCAAAATCTCAATTAGGCTAGCCAATAAACCCATGAAAGGAAATTTTAGAGCATCCTATTAACTGATCAACAACCGAACAAGGGGAGACTAGTGCCACATCATATCTTGCAGGTTAGTGGAGAATAGGTTATAAAGATATGTTGAAGGGTGGGTCTGGATATCTACGGAAGGATTACCACTGGCTGATTGGTGGCTGCTTGTGCAAAGAGTTTCACATGCCTTTCTAACCACTACTAATTCCCTTCATTCAAAAAACACATGAGATGCAGCAGATAAGACATGACATGTGGATGGAGATGTTAGTGATTGAAATGTCAAGTGTGGACATAGAGTGAGTGCTACATAATATGTAGTAAAAAGGGGGGAAAAAAGGTCGACAATACTTAATCACCTAGTTACATTCCAAGGCAAACTCATAGGTCTAGCCTTGTCTCATCTTCTTGCTCTCACACATCATATTCCCTCCACCCTTCGCTACACCCCCAATCCTCCACTCTTCTTGTGGATGGAATCTCCCTCCATTGGCTGATTCTTTATGATGTGAATTCATCATTGGGGATGTTACTTACAGTTTTTATAAGGCAACATTGCATCATTTTGTCAGTTTCACCCCTTAGGTTATTATGTCCAACTTAGAAGACTTGGCTATCTGGCTGAAGGTTCTTCAATGGCATACTTGTAATGGAGGATTTGCCACGTGGCTATCATGATGATTCAGGTCACACCAACATTATGATAGGTACTCCATGACTTGGTGAAGTGGTAGCCAAGAGAATTTTCCCAATTGATCTCAACTACCTGCTGACATTGCAGACGTCCCCCTTTCTTGGAGTTAGCCACTTGATTGAAGGAGACTCCTTGAATCAAAGTTGTACTTTTGATGTAAGCCATTCAAAGTTGTTTAATGATTCATTGATTGATTGCTATCCTTGATGAAGTTGTGGTTCGTCCTTGCCTCCCTATTTTTCATAACGAATCGTTCTAACCTCACCATCAATTAATTGTGATCATCATTGTCAGACATGAAGATCCTTTGTCAGTAAACGATTGCATTGACATGATTTTTGTAGACACCAAAGGGAATCTTGGCATAAAATAATTCACCTAGACTTGGTGAAGAAAATTCCTTATGCGTTACCTCTTATGCCATCCTCAGACTAGCAAGATGGTCTTCACAGTCATCTAGAGTGTTGGCTAACAACAAGCTCAAAGCTTCCATCCACTCCAAGACAAGGGCTGCTTTTCACCTAAGCTAGCATGATCTAATAAGTACGTCATGGTTTAACCACCCTTGAGCTTCCCATCATATGTTTCACCCTAAGAGGATGAGTTCTCGATGTAGGCCAATTGCTCCTTATGAATATGCCAAGCTCGCGATTCTTCTGCGCTAGCTTTCTCTTCAAAATCCTCTTCTCCCATTTGTGTTTGCCTATGGCGAGAGTTTCTTGCGATTATGTCGACTACCAAGGATGTAGACCCTAGGGTACCTTTGAACAACCTTGGCGGACCTCAACTATGGTCTACCCAACAAGAGTGGGTAATTAAGTTCATCTGACATAATGTCAAGCATAACAAAGTTAGTAACCCCTCCAATATACTTGGGAACTCCTTTGATACCTAGGGGCATAAACTTCCATTGATCTTACATTTTGACTTGGAAGTGGATTGAACTGATGAGAATTAAACCCAATTGCATTGTTGTCCTCTCAAGGATAATGTTAACTACTGCACCTCCGTCCAGAACAATATTCTTGAGTTTTAAACTTGTATGTCCACTATGAGTATGGGTCTATACTATACATTGGGTCAATGGGGTGGTTTTCAAGGAGGTCATAAAGGACCAAGGAGAGAGCCCAACCTTCAAAAACAATGATGTGCTATAGATGTGGCGGGTACTGCCACTACAATAGAGATTGTTCCAATGGTGCAAAGGAACCAAATGACCACTACAGTTCTTCAAAGGACAACTACCATAGAGAATATTCCAATGGTATAGAGGAACCAAATCCTTAGGTCAGTTTGATCGAGTATTAGCAATGGGGGAGGTAGGCAACCACATATAGAGTGGCACATCTAATGAGAACTTGGTACTAGAGACCTCAATGTCACCTAAGACCCACTTTAACACAAAAGTTTGCACAAGTTCATAAGGAGACACATCTGCAAAGAAGTTATCCTCGACCTCTTTGGAAAATGACATTTCTCTTGTCTTGTACTATCATGGCTTAGAAACAATTTTATAAGGACCACACAAGTATCAAATATTATCATAAATCCCAAAGGTAATACTTCAAAGAGTGACCAAAGTATGCCTTCATGATACCATACTGATCAAGGATGCGACACAAGACATACAATCTAGTTATGAGGAAGAAGGAAGCACTCCTCAGTTTCCTTCTCGAAAGCTCAAAAAAATGGAATTTGTAACCAATCCAAGAAGTGTACTGATAAGAAAATAGAGTGTGGACAAGGAAGAGCAACCAAGACCTTTCACTCTTCCTATAGTTGCAATATGCAAGTCCAATATTACGATCACTCAATTTACTTGGTCAACTCTACAGTCAATCACAAGGCAGGAACAAAAATATTCTCCCAGCCGATTCTCGGTGGTAGCAAAACTCACAGAACAACTCACTTACGTGAAGGCTCCAGCTTGCAGATTCCACCAAGCCCCAATTCCCTAGATGGATCTAGTATGCCACATGTCTACAATTTAGGGCATCTCCTAAATGCATCATTTACCCCTCAGCTTCCGGTGAAGATGGCCACATATCGTGACCACTTCCTTCGGATCTCAGAGGATGGATTTGTCATCCCACCAGGCTATACCTTCGCATCAGCTCGAGATAGAAGCTGGTAGGATGCGACGCATGGAGGATGGACGGCGACCAGGCCGAGAGACCAGGATCTGCCCTTGTTGCACCATGGGAGAGGTGGAGTCAGAGGAGCACTTCATTTGCAGATGCCCGCTATATTATGAGATCAGAGGTAGATTCCACTGTCTCTTCACGGATGGCTTTGGACCTCTCTCACGAGTGATGGACTACGAGGATCAGCATTGCCTAGCCCTTTATGTCAGGGAGGCCACTATGCTTCGGCGAGACTACCTCAGAGAGCACAGACCGGAGCGTGATAGAGCCCAGCCTCATAGAGCTCAGGCACACGCCATACCAGAGGACAGAGACCAGGAGGAGCACGAGGATGGCAAAGCCCACACAGGACACATGCCTCCACCATGTGGATGTACATATGAGATGGTTTGTAGACGCCGCAGGATCTTGTTACATAGGGGACGTACTCGCCGCTTCATCTCCAGACGATCCAGGATGATGGCAGCATTTCGGAGGAGACTCACTCATGGAGATCTCGCCCCACCAGCCGCTCACCTCACCTTTGCCCAGATTTGTACTCTCATAGCAGGAGGCAGAGTCGATGGACAGGATTTCCAGTATTATTTTGGTTCTCAGACTCCGTGACACCTGGACTTGTATCTTTGCATTGGCATATTGTGCTCATCCCCCCCATTTTGCACCCGGGGGCGGTTTCCTTGCATCTAGTTTACTCTGTATTTAGGCTCAGATTTGACATTATGTACTTTCACTTGCATTATATTGCGTAGCACTTAGATGATATTCGACGATGCCTCTTCTTTGGGGCACGTTGATTTTGTGCTATCTTGTATGCAGAGTTCTTGATGTCCCATGGGCCCATTTTGGCCTCTAGTGGACAATAATACACTTTCTTTCTTTCTTTCTTTCTTGGGATACCATTGAAATCATTTGCCCCTTGGCACATTTAATGCATTTAGACCCCTTGGCCTTAGATCCACCTAGTCTTGTGCCATGTCACCCTCACCAAGGACCTTGACCTTGATTCCTATGTGATCATTTACGTGAAGCCCAAACAAATATAATACAAACATTGATCCTTTAAGGGAAAATGTTGACTGACCCTTCCGAGGTCATGTTACCTCAACTTGAGCGTAACATCCAACAAGGGAAATCAACATACAACCACGGTACTATGAAAGCCAAGCAAAAGAAGGTGATGGATCAGATTCTATAGGAGACAATGATGGATCTGTGACCTTGATCATGGGTCTCATTTGATCCTTGGGCCAGATTTCTAGGTCTCAGAAGACCATCACGCAACCCTACTCCTTGATAGAAGGTCTATTGGAATTTGGACCCAACATCACTCCAAGGCACTATGTCGGTTGTCCCCACAAATCAAGGATCAAACTAGTGCATTCTTGGAAAAAAATGCCGATAGATAAAAAGGGGCTACTTCCAAAAGAGGAGCGTGAAGATGGACCTTTTGGTGAACCAATGTATAGCATATCCCACTCTCTCTTGTCAACAGGTCCCATAGGTAGCAATGGACATAAATGTTCTACACCACTTCACTTTTGTCCACTGCTACCCGTGGGGGCTATGGTCACAAGTGAAGGTAACATAGGCTATGTATTGGTTCTCACCATGGGTTCATCTTCACCGGCTTCTTTTAGAACTTGCTTCTTTTGACGCCCTCCTACCATTTGTTTTGAGAATGCAATGGTTTAACCGTTGATTTGTGGGGACAATCAACATAGTTGCCTCAAAGTGATTTTGGACCAAAATTCCATCAAGTCTTCAATTAGGGAGCAAGGTTGCATGGTGATCTTCTAACACCTAGAATTCATAGAATCCATGGAGGGTCAAAATCAACTCGGGTTTGAGGTTGCGAGTCCATCTGTCTCCTAAAGAGTTTGACTCATTGATTTCTGTCACTTGGCTTTTGAAGTATAGTGAGTGTTTGTTGCCTTCTCGTTCCCCATGTTGGAATGGGAAGAGTGGAAGGTTCTCCTTGAGGTCTAACCATGTTTGAAGATGATCAAAAGGGAATTTTTTGTGCCATACATTGGTTTCATCTTCCAATGATGACAAAAAGATGTGTGAGAAGGCATGCTCACCCTCAATACCTTTGGCCTTGCACACTGTGAGAAACATTTTCACATGTGCTTGTGCATCCTCATGTAGTTGACCCTTGAACTTCTAGGCTTTCACATGAACATTCTCAGCAGTTCCTCTCTTCGTGGAGTTAAGAACCACCATGGCTGATGCAATACCTCTACCCACTCCATCACTTGAGACCAAAGCGGTAACAAAAATTGGAGGTAGGGGAGACCAAGGTAGTCATCACTGCCAATGCAAATATAGATGGAGAGCACATGGTGTTGAAGGTACTACTATAAATCTCTTACAAATGGCTATAAATCTCAACCATACAAGTGCATATTGCAACAATGAAATCAGAAAATCCTAGTCTTTTTGCATCAAAATAATAATATAGCTTTTTCTTCACAAGCTTTGTCACTTTTCTATTGGTGTTTCTTTCCTCTTCTTCCCTTTTGCTTTCACGTATCCAACATTAGAAGAGAAACAAGAGCTAGGCATTGTGAACAATCATTACCAACTGATAACACTCTTCTAAGCTTGCATCAAGCAGCCAATGACCAAAACTGCCCAAAACTGTAGTATAAAAACAGAGAAACATGGAGGCCTCAATTCAAACAATCTGAAGAATATCTGAGAGGGCTTTCATTGCACATTGAAAGATCTTATAACAACTCATGTCCACCACCCAAGAGCATTGACAAAATTATGTGCGAAGTTACCCGTGAGAGTTGCGCCTATCCCGACTGGTCTTTTGCAGAATTCTCCTTGCCTAGTGGACCGTTTCTGCTCAGATTTTGGACATAAGATAGATCTTGATGTCGCCCAATAGTAGCTAGGAGCATTGCTTGAAATTTGGAGTCTGCGGGTCGAATTTGTTGAAAGGTCGTCAGACACAGAAGGCGTCGGCACGGGCTACACCTATAGTGGAGAGTCTATGGCTGGAAGGATTGGGAAAATGGCACACTGAGGGCAGAGAATAAGCCTAATCCTTTAAAGTGAGATTATTAGCTTGCAGAAAACCATGTAACGGAGTGACATCACCATCAATAAAACAAAGTTGCTTTTTGCCCTTGTGGTTCTTCTTAATATAAGCTGGCAACCGAAACTTTTGAACCACAAGATCAAAAACCTGTCTCAACGAAGGATAAAAAGACTCCAGAGAAAAGGAAGCATCTGTAGCTGGAGATGAAAGGCCCTATAAAGATGGTTGTACTGTAGCAGAGTTCTCAATCAAAGGAGGTTGAAGCTCCAAGGAGAAGGGAGCATCTGCATCCTGAACATTTGCATCTTGAGCTGAAAATATTCCAAAGTTTCCTCTACTGCCGGAAGTTGCTGAAGAGAAGAGGATTCCATGACATCTTGCATAACAATAGAACTTTCCATCAGAGAGGAAGCATCCAACATTGAAACTTCTCTCTTGGAAATAGAAATAACAACAGGATCACAAGGAACAGGAGAATCTGGCACTGTAGTAATAGGATCCAGAACTGCCAAAACAGAAAAAGGATTGGAGTCTTTAACCGCTATGTCTGCCTGAACTCTTCTCCAAACCTTAGAGGGTTTAGCAAAATTCCTGACTTCCTGTATGGTAGAAGAAGAGATAGGAACAAGAGGAACTAGAACAGAAGGATCAGAAGGCTTCTGAGCTGAAGCTGAAGAGCATGGAGAAGGACATACTCTAGCAAAATGGCCCAATTGTCAACATCTATAACAAGCATTAGGAAAGGAGGCAAAACGAAGTGGAATTCGGAGGGGGTGAGGCAGTCCAAAATCCACTTCCAAGCATGAAGGAATCAGCTGATCCATATCCCAAAGAACACACGCCCGTATATGTGACCTGAAAATCTTGCTTGGGAATGAAAAGAACACAGCCTAGCAGAGCTGCCAGAGAGGGCACATGCTGAATAAGAGGAACCGGCAAATGTTTGAGAGTAATCCAAACAAGACAAAAGCTAAGGAGTGACTGGGCTGGGTCAACTAAAGGATCCCAAGGCGTAGCAACTGCAAAATGACCTGCCCCATGTACTCCACCCAAAGTAAGTGGAAAACAGTGTCCACAAAAGCATAACGCGCAAAATAAAATCCCTTTCCCAAGAAAACATAAGATGTAATCTTGCTAGTACCCACCACTGCAGCCGAAGACCAGGCTTGTAAATTGGACATTGTCATGACTCTCCCCATAAAATATAAACAAACACCAAGCTGCTATTCCTAGAAGCAAGGGAGCTTCACTACACACACACACACACACTCTTTTTTTTTTTTTTTGGGTGAAACCAAGAAAATTATATTATGTAACATTCATTTACATCAGGGCAGTGCTCGAGAAAAGAGCCAATGCCCTATCCATCAGAAGCAGTAAAAGAAAAGTTGAATACAAGAAACATCCAAATCGTCCTCATGTAAGGCATCATATAAAGACCGCCGCATGTGTGTGTGTGTGTGTCTTATTCACACACACACACACTTTTTTTTTTTTTTTGTGAAACCAAGATACTTATATTATGAAACATTCATTTACATCTGGGCAGTGCTCAAAAGAGAGCCAAAGCCCTATCCATCAGAAGCAGTAAAAGAAAAGCTGAATACAAGAAACATCCAAATCTTCCTCATGTAAGGCATCATATAAAGACTGCCACAATGAGGCTCGGAAGAACTCATATGGATGCTGAAGGGGAGAATTCAGATATGCTTGATTGCGCTACAGCCAGAGGGTCCATAAGGCCCAGTATCTGATCCAGTGGAAGAAAAGAGAATACTGTGACAAAGAAGCTGATAGTTTGCCATACATCCAGAAAAACCTATAGAACCTGTGTGCTGGAAATCTGAGAGATAAGAAATAGGAGATTCTGTCTAGAAGGTCTCTGGAATATGAACAAAACCACAGTAAATGCAGAATACTCTCAGATGTAAGGTGACATCTTGGACAAAGAGGCGAAGCTATCCGTCTTTGAGCCAATTTCACCCTTACTGGAAGAATACCAACAATACATCTCCATAGAAAGAGTCGTTGCTTCAATGGCATTTTCAACTTCCATATCAATTGCAATTTTCCTTTCCACTAGGCTAATGACTTGTTCAAATTCCATAGAGAATTAGCATGATGGGCAATCCAGGGAGGAGGTAATATCAATCGATAAGCCTGTATAGAAGTCAATAAATTCAAAGGCCTAGAGGATATGCTTGTATTTGAAGACTGAAGGTGCCAATCTTGAAGCCTGTCTCTGACATTCAATGTCGGAATCAGAACCAGAGGGAGTAAGAGATCAGCAATAGCTTTCCAAATAGGTCTATGATGCATCCCCAAATTGTATTGTCGACATGCTACTGGAAAAGTGAGAATATTTCCTTGCATATCTACCACGTCATCAATGAACCGGATACCCATTTTCATAAGATTGTAAGCTCCGATGGGTTGTTGAACAGCAAGGGGAGAGGAAAACACAACACTCCAATGAATACTTTCCATTCTGAGTGAGGAAGCTATAGAAGCAGGATGGGGAGACCATTTGATGTGAGAGAGTACTTGCTTCTAGTCCTAAATCAAGGAATTAGAAAATGGACAACCAGGGATTTTACCTTGCAACTTGCCAAGTACTACTTCCGATGGATCAACTAGCCAATGTCCATAAGCATTTCTGCTCATCTGTCCACACAAAATTGCCAACATGATAGACTAAGGCTGCTCTTGTTGAAAAAATGTCTTGAGCATAGTGATCTTTCTTGCCAACACATGAAATTTGATGTTTATTATATTCAAACCACCATGCATTCTTAGTGAGCAAAGCAAGTCCATTTTGAGCAGCCGTAAAGCTTTTTTATGAAGCTTAGTTTTCCAAAAAATATCCATGGCTTGAGACATAAAGGAAGTGAGATCTCGAGATGACCAATGTAATAGAGGAAGGTAGAACTGGACATAAGCTAGAACAATAGACTGGACAATTCGAAGCCGTACATGCAGAGGCCAAGTGGAGATCTTCCAATATTCTAATTTGTCCTGAATTTTGTTTGCCACCCACGACATTTGTTGCTTATTGCTGATTTTCCAGCCAATGGGATAGCCCAAATGTCTTACTATGTTTTCCGGATAAATAATTTGGCCTGGCCACAGGATAGCATGCCAGTCACAATGCTTGAGAGGCAAGAGTTTTGATTTCTGAAAATTAATTTTAAGACCAGCTGCTAACCCAAAATCTGAAAGGGTATCCATCAAGAGGCGAATCTCCAAAGGACTATTCTTTGGCATGAAGAATGAATCATCTGCATAGGCCTGTGCAATGAAGGGTCGTGAACCAGAAATCTGAAGCCCCTCTAGCTGTCCAGTATCAACCATATGATCCATATAAAGAAGCAAAGGATGTGAAGCGATGGCATAAAGCAAAGCACTGAGAGGGCATCCCTGTCGAACTGAACGTTCGAGAGTCCAAGACTCAGACAAATGATTCCCTATAAAGCATTGTGCAGTGGAATCTGAGTAAAGCCAATATACGATATTAACTAGCTTTGGCCCAAAACCAAGTTTTAACATGATTTGAGAAACATAATCCCATTGTACTGTATCAAATGTCTTCGCCACATCCACCTGCATGACCAACACATCTTGATCTGAATATTTTGCATATTCCATTGCGATGATAGTCTTAGAGATATTGTCATGTATGTGCCGTCTTGGAACAAAACCATATTGCCTGGGATGAAGTCCATCATGAAGGATATCCTTTATCCGATGTACCAACATTTTGGCAATCAGTTTGTATATAACCGGCATCAAAGTAATGGACCTCCAGTCATCCATAGTCTCACATAGAGGTTTTTTGGGCACAAGCTTAACCAAACCATGCTTCCAAGCTGAGGGAAGATGTTGATGCTGCCAGGCTACATTTATAAAAACTGCAGAATTGGACCCTTCAATTCAGGCCAAAAGGCTTCAAAAAATTCAACCGTTAGACCATCCCAGCCAGGGGATTTATATTTACCCAAATGCCTAAGAGCTTCATCCAATTCAACATCTGAAAAAGACATTTCCAGCATTGAGGCTTTTTGTAAGGAGACAATAGGAGAAACAAGCTCAGTAAATCATTTTCAGCTTCTTCACACACACTTTTTTTTGGTAAAATCCAATGCATTGTATTTATATTGTCATAACTTTACAAGAGGGAAAGTCTCTAGGATGGAGAGTATCCCAAAGATCAAAAGCATGAAAAGAAAAGCTCAATGCAAGATGCATGTATATCACCCTCATGGCAGGCATCATATAAAGATTGCCGCAATGAGGCTCTAAAATATTCATATGACTTTTGAAACTGGCGGCCCAAGTATGCCAAATTATGCTCTTCCCAGATTGTCCAAAGAGCCCAATATCTCACCCACGAGAGAAAGAGTGAGTATTGAGATAAAGACCTCCTAAATCTGCCAAATAACCAAAAATGTTTCCCAAATATGTGACTCGGGAAACAGAGGCGAAGATGATCTGAAATTTTCCCAAGGAGGTTCCGAGTAGACGGGCAGTGCCAAAGCAAATGAGGGACAGTCTCTGAAGGAGCGTGACACCGTAAGCAGGTGGGTGGTGCAATGTGACGTTTGGCAAGTGTGATTCCCACTGACAATGTGCCGGTCATGCATCTCCAAAGAAAAAGTCTTTGTTTCAAAGGCATTTTACACCTCCATAATAGTCGGAGATTCTTCCGCCACCATGAAAGGGGCTGCCTGATATGCCACAGAGTATTAGCATATTGATGAATCCAAGGGGCAGGCTGAAGAAGCTTGTAGACTTTGATGGAGGTCAAAACAGGCAGAGGAATAGGACGAGAGCATGTAGCAGAGGGGTACAATTGCCAATCCATAAGCATGTCTGTGTCAGCCACAGGGGGAATGCGTAGAAAAGGATGCAAGAGATCAGCAATTTTCTTCCATATCAATCTGTGATGCATTCCCAATGCATAAGGAGCAGTGGCTTGAGGAAAAGATAAGACATGGCCGTGATCATCTACCACATCATTGATGTATCTAATTCCCAATTTCATGAGATTATATGCCCGAACAGGTTCCTGTAAAGCAAGTGGAATGTCAAAGATGGCACTCCAATGAATACTTTCTTTCCTCATTGAGTTTGTCCCCGAGTGATTATCAGGAGCCCATTTGACTTTAGAAAGCACTTGTTTCCAGTCCACTATCAAAGCAGTAGAGAAAGGGCAGCCAAGAATCTTCCCTACAAATCTCCCAATGACAACCTCCCAATGATCAATAGTCCAATGGCCATAAGCAGTTGTCTTCATGTTGACACACATGGATGCTATCATACAAGTCCATGGCTGTTTTTGACGGAAAAAGGTATGGAGCATAGTCGCCTTCCTTGCAAGTACATGATATCTGATATTTAGAACATTAAGTCCTCCATGCATCCTAGGAGAGCACACCATTTCCATCTTCAGCAGTCTCAATGCTTTCACAGCAGTTTTTGTCCTCCATAACAGCTCCATAGCTTGAGACATAAAGGCTGAGATATCTCTAGAGGACCAATGTAGCAAAGGCAAAAAGAACTGAACATAAGACATTACAATAGACTGTACTATTCTGAGCCTGACACACACACACACACTTTTTTTTGGTGAAAGCAGATTACTATATTAACATAAAATCAATGTACATGACATTAGACTCCAAAGGAGAGCCCAATGGAAGAACTCAAAAACAGTGAGAGAACACTTCAAGGCTAGTAGCATCCAAGTCCCTTGCAACAAAACTATCATATAAGGATTGCTTGAGGGACATTCTGAAGAAAATATATGCCTGAGGAAACTGTTGACCCATCCTGGAAAACACTTTCAACTATGTTGCAGCCATTTATTCCGGTTCCTCCACTGTTTGTACAGGACAGATTACTAGACTGGAATTTGACTTCCTTACCTCCTGCTACTCATACACTTTCAATGCATAATCTGACCTCCTCGAAGGTCTACAGATTTCTTCTTCCACCGCCATGGATTGACAAGCATGCCAACACTCTTTGGAACTTGGATAGGCCTTCATCTTGGTGGCAATCACGTCTCATGAAAATCTGGAAAGCCAAATTGCCATTAAAACAAAGGCTTTTCTTTTGGAGATGTATAGTGGGAGCTTTTTCCATTGGGGTGAAATTAGACACACACACACACTTTTTTTTTGGTAAATCCATGATTATATTATCAGCAAAATTTACATGAGGGTCTCAAAAAAGCAGAGAGCCTCAACAGGAAATCAAAAGCAAAGAAAAACTATTTCCAGGCATGACTGAGGAAGATCTCCTTGATGGCAAGCATCATAGATAGATTGCCGTAGGGAGAGTCTGAAATATTCATAAGATTGCAAGAACGGATTCCCAAAATATCGCATGTTGTGATCCTGCCATATGGTCCAAAAAGCCCAATATCTGACCCAGTTCAAAAATAAAGAGTAATGGACCAGGGTTGCAGGAAGTCTGCCAAAAAGCCAAAAATGTTTCCCAAAAGGAGAGTTAGGGAAACGAAGGCGAAGCGACATGGAAATTTTGCATAGGAAGGTCTTAGTGCTGGAACACATCCACACACACATGTGACTACTACTAGATGCACACATGCACCTTAAAACAATCCCTTGATCACAGATATCCCAAAAGCGGTGCGTCGAACTACAGGACCATTATGATTGGCCATGTCATGGCCAACATTTATGCGACCATTCTAGAAGGACATATAAATGACCATGCCGAGGCGACACGCATGAGAGCTAGAGGGCAGGCAGGATTTCGTGCAGAGCACTCGACTCTAGATCATATCTTCACACTCAGGGCTTTGATTGAGGAGGCGAAGTCACGTAAGCAACGGCTCTATTGTTGCTTCGTGGACTTCAGAAAGGCATTTGACACTGTGCCGCGTTTCAGACTCTTCCAGCGACTTCGTGACTTGGGATTCAATGGGGAGATTCAATGGGCGATCATGGCCTTGTATGAGAGAGTCACAGGTAGAGTCAGGACACGGGCGGGGCTGTCGGGGGAAGTACGCAGTACGATAGGGGTGAAGCAGGGGTGTCCTTTGTCTCCGACACTCTTTGGTCTCTATATCGATGAGTTAGAGATGTACATACAGACGATGGGTGGTACAGGTTCTTTACTGGCAGGATCCACGATACCGATTCTCCTCTATGCAGATGACGTGGTTCTTATTTCTTCCTCCCAGCAGGGTTTACAGGCACATCTCCATGCACTCCACAGCTTTCGTCAGGACAGAGGGTTGTCTGTAAACCTTGGGAAGACCAAAGTCATGGTCTTCAACACGTCATACCAGGTTTATAGGAGAGGCGAGTTCTCTTTCACATTTGATGGGCAGGAGGTGGAGCTAGTCAGGGAGTATACATATTTGGGTGCCACATTTAGAGGTCCAGTCTTCACCATGACGCATGCAGCACGAGATAGGATCAGTAGAGGGTATGCCGCCTTGGCTCTTCTCGAGAGGCAGTGTGCACAGTCACATTTTCAGCATCCCGACACGAAGTCCTTACTTTTCGATACGCTGGTGAGACCTGCAGTCATGTATGCTAGCCCCTTTTGGGCAGGAGATCTCAGTGTTGCAGATTGGAGACGAGTAGAGAGGTTACAGATCATCATGTTCTCCAGATTGATCAGAGCGAAGCCCACGGTACCGCATCAGATTACGTTCGTAGAGTTCGAAGCTACACCCCTAGCGCTAGATGCAGCATTTCAGTCAGTTACATACTTGCATAGGATCAGGGCGCTCGGAGACTCAGCAGTAGGCAGAGCACGATTACCGTGGCTAGCACTGACATCCTCGCAGATGTTAGCGGAGAGAGGTCATACTTTTTGTTGGTACCACACACTCTCCACATGGCTCACCTCGCTGGGCTTGGATATGGATAGGCTGCCACCATTTCGATACAGCATAGATGCCCCTCGCCTCCCTCTCACTCGACATGAGCTCAGCCAGGTTATCAGGGCAGATTTGTTGCAGCTACACACGTTTCGCACTTGGGTTCATCCCACGGAGCTTCCTACGAAGATGGCCACATATCGTGACCATTTTCTCAGGATTTCAGAGGATGGCTTCATCATATCCCCAGGATATATCGGCGTTCATATGTCACACTCACTCAGGATTGCCTTGGGCCAGCTCAGGGTATCTTCCCACAGATTAGACGTTGAGGCCGGCAGGATGCGTCGTACAGCTACCGGACATAGACCCAGGCGAGAGACTAGGATATGCCCTTGTTGCACTATGGGGGAGGTGGAGACTGAGGAGCACTTTGTTTGCAGATGCCCTTTATATTATGAGATCCGTGGCAGATTTCACTGTTTATTTGGGCACGGATTTGGACCTCTCTCTCAGATTATGGAGTATGAGGATCAGTATTGCTTAGCGTTGTTCATCAGGGAGATCACCAGATACAGAGAGAGATTCCTCAGAGAGCACCGTCGCATCCCTGCCAGAGACCTGGTTATTCATGAGGAGCAGGACGAGGCGCAGGACCATGAGCACAGAGATAGCCCATCTTGCCAGAGAGCACCGATGGTTCCACCCCGAGGATGTACATATGACATGATCCGGCAGCACCGCAGGATGATCTTACACAGAGGCCGTACCCGTCGCTTTATTTCTAGACGACGGAGGATGATGGCAGATTTTCGGAGGAGATTGCTCCATGGAGACTTGGCACCGCCAGCAGCCCATTTGACACTTGCCCAGATCTTCACACTCATGGCAGGAGGCATGGTCGATGGCCATGACTTCCATAATTTCTTTGGATCACAGACCCCTTAGGGAAGACGATGTTCCTCATATTTCATATTTTACATTTTGTATCTAGGCATTTTTGGTACTCTATTTCATTTCATTTTGTATCTAGGATTTTTGTAGCCATTTTTGGCATCTTAGCGGTATTACGATGAGGCCACCTAGTTGGCGCATCGTTGATGATGTATTTTCCTTTCGGATGATTTTGTGTCCCATAGGCCATGTATGGCCTTCCGTGGACCTTTAATAAAATTTCTTTCTTTCTTTATTTCTCTCTCTCTAGGCATTTTTGGTACTCTATTTCATTTCATTTTGTATCTAGGATTTTTGTAGCCATTTTTGGCATCTTAGCTGTATTACGATGAGGCCACCTAGTTGGCGCATCGTTAATGATGTATTTTCCTTTCGGATGATTTTGTGTCCCATAGGCCATGTATGGCCTTCCGTGGACCTTTAATAAAATTTCTTTCTTTCTTCTTTCTCTCTCTCTCTCTCCCGCCCCCGCCCACCCTTCTCCCCCGCCCACCCTCTCTCGCCCGCCCTGCTCCCCTCCCTTCCTCGTCTTGCTTCCATCCTGGTCGCAGTTCCCTCCTCCATGGCGCACCTCGTGGCTCCCTCCATGCCTCAGGGTCGCTCTTCCAGCCTCATGTGCCATCTCTAACAGGTCGCGGGGCTCTTCCAGCCCCCTGCGCCCCCTTGTGCCACATCTAGTAGGGTCGAGGGGCTCTTCCAGCCCCCGGCTTGGCACTGAGCAGGTCATGGGGCTCGTCTAGGGCCTTGCGCCTCAGTTGTACGTTGCGGGGACCAACAGAGAATTCAGCACTTCCAGGACTAAGGAGATGCCACAAACAAGGAGCTCCACCATGGCCCTCCAAGGAGCAAAAGTAGAGAAAGATAAAAGCATAGGCAGCAGTACAAGAGCTAAAGAGGCAAGTTCTTCTTTACCCTTAACATCTCCTTCCCCACCACCTCCAACGACCTCCCTTGCCTCCACCCCAACCCTTTCCTACCCACCTCCTTTACTCAATCCTCCTGTGGCTCCTACCCCATCTCCTTTACTTCCATCTCCCCCATCACTTCCGGTTACCTCCCTTGCCTCAATCCCAACCCTTTCCTACCCACCTCCTCTACTCAATCCTCCTCCTCCCCCTCCTTCAGCTTCACCTCCTCCTCTTCCCCTAGTCCCTACCCAGCTTCTTCCCACCTCTTCCCACATACCCTCCCTTTCAGCCCCTTCCTCCCCTAGTGTAGGCTCTTCTTCGGTCCCTGACTCCCTACTTCCTCCTACCGGATCTCTCTTCAGGACCTCCATTTTCTGCACCCCTCCTTTACTCGCCTTCTTACCCTCTTACCCCCTCATCCTTGTACCCCCTCTCCCCTTCACCCTCCACAGCGGAAGCAGTCCTGGCAGATAATCTGCGCTTGAGAGATTTAGTTATGCAGTGCATGGAGACTTGCAGACTTCAGGGCGCTGCGATTCATCAGTCTCTCACAGCACAGATACACACACTAACTACTCAGCTATCGACAGTTGAGAGTCATAGATCTGATCAGGACTCCCATATTCGCCAGCTTCATACCAGAGATATTGATCGGGACATCCAGTTACGGACACATGCTGAGCGCATAGTGCAGCTGGAGGCACGCATTCAGGAGCATGTTGTGGCATGCGATGATCGCCTCCAGCAGCTGCATGTAGCTCCTCCAGCTAGTGCAGTAGTTGAGGAGAGGCTGGCCACACTGCAAACAGAGGTACATAAGACCTCAAAGTGGGTGGACGTTGTGCATAGAGCCCCACAGGCCCAGCAGACCACAGTCTCTGAGACTATTGCCGAGAGTCAGCGGCGAGCTCAGAAGGCCCTCAACATCCGCATCCGCGGAGTTGAGAGATCAGATACGAGATCAGCCATGGATCAGGCGACAGATTTCATATCTGGGACACTCGGAGTTCAGGATCATGGCATAGTATCTGCATATCGAGTGGGCCGGGATCCAGCACGGCACCAGCCACTTATCATCAGATTCAGAGATGCTAAGGCCCGTCTCGCAGTATTACGGAGGAGATCCAGATTAAGGGACCATCCACAGATTCACATGGATGAGGACCTTACAGCTCTTCAGTGGGAGGAGCATAGACGTCTCATTGCACAGAGGGAGGTTGCCCGTCGTGAGGGCAAGTGGGCCATGATCAGAGAGGGAAGACTTTTGATAGGAGCTATGCGATCTAGACCGGCTGGAGCCCACAGTTGACGACACGAGACCTATGGGACACGTAGCCTACCAGATAGCTTGAGTTTCGCAGTTTGGAACTGTAATGGTTCCCTCACAGCTCAGCCTAGCAACTTACAAGAGGCCTTTTTTGATCAGGACATCGTCTTCTTTACAGAGACCCATGAGAGCCCAGAGAGAGGCTTGCCGCAGGTGACAGGGTATGCCTGGGAGTCTGTCTTTCGACAGTAGACTAGACGATCAGGAGGAGTCAGAGGATCTGGCGGTGTGGCAGTTCTTTATAGAGAGCATCTCAGATCGATACTCACAGTGGTGAGGAGAGACCATCGGGCCAGATATCTTTGGGTATGGATCAGGAGACCCCCCCTGAGAGACTTGTTTATTGCAGTATGCTACTTTCCCCCGAGACAATCTCGTTATGCCTCAGATGGACCAGGACAGTCACCTTTTGAGGATTTGTCAGCTGATGTATTGGAGTACTCACGCCGCGGAGAGGTCATCCTTTTAGGAGACTTCAACGCGAGGACATCAGACAGACAGGCAGAGATTTTGGACTTTGCTGAGGACCCAGTCTTAGTTCCAGCTGCCCCAGATGAGAGTTTTCCACGCTTATCTTCAGATAGAGGGGTAGAGGTGACAGATCAGTGACATCACCTATTGGAGCTTCTCTCATCGCATGGCATGGTCATTTATAATGGACTTCGACAGTGGCCGCATTCATCCACAGCCACATGTTTTCCCTTCGCGGGTGGTGGTACGAGCGTCATTGATTACGTCTTGGGTCCCCCAACTTTAATCCCTTTTGTACATAACCTCACGGTCGACCCTCTTATGCCTTCAGCCGATCATGCACGTCTGCACTTTATTCTTACCCAGATTCCTCATGCCCCCCCTTCTAGACATCATGAGCGTCAGCCATACTATGAGGTTCATTTTGACCACCAGTTCGATGATATTTATAGCCAGCACCTGAGTAGTCTTCTCCGTCCGCACCTTCTCGATGCCCTACCCTCCACACAGGATCGGTGGGACCTTGTACATACCTCCATCATCTCGGCAGCCCACAAGTCCTTCCCCATCACTTGCCACACATCCGGTCCTCCACCAGTCGGTCTTGTGCCTTGTAATGGATGGTATGATGAGGAGTGTAAAGAACTCCGCAGGAAGCTTCGCCTTGAGACACAGGAGAAGTCTCCCCTCCTCATTGAGAACAAGAAGAGTTACAAGCGTTTGGTGCGACGCAAAAAACGCCAATTTCTAGCCCGGAATGAGGAGCTGAGAAGTTTACTTTTCAGCTGTGATTCCAAGGAATTCTGGAAAAAATTCCTTCGCTTGAAATCTCAAACTCCTCTTACAGACCCGCAGGTTTGGCTTGCCTATACTTCCACTTTATATGATATTCCAGACCAGCCACAGATCGACTTATCCCATGTGCCTAGACCCACCTCCTCTGCCTTATTCTCATCCAGTAGTGTCCGAGCAGCAATTCATCGTTTGAAGACTGGGAGAGCTAAGGACCATGATGGATTGCAAGCGGAGTATGTAATCCAAGGGATTGATGCCTTAGCTACAGTCCTCTCCCGTCTTTTTAACGAGTCCATTTGTACAGGTCTTCCACCTAGTTGGCTAGAAAATACTTTAGTACCCATACACAAGTCGGGGGATCCTTTGGAGGCGTCGAACTACAGGACCATTATGATTGGCCATGTCATGGCCAAGATTTATGCGACCATTCTAGAAGGACATATAAATGACCATGCCGAGGCGACAGGTATGAGAGCTAGAGGGCAGGCAGGATTTCGTGCAGAGCACTCGACTCTAGATCATATCTTCACACTCAGGGCTTTGATTGAGGAGGCGAAGTCACGTAAGCAACGGCTCTATTGTTGCTTCGTGGACTTCAGAAAGGCATTTGACACTGTGCCGTGTTTCAGACTCTTCCAGCGACTTCGTGACTTGGGATTCAGTAGTATGATAGGGGTGAAGCAGGGGTGTCCTTTGTCTCCGACACTCTTTGGTCTCTATATCGATGAGTTAGAGATGTACATATAGACGATGGGTGGTACAGGTTCTTTACTGGCAGGATCCACGATACCGATTCTCCTCTATGCAGATGACGTGGTTCTTATTTCTTCCTCCCAGCAGGGTTTACAGGCACATCTCCATGCACTCCACAGCTTTTGTCAGGACAGAGGGTTGTCTGTAAACCTTGGGAAGACCAAAGTCATGGTCTTCAACACGTCATACCAGGTTTATAGGAGAGGCGAGTTCTCTTTCACATTTGATGGGCGGGAGGTGGAGCTAGTCAGGGAGTATACATATTTGGGTGCCACATTTAGAGGTCCAGTCTTCACCATGACGCATGCAGCACGAGATAGGATTAGTAGAGGGTATGCTGCCTTGGCTCTTCTCGAGAGGCAGTGTGCACAGTCACATTTTCAGCATCCCGACACGAAGTCCTTACTTTTCGATATCTGGTGAGACCTGTAGCCATGTATGCTAGCCCCTTTTGGGTAGGAGATCTCAGTGTTGCAGATTGGAGACGAGTAGAGAGGTTACAGATCATCATGTTCTCCAGATTGATTAGAGCGAAGCCCACGGTACCGCATCAGATTATGCTCGCAGAGTTCGGAGCTACACCCCTAGCGCTAGATGCAGCATTTCAGTCAGTTACATACTTGCATATGATCAGGGCGCTCGGAGACTCAGCAGCAGGCAAAGCACGATTACCGTGGCTAGCACTGACATCCTCGCAGATGTTAGTGGAGAGAGGTCATACTTTTTGTTGGTACCACACACTCTCCACATGGCTCACCTCGTTGGGCTTGGATATGGATAGGCTGCCACCATTTCGATACAGCATAGATGCCCCTCGCCTCCCTCTCACTCGACATGAGCTCAGTCAGGTTATCAGGGCAGATTTGTTGCAGCTACACACGTTTCGCACTTGGGTTCATCCCACGGAGCTTCCTACGAAGATGGCCACATATCGTGACCATTTTCTCAGGATTTCAGAGGATGGCTTCATCATATCCCCAGGATATATCGGCGTTCATATGTCGCACTCACTCAAGATTGCCTTGGGCCAGCTCAGGGTATCTTCCCACAGATTAGACGTTGAGGCCGGCAGGATGCGTCGTACAGCTACTGGACATAGACCCAGGCGAGAGACTAGGATATGCCCTTGTTGCACTATGGGGGAGGTGGAGATTGAGGAGCACTTTGTTTGCAGATGCCCTTTATATTATGAGATCCGTGGCAGATTTTATTGTTTATTTGGGCACGGATTTGGACCTCTCTCTCGGATTATGGAGTATGAGGATCAGTATTGCTTAGCGTTGTTCATCAGGGAGATCACCAGATACAGAGAGAGATTCCTCAGAGAGCACCATCGCATCCCTGCTAGAGACCTGGTTATTCATGAGGAGCAGGACGAGGCGCAGGACCATGAGCACAGAGATAGCCCATCTTGCCAGAGAGCACCGATGGTTCCACCCCGAGGATGTACATATGACATGATCCGGCAGCACCGCAGGATGATCTTACACAGAGGCCATACCCGTCACTTTATTTCTAGATGACGGAGGATGATGGCAGATTTTCGGAGGAGATTGCTCCATGGAGACTTGGCACCGCCAGCAGCCCACTTGACACTTGCCCAGATCTTCACACTCATGGCAGGAGGCATGGTCGATGGCCATGACTTCCATCATTTCTTTGGATCACAGACCCCTTAGGGAAGACGATGTTCCTCATATTTCATATTTTACATTTTGTATCTAGGCATTTTTGGTACTCTATTTCATTTCATTTTGTATCTAGGATTTTGTAGCCATTTTTGGCATCTTAGCTGTATTACGATGAGGCCACCTAGCTGGCGCATCGTTGATGATGTATTTTCCTTTCGGATGATTTTGTGTCCCATAGGCCATGTATGGCCTTCCGTGGACCTTTAATAAAATTTCTTTCTTTCTTTCTTTCTTTCTGGTCATTGGACATGGTATCATCACCCCCTCCAGGGCCCAGTAGATTTTGCTTATGGTTGACGGACGTAAGGTTGGTTTCCTCAACCTCTATGCTCCGAACAATAGAGGGGACCGTGTTCTTTTTTGGAGAGAGGTGCTCTCATGGGCTGACATTGCAGATTCTTGGATTATTGGAGGTGACATCAACATGGTTGAGGCACCATCCGATAAGAAAGGGGGAAGAGAAGGTGGTATTCACTCCCTTGAGAGAGCAGCTTGGGATGCCTTCTTGTTCTAATTAAGTGGCAGAGATGTTTGGTCAGATGATGCATTTCAGTCTCAGTCACTCTTGTTTTCGTATTCTATGCGGATGAGTGGGGTCTTGATAGAGGGGGGACAGTTTGCATTGCACCTGGTGTTTCCACCTCCGACCATTTTCCGGTAGTTTTGCCCATCTCAGAGCCCCATCTGAGAGGATGATCCTCCAGTATCAGGATCCCCGATGCCTTATACACAGATGATACTCTCACAGAGGCATTCTTGGATTTCTGGGTTTCTCACATGCAGGGGGGGTGGCCGCCGCATCTTCACATGTGGCTACAGCACTTGCCAGTATCAGTGACTTTTATCATTCTGTCGCCAGTACTAGACGAGGTGAGGTACTCAGGCAGGAGATCGGTATCCGCTGGCATTTGACAGCCCTGCAGAGGGAGGAGCAGAAATGACCCTCAAATGCTTGGATCCAGGAGTGCCTTGCTGCAGCAAGGGCTCACTGCCGACATTGCTAGATCAAAGAGCAAAGTATGCCTTCCATGCACAGTAGTCTTTTTGGATACAGATTGAAGGGAGAGTCAATAAACACTTTTTTTCTACAGTTGGTCCCAGACATAGTAGAGAGAGTGTCAGGCAACTTATTGACTCTGACGGAGTTTTGCAGTCTCATCTGGATACCGTCATGCACTTAGCTACAGATTTTTATGCCTCCCTTCTTTCTGCAGACCCTGACACACAAGCGAGAGATGTGACTAGAGATGCGGTTTGGCAACGTTTACCTGTGTTGGTCACATGAGAGATGATATGCTCACTTGATGCACGATTTACCAACACAGAATTCAAGACTGCTCTCTCCGCCCTTCATAAGGGAAAGTGCCCTGGTTCAGATGGTCTTACCCCATCTTTTTTTATAGCCTTTTGGGATATGATAGGTGATCATATTACTTCAGCTCTGCAGGGCATTTGGGACTCGGGTGAGATGCCTAACTCACTTACCGAGGGACTTATACACCTTATCCCGAAAGGTGGCAACATGAATTTTGTATCCCGTTGGAGACCCATCGCTCTTTTGGGCACTCTATACAAAATTCTTGCCAAGGCGATCAGCATCAGATTGCAGCCTCTTCTTCCAGACCTCATCCATGATACTCAGATAGGCTTTGTGCATGGCAAGAGCACATTTGATAACATCTTTTCCTTTTGGGAAGCCTCAGAGTGGGCTATGCAGAGCAGGCAAAGGCTGGCAATTCTACTCTTGGACTTTGAGAAAGCCTATGACAGAGTAGATTGGGGTTTTCTTGAAGGCACTCTTCTACGATTCGGATTTTCAGATGCATGGATTAGAGGGGTGGCCTCCCTTTACAGATCAGCCCACAGCTAGGTTTTGATTGGAGGGGTAAGGGGTGACAGGTTTCAGATTTCCAGATCAGTCCGTCAAGGATGCCCTTTAAACACCTTCCTTTTTCTTTTTGTGGCTGAAGCTATGAGTGTCTTTCTTTGATCTCAGGTTGGTTTATATGGGCTGAGATTGCCGTTGAGACAGGAGCAGGAGCTTCTGGACTGTGAGTTGGCTGATGACACTGCCATTTTTATTGAGGCCTCCTCACAGTCACTAGATGCTTTCTGGACAGCCTTGGATATCTTTTGCTCAACTGCAGGAGCACACATTAACTGGCATAAATCCTTTGGCTTTTGGATCAGCGATGAGGACACTCCAGGCTGGGGAGTTGACATTGGCTTCTCCTGGATTCAGAGGGGTATTCCTATCAGATATTTGGGATGCCAGGTAGGGTTGGGCATCTCTCCAGCACAGCAGTTTACACCAGTATTGGAGAGTATAAGAAAAAACCTTCTCTTCTGGAGCTCAGCCAAACTTGACCTTGCATCTAGAGTTGTGGTAGTGAGCCAGGTTCTCTTGGCCACCGCTTGGTTTGTGTGTTCATGCTGGTGCCGCTCTAGAGAGTGCATCACTCAGCTCATTAGACCAATCAGAATTTTTTAATGGAGTGGACTCGATGGCACGGCAGATGTTGCAGCGAGGGTGGCCTGGGAGACCATTATTCTCCCTACATGTGAAGGGGGCCTTAATATCATTGACTCGGACCTACAATGCAGGGCATTGCTTTGTAAGGTGGTGGTGAGGGGTCTCATGCCTGGGCAGGAACCTTGGAAGGACTTCTTTTTTGGACGCATTCAGGCTTGCACACCTACCTTGGGAGATGATTGGGTGGACAGCCCTCGTTGGATTTTTACTTCTGCCCCTCTCAGATCTCCTGGATCTCCTCTCATGGCTGCCATCCTCAAAGCTTGGGGCAGCTTCAGGAATACACTTCGTAGGGTTCCGCCCTCTACCCTCGAAGAGATTGATAGGCAGCTGGTCATTTGGAATGATAGTATTCTTGATGAGCATTGCAGACCACTGGGCACTTCGCATTACATGCAGTGGTCTAGATGGGAGAGAGGCCCCGCCTTCACAGTAGGCACTTGGAAAGCATATCAGGCCACTTGAGGATCAAAGACTATAGTACGTGAGTCACCTCAAAGGAGCAGCACGCAGGATTCAGTAGATAGATGCAGCCATCCCGGTGGACTGGACAGTTGATATGCCTATTACTTCTGCCACTTGGATGGGAGCTTTCTCAAGGATAGCAGTTCCTCTTCAGGTGATCGCTCTTCAAGGTGTTGGGGAGGATGCACTTGTCTTTGACGTTGGGGATGGGGGTCTACTTTCTAGATCCACGGATGATATTCTTCTAGAGGTTGCCTTTCACCCTGTCAGGATTGCTAGCTTTGTGGATCATGGAGTGGGCTTGCAGTGGTATTTAGACCCTGACCCTCTGCTCTTGGCCCTGGGATCTTGGAGATTGTGGTTATATGGAGGTGCGCACATCTATCAGGTGCTTACAGTGGGACCAAGGAGAGTGGGAGTGGATAGATCATGGACACCGAGAGAGGGGGATTCCCTTCTTTCGTTTCACGGTTGGTAATGCCAAGAGATTTCTGTTGAGCAGTAGGGGTTGGATTCCCTCCAGAGCCCCCCATTGGGACAGCTTCTTCATCACCGCAGAGTTGCATAGGAACTTCTGGAGGAGGCTCTGGAAATCCCTCAGAAATAGAAAGATCACTCTTTTATTTTGGCTTTCTATTCATGGAGGGATTGAAGTGAATTTGTGGAGATCACGATTTGGGGCTGACCCTACTTGCCTCGTTGTCATTTTGCAGAGGACTCAGTGCGACATTGCCTTTGGGATTGCAGTCAGGCCAGGACTGTTTGGAAAGGGGTTGCTCGGATACTCAGCATTTTTTCATACCTCCCCCTTCTTCATGACTTGGGGCTCGATCGCATGGTTATCCCTTACTGGGCCCCAGATGTTTTATGAGGGTGAGCCTTCTTCTTGGGCACTCTCGGTCCGCAGGCAGGTGATAGAGACCTACTCTCTTCAAAATGTACCATTTACGCCCTTCAGAGCTTCTCAGGCTTCAGTAGATACTTCCTGGGAGATTCTGGCTAGCATTTCCTCTTGGCACATGTGGAGAGCCAGATGTACAGATGCCCTGGATGGCACCCAAATACACCCTTCACAAGTGTTCATGGGTATTTGGACTGACACGGTTCATACTTTGATAGCCATTTGGGCTAGCATGCAAGGCCCTTCATGGGCAGCCTCTTCTAGGAGGACTGTATTCCTACGAGTTTGGAGGGGTTCTCCCTTTTTCTCAGAGGGTTCTACAGAATTGAGGTGGCACTTTCAGCCCCAATCCTTTCTTTTTGGCTTTTAAGCTTCTCATGCATTGCATGGTGTATCCCGTATGGAGCTTGCTCTAACGGTTTTCTTTAATACTTAATAGAAGTCTCTTTTTGCACAAAAAAAAAAAAGTATCAGACTCTTCCATTTTCAGAAATGCCTTGGAGTTGGTGACCTTGTTACTAAATATATTCTTGAGGCGTGCCTAAATCTCCTTTGCCTTGGACTTGAAGTCGATGTGAGGAATCAATGGATCATCTAGGCAAAGCCCGATGATTGCGATGGCCCTCGAATTGTGTTGCTTCCAAATCTTTCGTGTTTGAGGCTCCGTTGATGCCTCAAGTGCTTCATCATCTTCGATGGCATCCCAAACATTCTCCTTCATGAGAAGGAGTTGCACTTTTGTTTGCCATGTGGGAAATCCATCCCCCTTGAATTTGTCCACAAGGGGAGAGTTGGTGGAAAGTGAACCCATAAAGCTGGCAGCTAGGACAGAGAAGAGTGATGGATAGAATGAAGGGCACAAATGAGCTGAGGGAGAAATGGAGGGCTGAGGAAGAAATGGGAGAAATGGTGGGCAAAGGAAGAAATGGTGGGCAAAGGAAGAAATGGTGGGCAAAGGAAGAAATGGGAGAAATGACGGGAAAAGGAAAAAAAAAATGGCGGGCACAATGGAGATGTAGGAGAGAAAGAAATGGCGGACAGAACAGCAGCGAGTAGAGAAGAGGAGTGGGCAGGCTGTATGGGTAGATTATATGGCGCAACAGTCCGTACTGTTGTACGACTGGTACGGACAGAGAAGCGGGCATAATGGTGGGCTTGCTGCTTGCTACGAGCTGGGCACTAGGCAAGAGAATGGCGCTTGGAGCGGAGCATGGGGCTGCCACGAATCATTGGAGCTGAGCTGCCTCACACCATTGGAGTTGCCACGAGCCTTGAGTTGAGTTGCCATTGTTGGTGAGGCTCAGGGTGGAGATAGTAGAGCTCAAGATGGAATTGGAGAAGCCATTTCTCCAAGAGGAATGAGGGAGAGTGGCTTCAATGTCCTCAATCTCTTACCTCAACCTCTTGGAAGATAGTCTAGCTCTGATACCAAATGAAGATGCAAGACATGGAATGGAATGGAATGGAAGGAAAAGCAAGACTAGGAAAGCATAATGGAAATGAAATAATGCGAGAAAGAAATATACAACCAAGCAAAGTACTTACATGATCAAGGAAGGCATGAGGCTTGATAAAAATGACAATGAAAGTATAATGCCTTTATAGGATAGGCACACACACTCTAAGTGTCAAATGTATATGGGATAAGTCCCATAGTGACACATGACACTCTAGGATATAAAGTAGTATAGTACTACTCTAGAACACACTAAAACTCACTCAAATTGACTCCATTTCCTAACAATTTTTTCTTAAAGTGGAGAAGCAATTCTTTCTTCTCTAACTTTTTTACTGGGATAGTGTGACACTTTCAGCCACAGTCTTGTTTCTTTAAGATTTGCCTATCCTCATATGTTTTCAGTGGTGCTTTACCACATTCTCTACATTACGTATCCATGCCTTGAGTTCTTTGCTCTTGGACGTTTCTTTCTTACTTAATAGAAGGGTGTTCACTAGGAAAAAAAGGGTGACAATGACATACTTACCGGCTTGATCAATGCTAACTATCTAATCGGGATCCATGTTATCTTTGGTATGGCCTCCCTTAGATGCCTAATGCGATAATAGATCTTCTCTTAGATGCCTAATGCAATAATAGATCTTCCTTTGCTGAATCATCTATTGGAAAACTTCCCATCCTGACATTGAGTGCCTACTGCTTCCTCTCTGCTCCTTCCTTAACTTCTTTGTGTATCTTCATGTCCATTTTCTTGTGAATAGCCTCACCGTATCTTCTACATTTTTTATGTGAATAACCATGTGTCAACTTCCTCGAGATGGACATCAACTGGGGTGTTGCAAAGGAAATGCACACCTCAAGGAACCCTTCTTTGCTAGATGAGAATGTGTTTGCTCTATTTCTTCTCCATTTATTTTATGTGATCTAAGGCCTGCAACTCATTGTTGCAGTGAAACCATACATTCTTGCATGTCAAATAAACTCACATTTCATTTGTAGTTATATAGGTATGAGACTTGATTTTTTAAGCTCTTGCACATTTTCTACTTCAATTTCATGGGATACACTGTATTTCACACTTTTCTTCCAAAGATAGAGGGAATTATTTTTGTCAGCATGCTGAAATGAGTTTCCTTAAATACAAAGACTTAATCGTTACTGAGACGTGATGCGAACAATCTACTCTTACCTTATCATAGTCTCGAAATCCATCAATCTCTATCTGTGCACAAGCCTCATAAAAGGAAGCCAACAACTCCATTTCTGCTGCCTTTGTATACATCTAAAGAGTTTGTGATAAACAAAAATGAAAGTCTCAAGTCATGACAAGACAATCAAATAATGCTACTTATGAATATAAGAGAAAACCTCCATAGTGCTACGTAGGGATCCTAGGGATACATACTTGAACAATCCTCTTCATAATATTTGCATCATGATGCCAGTTTAGTGTTTGCAAGTAACTAGCTGCTAGAACATATAGCTGTTTTTGCCTGAAAAACTAAATCAGTTTAATAGAGATTTTCTTGGATTCACTAGATCGCATTCTTAACTTTTAAGATACTAGGTCATCTACCATAATTATCATGGCAAGAGATACATGATATAAAAATTGACAAACAATTGTTATAAAGAATTCCTAACATCAATAATGACCCTGCAAAGATTATTAAAAATTATTCTAAGAAACAGCGAAAGGATCAAACAGCAGCCACCTGAAACTATATATACTTTCAAACCTTCCCTGTATCTCTCTTTCTTTGTTCCTCTCAACCCTTCTTGTGCTTGCAAAGCGCTAGGCTATTTTCCCCTCTACAAGGATTCCCTTTCTTATTTCCATTATCTAAAAGATCTTTAAGGTCATTTGTGGACATTAAAAGTCTCTCTCTCTCTCTCTCAACTGCAGCCTCATACATTGCTGACCCCCCCTTAGGCTTGACATCTCTGCCAGGTTTCGAGTGACCATCACAGTGGCGGCAGTCCTTATCATCTCCATGAGCTCAGGGATTTTTCTGTGTGTATCGGTATCATTATGATTACGGAAGTTTTCTGTACTCTTCATGGGTGTTGATGCCTACTTAAAGGCTCCACCCCTTCAGCTCATTGTAGCAGGTTCTTTTAGTCTCATAGACCCTTCCTTCTTTCGAAGAATTCTACAAGGATAGAAGCGTGATATCAGCTAACAGTAGTGCACGGAAAACATGATCATCCAATCGGAGAACCTAGTCTTTGAGGTGGACAAGAATCTCAGGACGAGGTACTGGCAGAAAACTGTAACAATAAATACCATAGGGGCCTATAATAAATACCATAGGGGCTGAAAATCATGGAGCATCTGTGACAATAAATACCATAGGGGCCTATAATGCTGACCCAAAGCATACTGTCTGATAGCTGTAGGACAAGAGATGACCATGCCAACAACATCAAGCACATCATCGATATGTCAAATTCCTTTGGACCAAAGGAAATAAGAGCAGTGAGGTTCCTACAAAGGCAACGGAGGCGTGGACACCTTTTGACTAATGAAGGCTCTCAGCATGCAAGGAGTTTCCTACAAGAGTATCCCTACCGTTCCTTTTAAAGCGAGAGTATATGCTTCCATTCAGAAAGCAAGCGAGTGAAAAAACAACATACCTTTACTGTGCCATCAATGTATCCCAAAAGAAAGTCCCATTGGGTAGGCTGCCAAATGACCAAAAGTTATAGAAGACAGGTGCAAAGTCAAATGTCGCATCATGAATATCCATGGCTGATCACCTTGCATGATATAAAGCATCATTTTTCCCTTATGAGCTAGAATATGCATATGAATATTGAAGATATTTAGTCCCCCATGAATTTTAGGTGAGCAAATGTGATCCATTGAAAGCAGCCTAAGGACTTTCCGGTGATAGCATGACCGCCAAAAAAGTTCCATGATATTAGACATAAAACAGGAAATGTCCTGCTTGGCAAGCATCATCAAGGGCAAATAAAATTGGATATATCCAACCAGCATCAATTAAACTATACGAAATGGACATGTGATGGGCAAGTGGCCAACTTCCAGTATTTGAGTTTGTTCTCAAGCACCCAGTCCATTTGTTGACAGTCCACCCCAAAGGGTAACCAGGATGATGTACGAGATGTGTATGTCGCGCAGCCGTAAAATACAATGCCAAATTGCCAAATTTTCTCATGTGCCAATTGCCATGTATCTCCAAACCATGCAAAGCACATGAAGCTACTAAATGATACATGTATTGAAGCATAGGATGAGAAGTTTTTGCATAAAACTATGCACTAAGAGGACAGTCCTGCCATACGGAACAAAAAGAGTCTAGTGATCCGTAATATCACCGCGACCAGAATGTCAGTACTATACTATCTTTATATAACCAATAAATAACATCTTGCATTCTTTTCCCAAATCTTAGAGATTTCATAGTTTGTGAGATGAAATTCCATTGCACCGTATCAAAGGCTTTAGCAACATCCACCTGTAATAACAAGAGAACATCTTGCTCATTGTACTTTGTATATTCAATCCCCACATAGGCATTGGCAATATTATCTGTAATATGTATGTGGAATAAAACCATACTGAGTTGGGTGCAACCCTTCATGCAGAAATCCCTTAATACGAGCTACAATCATCTTAGCAACCAGCTTTTTTTTTTTCCCAAGAAAATTACTTCATTAAGTATGAAAGAAAACCACGAGAGCAAGCTCAAATGCGGCAGTACATCATGCAATGCATAAGGAAAAAAAACAGCTCAAAATGATCTAATAAAGATCCAAGGCGAAGGCTGAAAATGCCATCTCAACCCTGAAGGAGACTCAGAGAAGAAGGGAGATCCTCTCCAAACTCTGAAAAAAGTAACTCTCCTGGTTGTGGCTACTCTGGAGGATCCCTGCATGTTCGCCCAAATGGCCATCAGAGTGTGTACTGTGTCGGTCCAAATATTGGCCATAGCCTAGGAAGGGTGATCCTGAATACTCTCCATTGCCTCTATACATCTGGATCTCCAAATATGCCAAGCTGCAATGCTAGCCAAAATCTCCCAAGACATGTCTACTGAGGCATGGGCAGCTCTAAAAGGAGTGAAGGGAACATCCTGGAGGAAACACGACTCCACTGGGTAGGATATTCCATTCGGCCTCCTCCTCTCGCAGATGAGGATTGTCAGTTGGAACGTTCAAGGCCTCGGGGGTGTACCTCATCGCCGCCACAGGCAGCTAGTTCGTAACCACCAACTTCATCCAAGTGTTACTGGGGGTCCCATGGACATTTTGATGATTCAAGAACACAAATTGGATGTCAGGGATTGTGCCAAGTTGGGTAAGCTTCTTTCAAGCCATACTTTTGGTAACCCGCCTTGGGCACCAGGGGAGGTACTTGCATTTTTGTTTCGTCTTCTATACTCCCCTTAGTGATTGGACACGGGATCATAGTCCCTTCCAGAGCTCAGTGGATTTTACTTTTGATTGGTGGGCATAAGGTTGGTCTTTTAAACCTGTATGCACCCAATTCTAAAGGGGATCGTGTACTTTTGTGTAAGGAACTGCTCTCTTGGGCACATATTGCAGATGCTTGGATTATAGGAGGTGATTTCAATATGGTTGAAATGCCCTCAGATAAAAGGGGCGGTAGCGAAGGTGAGATTCACTCCCTAGAGAGAGCAGCGTGGGATACCTTCCTTTTTCAGTACAATGGCAAGGATGCATGGCATGATGATGCTTTTCACACTCAGCCACATTCTCTCCTATTTTCTTGGTCGAACAGGAGGTTGCAGATGCCTATACATGCACTGATTGACAGATTTTATGTGGATGATTGGGCTCTTGACAGAGGTGGTACTGTTCGCATTGCAGTTGGGGTGTCCACTTCGGATCATTTTCTAGTGGTTTTGATGGTCTCAGATCCCCATGTGAGGCGCCGCTCTGCCAGTGTTAGGATTCCAGATTCTTTTTATACAGAGGAGGGCCTTACTGAGACAGTGTTGAGGACATGGGTATCTCATTTGCAGGATGGGCAGCTTTCTTCTTCAGACTTAGCTGTAGCCCTCTCTAATATTAGTGATTTTTATCTTTCAGTTGCTCGTATTAGAAGGGGTGAGATCCTCAGGCGAGAGATAGGTATTCGCCAGCAGTTGACTGCCCTCCAGAGGGAGGAGCAGAAGAGGCCTACAGATGCTTGGATTCAGGAGCGCCTTGCTGCAGCAAGGGCTCAGCAGCAGTCACTCTTAGATAGAGAGTAGAGTATGCCTTTCATGCCAAAGAGTCATTTTGGACCTAGACGGGAGGTAGGGTCAGCAAGCAGTTCTTCTCTACTCTTGGCCCCAGACATAGTAGGGAGAGCGTCTCACAGCTTGGTGACTCAGACGGAGTTCTTTAGACACATCCAGATGCCGTCTTGCAAGTCGCCACCGATTTCTATGCCTCCCTTCTTACAGCAGATCCTGACACTCAGGCCATAGATGATGCTAGAGTGGTTATTTGGCGCCACTTACCGGGTTGGTGACAGGGGATATGATTGTTTCACTTGATGCACCCTTAACCAACATAGAGTTCAGGACTGCTCTCTTTGCCCTTCACAAGGGCAAGTGTCCTGGTTATTTTTTATTGCTTTTTGGGATTAGATTAGGGATCACATTACCTCAGCCCTGCAGGGTATATGGGACTCGGGTGAGATGCCAAACTCACTTACAGAGGGCCTCATTCATCTGATTCCGAAAGGGGGTTGCAGGAATTTAGTGTCTTAGTGGAGACCGATTACCTTGCTGGGTACCTTGTATAAAATCTTGGCTAAAGCTATCAGCCTTCGTCTGCAGCCCTTTCTACCAGATCTTATTCATGATACGCAGACAGGTTTTGTGCATGGTAGGATCATCTTTGATAACATCTTCTCATTTTGGGAGGCCTCAGATTGGGCCATGCATAATGGCCACAGGCTGGCCATTCTACTCTTGGATTTTGAGAAAGCTTATGACAGGGTAGATTGGGGCTTTCTGGAGGGCACACTTACTCGTTTTGTCTTCTCAGATACATGGATTAGAGGGGTGTCAGCCCTCTACAGATCAGCCCACAGCCAGGTTCTTATTGGTGGAGTCAGAGGGGACAGGTTTCAGATTACCAGATCAGTGATGCCCCTTAGCCCCCTTTTTATTTCTTTTTGTGGCTGAGGGTATGAGCTATTATATTAGAGCTTAAGCTGGGATTGTAGGGCTCATGCTTCCTCTGAGGCAGCAGGATGAGCTCCTAGACAGTGAGTTGGCAGATGATACGATTGTTTTTTTGGATGCCACTCCACAGACACTGAATTCATTCAGGATGGCAATGGATTTGTTTTGCATATACCCATACTAGAGTTCTCAACAAGTAATACCCATACCAGAGTTCTCAACAAGGGTGTGCCCATTAGACGATGCACCCGTCCACATACGAGGAGAAAGCATCCTCTTAGCTGAGACAAATTCCTTGGAGCTTTGCTAACCTTCATTCAAAGCTTTTCCTTCATTTGGCCATTACCATTGCTAGTAGAAGTTTAGCTTCCCTTCATCGTGGACCGTAGGGCTGGTTTATTTATTTTAGCTTTGAGCTTGAAGGTCCCAGGGAAATCCTTATCCTACACAAAAGTAGGCAATGCATCTGGAGGCATCTTATGTAAGGCCCCAAGAGACATTGCAAGGCCATATGACCGAATTTCCAAAATTCAAAACATGCACATGTAAAAAGACCCCATTCGAGCTTATAGAAAGCATTGCTCATTGCAACATATTTATAGTAGCACAGTACAATTCAGGCGTGGGGACATCCATGTCCCACAAAATACAAAATCGATTAGAATTTGCATGCTCCTTGGGCATCCATACCACCTTACCTAAAGATGCTGCAATTCTAGGCAAAAGTTTCTCCAAGCATTGAGGCAAGTCCACAACTTCTACCAAAATGGGACAGTGATGCCTAATGAGTGATGGATAGTCTTGTGTAGGAGACCAAGGCAAATACATGCACCATTTGCTGCCCATAATAGAGACGATAATGCTTCAAAAGTGTATTATTTATGCTGTTCGTTAGTCATGATTACTTATGGCCACATACCGCACTTTTTGAACATAGCATCCTCCGAGAGTCCAAACCAATTTCCCACGTCTACAACAACTGACATTCCACCTAGGAAAAAGATAATGTTTGCAATTCTGGAATAGTCCTCCCTAACGGGATCAACAATGTCATCCACCTCAACGGTGATGCCCATCAGAGGAGCAAGCTCATGCACGCATGCGTAGGCACGTGCGTGCGCGCACACACAAGTCAAGAGTTAGTGCATGCATTGAATCAATTATTGGAATTGAAGTTTTCTTGGCTACCAGACGAGCAACAATCCCTTCCCTTATCATGTGTGCAACCAAGAAATTCATGAGAGGAAGGAGGAAAAAAAAGAATGACAACAACAATACAAGATAGTTTTTTAGGGAGAAATAGATTAAGTACAGTGAACATGAAAAAAGAGGTGACTTCAAAAATGTTATGCATTTGGTAAGGAAATGATTCCTTTGAAATCTAGGAGCATTTATTCCTTCAAAAAGGGTTCAAATCATCTTAACACAAAATGAATACAATTTTGGCATAAAAAGTTGATATGTGCCTTTGCCAAAGTGTTTGTAGGCAAAGGAACTTCTTAACTTGGAGAAAACAAGGAGCTCATACCAATGATCTATGGAAGCATGTGCTAGCTATGGATGGTGTATAGCTCCAATGGCTAAGAGCAATAGAGAACAAGAGAGCTAGAGGAAATTTGAGAGATGACACCAAGTTGCAAAGTACAAGATGCTGATTGATATATGGATACACCGAGTACAATGCTTTTATAAGTAAAGGAGCCTTATCTTATGACTCAGCCAGCACACCCCTGACATCATTGATGATGTCGAACACAAGTACATTGACATCATGGACGATGTCTAATAAAAAAGACTCAAACCAATAAAACCTATTCACTAACAAACCATAACCCTGTTCATACTACCGATTCCAAAATTCCAACAAACCCCCCTGCCCCGGAGCAAAAGTGGCAAGACCTCACTACTTGGAGGGTTCTCAGGTTCACCCTTCTCAGATCTTGGCCAGTACTTGGACAGATACGATACACACTCTGATGGCCATTTGGGCGACCATGCAAGGATCATCTCGAGCAGAGCCTCCTCCAGGAGAGTTACTTTTCTCAGAGATTGGAGAGACTCTCCCTTCTTTGCTGAGACTTCTACAGGGTTGAGATGGCATTTTCAGCCTCAGCCTTGGTTTCTTTCTACCTCATTCCTCTGAGGTGTTTTTATTACATGCTTAGCATGGTGTATTTCCGCACAGAGCTTGCTCTAGCGGGTTTCTTTCTTACTTAATAGAAGTCTCTTTTATGGAAAAAAAAAGAAAAGAAGTAGCCGATCTCCAACTCCACTGCAATGCTGCAAAGAGGCGTCCTACCCATGCGCACCTCCCATGCCATAGCCATCCCCTAGATTAGCTTACGACCATTAACTAAGATTATCACTTCATCACCCCCCCCGACTCTTGAGTCCTAACTAGGGTAAAACTAGGCAATACGAAGCCTTTTATGAATTATGGCACACCAAAAAAAAAAAACTGTCATTCTTTAGGGGGGCTACCCGAGGTACAGAACCTTTACTGACACATATATAAATTGAGAACTTAGAAAACATAATCTTCATCCTGAAGATTGAGGTCCTAACATTGACATCATACATGATGTCTGTTAAAAGGCTGAAACCACTATAAGCTATTCACACTAACTCTTTTTTTTTTGTTAAAAAACTTTGCATTAAGAAGAAATTACATTCATAGCTCTCCTACAGTGGGACAGCTACTACTCAAAGCAAAAAATAGTTAATAAAAAACTTCCAACTAGGCCTGAGGAAGGTCTCCACTGGAATGAGCATCTTGTAGAGACAAAAGCAAAGAAGCTAGAAAGTAGCAAAAAACATTCACTAACACATACCAAACCATAACTCTATTCACCCTGCAAACTCCAAAATTCCAGCAAAATCCCCCTAAAAAAGGTGGGAAGAAAGAAAAGGGGTCCATCCCAAGGGTGCAAACAATAGATTGAAAAGACATTAGAATAAATTCTAAGGAACAAAACCCAGTCCGCAAACTTTTTTTTCTCCATAAAAGAGGATCTGCCTATTAGAAGCTTTGAAACAGTACAAAGCTTAAGCTATCCATGGGGTGCTGCTGAAAAAAATTATGGCTATCATGCAGCCTGCCTAGGGTACCCCAGAAGCTAATGACAAAAGCCAGTCTACAGGACTATACAAACAGTAGATTCCTTGATCCATGAAATGTAAAGGATACCTGCTAACCATGCCTTACAAAAATTATCGTTCCTTTTGGTAGTCTTTAACCCTATGTATGGCTTGTAGGGTGTACACGATGTCATGATATATATTGGCAAGGGTATCTGCAAGGAGGGGAGGAATTCCTGAACGTCTTGGCTAATGAAGCTCTCTCCATCTATCAGCAGTGAGATCGTCTCTATGGACAAAACATAGCTCAAGCGAATGCCTAGGTGAATGTCTGCCAAATCCTCCACGTCTTGACAACAATCCTGAGGGAACACTGTAGGAACATATGCAATGGTATGGGTTATGCCAGCTAGTCCTAGTTTAGTTAGTCTAGTCTATTTTAATTCCTCATGTCTAGGTTCATACGTAACCGCCAAGTTGTACTTTCATTCGTAAGTATTTAGTGGAGCTTTCCAGCTGAGTCAAGCTCTCATCAAGAATAAACTCTTGCATCTTGCTTTCCACTTTGTGACTCTCCAACATTTGGTATCAGATTGAGGTTTGCTATTGTCCATGACTACTCTTTTGCATACTTCGTTCACCTGCCCTTCTCCACGTCATGGCCATTCGAGCTCAGCTCGTGGACATACTTTGTGGGTTCATTCATGATCATTTTTGCTCGAGGTCATGCACATTCATTGCTCTAGTCAAAAGTAATCCCATTTTGTGACTTGCTTGTGCTCATCTGCTGCTGCAAGCAATTGTGTTCAAGGAGTGACAAAATTAGTTCAGTTCAGATCATTGCATTTCGCAGCTGTTTGTGATCACTTCGAGCTGCAAATCATGGACTGTTACGTCAACAAATCTTCACCTTAGTGTTCGCACTAGTCTGCCTCTGTTTTGTGGTCATTTTCTGGCAGAAAATTGTCCCCTATTACAGCCAGACTACTCATCTTTCTATTCGTGAGCAAATGCTGCTATTTTTCCTCAATTAGGTGGATCGTTTTTTCACTGTTTCCAGCATCCCGCAGCTCATTTTTTAGCTCCAAATAGTTCGTGAGCAGCAAGCACTCCTTTCTGTTTTGCTCTAGTCTCCTCTTTGTGGTGTTCCCTTTCACATTCGTGGCAGTTTCAGCTCGTTTTTGACAGTTTGTGGCAGTTTCTTCAATTCTTAGGGGTTTTTTTGCAATTTTGTGACTGTTCCATGTCATTTCCAGCCCACGAATTGCCTGACCCTTCAGATGGAGCTGTTCTCTTTGCGATTCGAGTTTATTTTCTGCATTTGTGATCAGTTTTAGTTGGGTTTGCATTTTTTTTTTTCAAGAAAAAGACTTCTATTAAGTAAGAGAAAAAACCCGCGAGAGCAAGCTCAAAGTGGAATACATCATGAAATCATGAGGATAAATAAAAAATCCCCTCAGAGTGAGGTGGAAAACAACCAAGGCTGAGGCTGAAAGTGCCACCTCAACCCTGTAGTAGTCTCAAAGAAGAAAGGAGAATCCTTCCATTCCCTGAAGAAAGAAGCCCTCCTAGCTGAGGCTGCATGGGAGTCTCCCTGCATACCCATCCATACGGCCGTCAAAGTATGTACGGTGTCTGTCCAGATACTAGCCAATGTGTGCGAGGGATGAACCTGAGTACCCTCCAAAGCCTCTGTGCATCTGGCTCTCCAGATATGCCAGGATGCTATGCTCGCTAGAATCTCCCAAGAAGTATCCACAGAGGCATGTACAGCTGTAAAAGGAAGGTGTGGTACCACATCCAACGAACAGGACTCAGTCGGATGACGTCGAACCGAAATGGCATGAGAGGAGTCAAATCTCTCATAAAAAACCTGAGGTCCTGTAAGAGAAAGCCAACCCATTGAGCCCCATGTCATAAAAAATCGGGAGTGGGCAAAGTGACTGAAAACCCTGGCTACCCCCATCCAAATCATCCTCGCCTGTCTGCAATCCCATAAGCAATGCTGAATTTGTTGGAAGTAATAATAACTTAAATAAGTATATACTAAGTATGTAGTAGTAATATTCCTCTAGACAATATTATATACAAGCTAGATTGAGGGCGAGTAGGGTCGGCTCCGAACCTGGACCTCCAAAGGTTCACTGCAATCCCACCATGGATAGAAAGCCAAAAGAAGATAGTGATCTTTCTATTCCTGTGGGATTTCCAGAGTCTCCTCCAGAAGCACCTCTGCAGATCTGCAGTGATATCAAATGTCTCCCAATAAGGAACTCTGGAAGGTCTCCAACCTCTACTACTGAGCTGATATCTCCTGGCATTACTGACCATGTAACGAAAGAAGGGGATGCTCTTCTCTCGATGCCCTACGTCAATCCACTCCCACTCTCCAGGGTCCCACTGCAAATACCTGATGGGAACTCCCCCATAGAGCCAGAGCCTCCAAGACCCGGTGGAGAGTAGCCGGGGGTCTGGGTCTAGGAACCACTCTGAATCTGATCCCTCCACCAAAAGACCTACAATCCTGTTAGGTTGAAAAGCAGACTCAAGCAAGATGTCCTCTGTGGACCTGAGCAATCTGCCACCATCCTGGACACTAAAAACCAAAGCATCCTCTTGTGCATCTCGAAAGGCCAAAACCTGAAGCGGAACACCGCCTCTCGTAAAAGTACCTGCCCAAGTGGAGGAAGTGAGTGGCATATCATCTGTGTCTACCCAAACCTCTGGAAGGGCTGCCTCAATCTGCAAGATCCTCCCTGCACTCCCTCTTAGATGTCCTGTCAACCTTGATTTTGTCTCCTTTGGAAGCCTGCGGAAAGCTTTCCAAGACCCCATAGAAGATGCAGGTCCCCTCTCCCACCTGGACCACTGCATGTAGAGTGAGGCACCCAGTGGTCTACCATGATCATCTAAAATACTGTCATTCCACATGATGGGTTGCCTATCAATCTCTTCCCGAGAGGAAGGAGGAATCCTTCGAAGAGTGCTTCTGAAACTGGCCCAAGCTTTCAGAATGGCAGCCATGAGAGGGGACGAAGGTGATCTGAGATGTGCTGTGGTGAAGATACACCTAACACTGCTCATCCAGTCTCCTCCCGAAGAAGGTGTGCACCTATGTATGCTGCTGATAAGAAAGTCCTTCCACGGTTCCTGCCCTGGCATAAGTCCCCGCACCACCATCTTGCAAAGTAAAGCTCTGCACTGTAAATCTGGATCAATAATATTGAGACCCCCTTCCTGTGTAGGGAGGATGAGGGTCTCCCAAGCCACCCTGGCTAAGGCATCTGTTGTGCCATCAAGCCCACTCCAGAGAAAGTTTCTGATCGGTCTTTTGAGCTGAATGATGCAATCCTTAGAACGGCACCAGCATGAAAAAACAAACCAGGCCGTGGCCAAGAGGACCTGGTTGACCACCACAACTCTAGAGGCAAGATCCAGCTTGGCTGAGCTCCAAAAAAGAAGCTTCCTTTTGATGCCTTCCAAAACGGGAGCAAACTGTTGCGTGGTAGAAATATCCAAGCTGACCTGGCAGCCCAAATACCTGATAGGCTCACCCCTCTGAACCCAAGTGAATCCTATGTCAAGCCCCCAAACTAGAGTGTCCTTATCAGTGATCCAAAAGCCATTGGATTTATGCCAATTTATATGCGCCCCTGCCGCCAAGCAAAATAAATCCAATGCTGTCCTGAAAGAAGTGAGCGTCTGTGGAGTGGCATCCAAGTAAACTGCTGTGTCATCTGCCAACTCACTGTCAAGTAGCTCCTCTTCCCTTCTGATGGGAAGTCTCAGCCCAAGGATGTCAGCTTGAGATCTAACATAGATACTCATAGCTTCGGCCACGAACAAAAAAAGAAAAGGAGCAAGGGGGCATCCCTGACGGACTGATCTCGAAATCTGAAATCTCTCACCCCTTACCCCACCAATAAGTACCTGGCTATGGGCTGATCTGTACAAAGAGGAAACACCTCTGATCCAAGCATCAGTAAAGCCAAAGCGTAGAAGGGTGCCCTCCAAAAAACCCCAATCTACTCTGTCATAAGCTTTCTCAAAATCCAAAAGTAGAATGGCAAGATTCTGGCCACTCTGCATGGCCCACTCTGAAGCTTCCCAGAAAGAGAAAATGTTATCAAAAATGCTTCTGCCATGCACAAATCCCGTCTGAGTGTCATGAATAAGATCAGGGAGAAGAGGCTGCAATCGGAGGTTGATAGCCTTGGCCAGAATCTTGTAACAAGTCCCCAGAAGTGTGATAGGCCTCCACTGGGACACTAAATTTCTGCAACCTCCTTTTGGGATAAGGTGGATGAGACCCTCTGTAAGCGACCCAGGCATCTCGCCAGAGTCCCAAATGGCCTGTAGGGCTGAAGTAATATAGTCTCCAATCATATCCCAAAATGCAATGAAAAAAGACGGGGTGAGGCCATCCGAACCTGGGCACTTGCCCTTGTGAAGGGCTGAAAGTGCAGTCCTGAACTCTGTGTTGGTGAAAGGTGCATCAAGTAGAACATGCATACCCGGATTCACCAACACAGGGATGCTCTGCCAAATAGCCTGTCTAGCATCCTCTCTACCATGTGTCTCAGGATCAGCAGTAAGAAGGGTGGCATAGAAATCTGAAGTTATGCGTAAGACATCATCAGGCTCTGTTTGTAAAACCCCATGTGAGTTAATAAGCTGGGGTACACTCTCTCTACTATGTCTAGGGCCAAGAGTAGAGAAAAAGTGTTTATTGACTCTACCACCCATCTGAATCCAGAAGGACTCCCATACATGAAAGGCATACTCTGCTCTCTGATCAAGCAATAACTGCTGATGAGCCCTTGCTGCAGCAAGGCGCTCCTGAATCCAAGCATCTGAAGGCCGTTTTTGCTCTTCCCTCTGCAAAGCTGCCAACTGCTGGCGAACACCAATCTCACGTTTGAGAATATCTCGTCTCCTGGTACAAGCAACTGAGCGGTAGAAGTCGCTAATACCAGAAAGGGCAGCGGCTACATGTGATGGATATGGCTGCCCACCCTAGACATGAGAAACCCATATCTGCAGGGCTGCCTCTGTAAGGTCCTCCTCTGTGTAAAAGGCATATGGAATCCTAATGCTGGCAAACCGGCCTCTCAAGTGAGGCTCTGAGATAGCCAGCACAACAGGAAAGTGGTCTGAAGTGGAAATGCCAGCAGCAATGCATAGCGATCCACCTCTGTCTAGTGCCCAGTCATCTACATAGAATCTGTCAATGCGTGCATGAATAGGCATCTGCTGCCTCCTGTTCGACCAAGAGAATAGGAGGGACTGTGGCTGAATAAGAAAGGCATCATCCCACCAAGTATCGCTGCCACAGAAGTGAAAAAGGAAGGCATCCCAAGCTGCTCTCTCCAAAGAGTGAAGTCCGCCTTCTCTACCCCCTTTTTTGTCTGACGGTAACTCAACCATGTTAAAGTCACCTCCAATCACCCATGAATCCACAATGGGGGCCCAGGAGAGCAAAGTTTTCCACATAAGGACACGTTCCCCTCTAATGTTGGAGGCATATAGGTTAAGGAAACCAACCTTATGCCCTCCAATCAAAAGAATAATCCACTGAGCTCTAGAGGGAATAATAACTCTGTGTCCAATAACTAAGGGGAGAATTGACTGCAAAACTGAAATAGAAGTGCCCCCCCTGGTGCGCAAGGCAGGCGACCAAAAAGTATGGCCAGAAAGCAACTTGCCTGACTTGGCACAATCTCTAGAATCCAGCTTGTGATCTTGAATAAATAAGATATCAATGGAACCCCCAGTAACACCTGGATGAAGCTGATCCTAGATTAGCTGTCTACGGCGGCGATGTGGGACGCCACCTAGGCCCTGTATGTTCCAACTGATAATCCTCATCAACGAGAGGATGTAGAGTGGAACACCTTACCCGACCTAGTGGCGGAAACAAACCCCTCAACAGGGGAAGACCTCCTGCTCGAGGAGGGAGGGATGGAACCAAGTGGTGGAAAATCAACAGGGGAAAGAACCCTGCCACCTGAAGAAGAAGCCCTGTCAACAAGAAACCCAATAACTGGCTCCCCAAAAGTAGCGGGCACAAACTTCTCCTCTGGGAAATCTGAGCCATCTGCCAGGGCTGAAAACGAGTTCCTGTGAAGCAAGCCAGACACCGGAGTGCAAAGGATCCCTTCTGAGGGAAGAGGATCAATAGTGTAAACCATCCCCTTCCCCCTATCCAAGGGAGGAAGTGAGGACTGCTCTCTATCCTGTGTTTGCCCAGCCGCGGAGACCTCTACTGCCTCAAGAAGAGCGTCTGGCACCGCTGGATCTAGGGAAGAAGCTGCAACCGGGGAAGAGGGCTGCAGAGTCTCGGACTATGTAAGGTGAGACTGGAGGGATAGCGCGAGGTGAAGCAGAGTCCACTAATGTACCCTCGTGAACTGAAGGAGGGATCTGCACACGTGCCGGAACCCACTGGAGAGCGTCGCGTGCCCCTGAGGTAGGTGGGGGTCGAGGAGCAGGTGATGGACCTGTACCACCCCCCTATCGAGGCCGAGGAGTAGGTGCTGAACCTGTACCACCACCATCCTGAGGAGGACCGCCATGCGAAGGTCGAGGAGCAAGTGCTGGACCTGTATCACCCCTCTGTTGAGGCCGAGGAGCAAGTGCTGGACCTATACCACCCCCCTGTCCCCCCTGTCGAGGCCATGGGGCGGTAGCTGTACTAGAGGGCTTCTTGGGCCTTTTCTTCTTCCTGGGGAAATCCCTGGCAAAGTGTCCAATGGTCCTGCATATCTTGCATTGGTCCTGTCTGCCTCTGCCTGAAATCTCTACTCTCTGGCGAAAAAAGGAACCATCCGGGCGATGGATCATAACATGATCCATCTTGAGGTTAGGATCCTTACACAGGACCCTAACTCTAGGTACCCCATCAGCCTTGGTTCCCTCTGCTGCAGTCAATGGCAACCTAGGGAGGGGTGGGATCTCAGCAACTGCGCCAAAATGCTCCCCAATAACAGAAAGAAGTCGATGGTAAACCTGGGGAAGCCCGGGGAATCTGATGAAGAGAGAAAAGATTTCCTTATCTGCCTCCACTGGATCGAAACCAATATGAAAGGCTTCAAAGAAGATCTTCGTGTGCCCCAGGTGTAAAAACTCAGCCTTGAGTATAGTGCTCGCAGCCTCTGGAGTGTCAAAAACAACCTTGAAAAAAACCTCGTCCCAGAAGACGAACATCTAACAATCGTGGAGTGAGGTCTGGGGGGAGAGCTGCAAGCATCCAGTCTCTGGCTTGGGATCTGGAGGGGTGAGACCCGAAGATGCGTGCTAGCAACGTGGTAGAGCATTCAATCTCTACATCCTTCTTGATCTGCTGCAACTCGTCTTTAGAAAAGGTAATAGTTTTCGCGGCCGGTGGAGGTGGAGTAGGATTGGCTGACGGAGTATCCATCGCCAATCGAGGTGAGGAGGCCGACTCTAACAATTTGGAGGCTCCTTCCGCTCCAAGAAAAGCTGCGGGAGAAAGGGGGGTAGAAAATAGGGAAAGGAGGTGAGGAGGGAGCGGGGGGAAGGGGCGAGGAGGGGAGGGGTAAAGGGGAGAGGCTGAGAGGCTGAAGGGGAGGGGGCAGGTTGAGAGGGAGGGAGGGGGCAGGCTAGGGAGAGGAAAGGGAGAGGAAGGAGAGGCAGGAAGGGGGCGGGCTGAGGGGCAGGGAGGGGGCGGGCTGAGAGGGAGAGAAAGGCACAAGCCATCCTCGCCAGGACACTTCTGGGTTGGGAGAGCCTTGAGGGCTTCCCAGAGCTCCTCATTCGTGAAAGGCTCCTCCATCCTACTGCATAAATCCTACGAGACTACTGTTGGAACGTGATCCCAAACTACCTCTTGGGCCACAATACCAGCTGGAGTCACCCTCTCTGTCTGAAAGAGTTGGCTGTAAAAACCTGTGGTCAAGTCTAATATCTCCTGCGGGTTAGTGTGCATGATGCCCTGCGGATCCCGGAGAAGCTGCAGGTGTGTGCCTGTTGATCGGGGTCCAGTGCTCTAGAAGAAGAACTGCTTCGTCATCCTGTAGGAGAACTCAGCCTGCCAAATCTCTGTGTCTTGAAGCTCAAAGCAAGCGCTCTTGAACCTGTCACTAAGCCACTGAGAACCTAGGTCCTGCTCCCTGAGCCGTTCTATGGAGACCAGGTCTCTCCTCAAAGCCTACTCACGCTCCTGAAGATCCTCCTCCGCCTAAGGGCATGAGCTTGTAACTCCTAACTGCTCCTTTGGATTGCATCCGCCACCCATGAAGCCCAGTCCTTGCCCAGTGACATCTTTGACTGCTCCCAAATCCCTGCCAGAATCTCCTTGTCTTGCAGGAGGTCCTTTGGAATGCGGACTCCCTTCTGGGAGAAACCTTGGCGGGGCTGATCTAAGTGAAGTGATACAGGAGAGTGGTCTGACATCGTGGTACCTGCCAAAATCCTGGTAGAGCCGCCTCTGTGCACTGCCCAGTCCCAATGTAGAAACGGTCTAGTCCTCAAGCAAACCATCGTGTCTCCTTTGTCCGAAAGAGAAGAGGAGGCTGCTAGGTGTCCTGCTGAAATCTAGCTCTCGCCATGGGTCCCTACCACTGATCATGAAAATGAACTACTCCCAGGTGCTACGCTCTGATGCTGGCATCTCAAAGAAGGAGGCAGCGCCGCCTTGCTTGTCTTCCCCAAACTCCACCTTGTTGAAGTCCCCTCCAACAATCCAGGAGTCTACTTCCGGAAGACACTCTAGTGGCAGCCTCCTCCAAAAGGCCGGGCGGTGTTGTTTGTACGTTGGGGCATACACGTTCAAGATCCCAATCCTGGACTCTCTCGTCCTAACTCCCATCCAAACTGTCCGTCCTGGGATAAGCTCGCCCTGATCATAGACCTCTGGAGCCAAAGTCTATGAGACCGAGATGCAGACCCCTCCGCTCCATCCTACTGCAGGGGACCGGTCACTCCTCAAGACCTCTCCCTGGGAGAAGGTGGTGACATCGTCTGATGTCTCCTGCTGAGAACATATGCTCCTGGATCAAAAGGATGTCCACTATCCGCCCTACCACTGCCCTCTGCAACTCTTACCGGAGGATCAGGTACTGCGGTTGACTAGGAGTGCACGTTCCAACTCACTATGGTCTAGCTCATGAGGACAAGGGTGCAGAGAACAAGGCTCTCCTGTAAGTGGGTGCCTGTTCCAGAAAGAGTGACTTATGTGACTTTGCCGGGGGTTTGGAGGGCGAATAGTCTGTGTCTGTGCAACGAAGTACTAGGGTGGATACCGGCTCAATGCCGATCTTCCGTGCCCACTTCATCATGAAGGAGACTTCCACCCCGAACCGCTCTGCACACTTCTAGAGGGGCGAGTAGTATGCATGATCCACCGTTGCCTCAAGCGGAAATCTGATAACTCCTATTGCCAAACCACACATCAGCTCCTCTCACGTGAAGCTCAGCTGAAAATTCACCTCCGCACCATGGGCGTACCAAAGATCCGGTACCCGTGCTCCCATCCACTCGTCCATCATGCGTGAAATCCGATCTTCCATAATAGCATCAAACACCTCTGGGTCCACTTCTCCAACCGTGTGGAGGCAAACTGGAAACTCCAAATGGGGTGTGTCTGAGATCCCACTGCGCTGATCAAACCCCCCTTCCGTGGCTGCAGGATCATAAGTGTTACCTCCAACGGTAAAGGATAGGAGTCCGGGATCTCTAGGTAATTCCAAGGTCCCAACCTCCAGAAGCCCCGCAGTAAGGGGCGCCCAGGCTGTAAGTGGGGAGCTATTGACCTGGAGGATGAGCCTCGTCCCTATGCCTCCATCCCCTAATGGGCCTGATGCTGAGATGAGGGAGCAAAAGGGGACGTCATCTTACCCTTGCCTGCTGCTGGCAAGGGTGATGAAGCGGGGGAGGGGAGGGAGGCTGAGGAACCTGCTACTACAGAGGTGGAGAGGGGGGCGGCGTGTGCGGGAGGGAGGGCGGAGGGAAGGGGGCGAGTGGTAAGAGTGATCATAGCAGGAGGGGTGGGGGGGGAGGAGGGGGCGGGGGGAACCCAGGGGGGGGGGAGTGGAGGGGAAGGGGGGGAGGGATCTAGAGGGGGAGGGGGAGGGGGGGGAATAGGGGCGAATCACAGGCTCCCCCTGCGGGCCAAGGAGGATGGGGCTCTGCTCCACGAGTGTCGAGGTAGTGTCAGGGGAGCTCAACTGAATGAGGAATACGCCTCTTCCATAGATGATGACCTCCTGGATCATACCTTACAATCAAACAAACTTCCATTGATTAGGCAGGCCACATGACAAAAGCCTTTTAGATGTTTAAGAGACCAACAATGGCATGTCACTCGTATAGCTTTTTAGAACAACCTTTGGGCCGAAGATTGGTCATATCGATGTTAAAATGGATGCTATTGAAAATCTAGAGAAAAATATATCACTTTCAATACCTTGGGACTCCCATAGATTAGAACCAAGCTTTCAATCACACAATCCCCACACCGCGCTATATCCTTCCCAATTGATGTAAAGTCGAGGTAGAGTTGATGCAATGAACTAAAATGTATTCTCACAAGATGTCTGTTTCCATACTTATAAAATGAAAGAGATTACACCAGAATTGGACGAGTCATCCTTTTTTTCATAGATTTTTCTTAGGATGTCTAGGTATTTGATGTCCTACAAGGTTGTAACTATGCATGATTGTCGAAGTGTCAAGTTTTGATAGACCATTTTGTGATAACAAGACTCTTGTTAAATAAAGAAATGCCAATGACCTTCAAATTTTGACTTACGCAAATATATGTATGTTGTCTGAGATAAGAGTTAAAGAAAATTAACTAACATACAAGAACAAATCAAATATCTCACCTAGACACGTTTGCAAATAGGATGATTTTCTCAGTGTCACCTGACTTCATCAAAGCCTGTTCAATTATAGAATTCATTTTTTGGTATAAAACCTAAAATATAATTTTTTGCATTACATAGTACATTAATTTATCATAGTCAACACCTTTTTAAGTTAACAAAATCAACATATGTGATGCTCGTTAATATTCAATCATTGAATTAATAAGTCTGACGCTATGTAAAAACTACACAAAATTTAGAAATAATATTAAGACATAGCTTGCATATGCTCCCCCCTCACTCAGAGTTTCCTTGACTCCAAAAATTTCAGCCCACCCTTTAATCACTTGTCTATTTGTGTCACTGATTTTCTCTCATCTTCGTGCTATCCTCTCATGAACATCCCTATTTGTGAGGATGTGTCAGATATCCCTATTTGGGAGGATGGGTCAAACACATGTGCAATTGGTACCATGGTCTATCGGCCTATGGCTGCTTGAGGAGGAGGCATGTCATGTGCCTAGAACTACTATATATACTATTCTTTTACAAACACCCCTATTTTAATAGGATATATCAAACACTTGGTGCAAATGGTATCATCAGCCTATGGCTGCTTGAGTGAGGAGGCATGCCATGTGCCTAGAACTACGTATATGCATAAACAACCAAAATGACAATGGAAACAACTACACTCGATACAAGTTCATCTAACAAAGAGTTAACGTTAGCAAATCTACGACCAATAAAGGATTGAAGATGACATAAATATGGATGGCACAAACAAACACGGTAAGAGAACAACACAACTCTCTTTTTGGAGAAAAGAACCATTTGCTAAATGCACAAAAAAAAATGTCAGCTATCTGTAATGTTGGATAAGTGTGGGAGCAAGGGAGCTGAAAGTACTATTGATTAGATTGAATGACATGACTAGAACGTGTCACATCCACCAAGATATATAGTACACCAACAAAACTGCTAGGGAATAAACCTCCACTTTTTAGAGTAAAATGTGCTCCAACCATGTTCCTTCATGATCACCGATACTTCCATACCATAAATGCTTACAAATCCCCATAGAGTGATGCGGTGATAAGTACGAGGTAAGAATGTGACATCAATCGCCAAAAGGAAGTAAGTTTTAAAGCTTGTGAAAGCCTTTAAACTTTTCACGAGGCAAAGTCTTGGTGAATGTATTTTCATGTGTATGCACATAGATTATTCTCTCTTGCAGAAAACTCTCCTTGACATAATGATAGTGTTCCCAATGTGCTTTGTATGAGCATGAAAGATAGGATTCTTTGCAATAACTGCCAAAACACTCTGACTGTCAGTGTAGATAGAGGTAGCACACGCTGTCCCATACCCAAATCTGCATATAACCGTCTGAGCCATACACACTCAACAATGATTGTGAATGCTGCCCTGTATTCAGCTCACAATTAGAAGTGGCTATTGAAGGTTTCTTGCTCAACCAAGAAATGCATGAACACCCAAGAAGAAGAAAAAAAACAAAAAGTGGACACTCGTGTGTCAAAACAGTCGGCCCAATTTGAGATGCAAAAAAGCGTGCAGCTGTGGATTTAACCCCTCGGGGATAGAAGGTCCTAACTACCCTGCAAATAGCGGAACATCCACTTCACACCCTGCCAATGCTTACTCCTTGGGCTATGCATAAATCTACGCGACTGTGACACCCCATATTGTATGTCCGCCGTCGTGTTGCATAAATCAATCAAAACAGCACATAGCTTGCTAATTTAAGTATGGAAAGTGCGCCCACAACCAGCCTCTCGAGTCAGGCCTATACCATCTGCAATAGCTTCTGCTTCAACTTTTGGGTCTGCTCCTGCAAGCTTCTCTCCACAATGGCAGGAAAAACGATAGAGCAGCTTTTTTTAGCTGAGCGGCTATTCCTTGACTTTGTGTAGGACTTTATAGCCATGCAACCTGCAAGCTGTTTGAGCGTAGAGCTACAAGGACGTTTAAAAAGGACATGTGTGTTGGAATATGAAGCCAAAGTGAGTAAAAAATGAGTGTACTAGTGGTTTTATAGTCTAGTGAGTCCTAGACATGCCACGTGTCATATTGCGAGATATCCCATAGACATTGTGACTTTCTAGAGGCACACTATATATTGTTGTACTTGTCTATTATCTAATATATCAGTCAACATCAAGCTATCAATACATTGTGAGTATTTTGGTTATTGCCTTGCACTTGTACTTTCCTTCCTTTCCATTTTGCCTTTCATTATGCTTTCCATATTTCCATTCCGTTCCTAGCTAGCTACCATGTCTCTTCATATGGTATCAGAGCCTTCCTTCCTAGCCCTTCCCTTCCTCCTTGCTTCTCCATGAGGTAGAGGGTGGCCGGAAAGAGAAGCTGCCCTCTCTTCTCTTGGAGGAGCTCCCCTTCCCTACTCCTCTCCATTGAAGGCTTCATCAACATTGGGATTCTCCTCCAACGTTGTCTTCTCCAACTTGAGCTTCTGCCACCTCTCTTCCCTTTCCTTGGTGAGCTCTTCTCCTTCTGGATCTAGAAGCAAAATCACGACTTTGTGTCTTCATGAAACTTGTAGAGGACCTTGAGCACTACAATTCATCATTGCAATCTGAGTTTTCTATGAAAAGATATAGCTCCTGCAAAAAGTGACGAAAATTATTCCTGCACGCGGATTTTGTTCTTGAGTTGACGGGATGATAGTTTCCAGCCTACTGTCACTATCTTGATCTCCACCTCCATATTTTTCTGCTCCAGTTGGTGCCCACAAAGCTAAGCTATAGCTGCCCATGCAGCTTCTCCTGCTATCCACGTAGCTATCCTCTCTGCCCGCCATCTAGCTGCCCACGTAGCTGCTCCTGCTGCTCACACTTCTCCTATTGCCCACAAAGCTCTATCTTCTCGCCATTCGAGCTGCCACATTACACACCTCATCCGCCTTCTATAATGGTGTGTAAACTCCATACTAATTTGCAGTAAGAAGATAAAGAAAAATGATCTTGATGTGAGGTACGGTTGCTTCTCGACTTCTCCGATTACTTCTCTGATCGCCCGTGGTGCTAGGCTTGCACATTGAGTGACTCTACTAGTACTTGTGGCACCTCCGGCCTCTACATCAATTTTTAGGTGACTCCCCATCTTCTATCTTGAGAGTCATGCCATGACCGCTTCATGTAGCTACCCCATGGACTTCACCAACACATATTTTGGGGCATCCATGCCTAGTGCTTCATCGACATTGTCATCGACTCACAGGGATGTGCACACATGTGCAGTGGCTACTTGGAGGACATCTCTTACTCCTAAGAGATCTTTTTTTATTATTCCTACAACTTGATGTATTTTGGGGTCCTCTGTCCTGGGTAGTCCCCCTAAAATGATATGTATCGAGTGTTTGGTTGTCATTGAGTGTAAAGGTCCTCTACCTTGGATAGTCCTCTTAAAAAGATGTATTCGTTTTTTTATTTTGGTGTGTGGCTTCCTAACATGTCCTGTTATGAAGCCAAGGGGGGATGTACTGTGGGAGCCATGTATTGGCTTTGATAGCATCTATACCCTTTCTACTGTAGAGAATAACCAATAAAGATGCACTTTTCAGCTTTTGGATCCAACTTGGTTTAGAGGGGGATGTATTGTGGGAGCCATGTATTGGCTTTGATAGGTCTCGTTATCAGGCCTGGCCGAGTTCTAGGATGTTGGTGTATTCCTAGACCGATGAGCTGGTCATGTAGCCATGCTATAACGTGAGCCTCTGAGCATGTTGAGTCTCAATCCATGAGAGTGCTTGGATCAACCTCTGAACACGCTCAGACTTTAGCCTCTGAGTTAAATAGAGTGCACAGTTTGATGACCGTCATTGTCATGTTCTGTTCTTGGTTCCATTCCAATAGTGCCTCACCTTAGACCGTCATTGTCATGTTCTGTTCTTGGTTCCATTCCAGTAGTCTCTCACCTTGTCTTCATGGGGGGGTGTTAGAATATGAAGCCAAAGTGAGTAAAAAATGAGTGTACTAGTGGTTTTATAGTCTAGTGAGTCCTAGACATGCCACGTGTCATATTGCGAGATATCCCATAGACATTGTGACTTTCTAGAGTCTAGTGGCACACTATATACTGTTGTACTTGTCTATTATCTAATATATCAGTCAACATCAAGCTATCAATACATTGTGAGTATTTTGGTTACTTGCACTTGTACTTTCCTTCCTTTCCATTTTGCCTTTCATTATGCTTTCCATATTTCCATTCCGTTCCTAGCTAGCTACCATGTCTCTTCAATGTGGTGGTAGAATGAACGATAGAGTAGCTGGCTTGAGCTCAGCAGTTGTTCTTCAAGGAGCGGTTGAGTCTTTGAGCTGAGTGGCTATTTGTTGGAGTTTTGTGTGTGAGAGAGAGAGAGTGTGTAGTGTGTGTGTGTGTGTTAGGTGTGTGTGTGTGTGTGTGTGGTGTGGGTGAGAGTGCATGGTCTGGTTAAGCTTGTGCCCAAAAAACCTCTATGTGAGACTATGGACGACTGGAGACCCATCACTTTGATGCCGGTTATATACAAACTGATTGCCAAGATGTTGGTACATCGGATAAAGGATATCCTTCATGAAGGCCTTCATCCTAGGCAATATGGTTTTGTTCCTAGACGGCACATACATGACAATATCTCTAACACTATCATCGCAATGGAATATGCAAAATATTCAGAACAAGATGTGTTGGTCATGCAGGTGGATGTGGCTAAGGCTTTTGATACAGTACAGTGGGATTATGTTTCTCAAATCATGTTAAAACTTGGTTTTGGGCCAAAGCTAGTTAATGTCATATATTGGCTTTACTCAGATTCCACTGCTCAATGCTTTATTGGGAATCATTTGTCTGAGTCTTGGACTCTCGAATGCTCAGTTCGACAGGGATGCCCTCTCAGTGCTTTGCTCTATGCCATTGCTTCACACCCTTTGCTACTTTATATGGATCACATGGTTGATACTGGATAGCTAGAGGGGCTTCAGATTTTTGGTTCACGACCCTTTCTTGCACAGGCCTATGCAGATGATTCATTCTTCATGCCAAAGAATAGTCCTTTGGAGATTCGCCTCTTGATGGATACCCTTTCAGAATTTATTTTTTTTTTCATGAAAAAGACTTCTATTAAGTAAGAACAAAAACCCGCGAGAGCAAGCTCAAAGCGGAATACATCATTAAATCATGAGGATAATAAAAAACCCCCTCAGAGTGAGGTGGAAAGAAACCAAGGCTGAGGCTGAAAGTGCCATCTCAACCCTGTAGTAGATTCAGAGAAGAAAGGAGAATCCTTCCATTCCCTGAAGAAAGAAGCCCTCCTAGCTGAGGCTGCACGGGAGTCCCCCTGCATGCCCGTCCATACGGCCATCAGAGTGTGTACGATGTCTGTCCAGATACTAGCCAATGTGTGCGAGGGATGAACCTGAGTACCCTCCATAGCCTCTGTGCATCTGGATCTCCAGATATGCCAGGCTGCTATGCTCGCTATAATCTCCCAAGAAGTATCCACAGAGGCATGTACAGCTGTAAAAGGACGGTGTGTAACCACATCCAACGAGCAGAGCTCAACCCGATGATGTCGAACTGAAATGGCCCGGGAGGAGTCAAGTCCCTCATAGAACACCTGAGGTCCTGTAAGAGAAAGCCAAGCCACCGAGCCCCAAGTCATAAAGAGTGGGGAATGGGCAAAGTGACTGAAGATCCTGGCTATCCCCATCCAAATCAATCTCGCCTGTCTGCAATCCCATAAGCAATGCTGAATAGACTCCGAAGCAGAAAGGCAACGAGGGCAAGTAGGGTCGGCTCCGAATCTGGACCTCCAAAGGTTCACTGCAATCCCTCCATGAATAGAAAGCCAAAAGAAGATAGTGATCTTTCTATTCCTGTGGGATTTCCAGAGCCTCCTCCAGAAGTACCTCTGCTGATCCGCAGTAATACCAAAAGTCTCCCAATGAGGAACTCTGGAGGGTCTCCAACCTCTACTACTGAGCTGAAATCTCCTGGCATTACTGACCGTGTAACTAAAGAAGGGGATGGTCTTCTCTCGATGCCCCACGTCAATCCACTCCCACTCTCCGGGGTCCCACTGTAAATACCTAATGGAAACTCCTCCATAGAGCCAAAGTCTCCAAGACCCGGTGGAGAGTAACTGGGGGTCAGGGTCTAAGAACCACTCTGAATCTGATCCCTGCATCAAAAGGCCTACGACCCTGATAGGCTGAAAAGCAGACTCAAGCAATATATCATCTGTAGATCTGAGCAATCTGCCACCATCCTGGACACTGAAAACCAAAGCATCCTCCTGTGCACCTCGGAAGGCTAAGACCTGAAGTGGAACCCCGCCTCTCGAGAAAGTACCTGCCCAAGTGGAGGTAGTGAGAGGCATGTCATCAGTGTCTATCCAAGCCTCTGGAAGGGCTGATTCAATCTGCAAGATCCTCCCTGCACTCCCTCTGAGATGTCCTATCAACCCTGACTTGGTTTCCTCTGGAAGCCTACGGAAGGCTTTCCAAGATCCCAAAGAAGAAGCAGGTCCCCTCTCCCACCTGGCCCACTGCATGTAGAGTGAGGCACCCAGTGGTCTGCCACGATCATCTAAAATACTGTCGTTCCACATGATGGGCTGCCTATCAATCTCTTCCCGGGAGGAAGGAGGAATCCTCCGAAGAGAGCTTCTGAAACTAGCCCAAGCTTTCAGAATGGCAACCATGAGAGGGGATGAAGGTGATCTGAGGTGTGCTGAGGTGAAAATCCATCTAACACTGCTCATCCAGTCTCCTCCTGAGGAAGGTGTGCACCTCTGTATGCTGCTGATAAGAAAGTCCTTCCACGGTTCCTGTCCTGGCATAAGTCCTCGCACCACTATCTTGCAAAGTAAGGCTCTGCACTGTAAATCTGGATCAATAATATTGAGACCCCCATCCTGTGTAGGGAGGATGAGGGTCTCCCAAGCCACCCTGGCTAAGGCATCTGCTGTGCCATCAAGTCCACTCCAGAGAAAGTTCCTGATCGGTCTTCTGAGCTGAATGATGCAGTCCCTAGAACGGCACCAACATGAACAAATAAACCAGGCCGTGGCCAAAAGGACCTGGTTGACCACCACAACTCTAGAGGCAAGATCCAGCTTGGCTGAGCTCCAAAAGAGAAGCTTCCTTCTGATGCTCTCCAACACGGGAGCAAACTGCTGCGTGGTAGAAATACCCAAGCCGACCTGGCAGCCCAAATACCTGATAGGCACACCCCTCTGAACCCAAGTGAACCCTATGTCAAGTCCCCAAACTGGAGTGTCCTCATCACTGATCCAAAAGCCATTGGATTTATGCCAATTTATCTGCGCCCCTGCCGCCAAGCAAAATAAATCCAATGCTGTCCTGAAAGAAGTCAATGTCTGTGGAGAGGCATCCAAATAAATCGCTGTGTCATCAGCCAACTCACTGTCAAGCAGCTCCTCTTCTCTTCTGATAGGAAGTCTCAGCCCAAAGATGTCAGCTTGAGATCTAACATAGATGCTCATAGCTTCGGCCACGAATAAAAAAAGGAAAGGAGCAAGGGGGCATCCCTGACGGACTGATCTCGAAATCTGAAATCTCTCACCCCTTACCCCACCAATAAGTACCTGGCTATGGGCTGACCTGTACAAAGAGGAAACACCTCTGATCCAAACATCAGTGAATCCAAAGCGTAGTAGGGTGCCCTCCAAAAAACTCCAATCTACTCTGTCATAAGCTTTTTCAAAATCCAACAGTAGAATGGCAAGATTCTGGCCACTCTGCACGGCCCACTCTGAAGCTTCCCAGAAAGAAAAAATGTTATCAAAAATACTTCTGCCATGCACGAATCCCGTCTGAGTGTCGTGGATAAGATCAGGGAGAAGTGGCTGCAATCGGAGGCTGATCGCCTTGGCCAGAATCTTGTAACAAGTCCCCAGAAGTGTGATAGGCCTCCACTGGGACAATAAATTTCTGCTACCTCCTTTTGGGATAAGGTGGATGAGGCCCTCTGTAAGCGATTCAGGCATCTCGCCAGAGTCCCAAATGGCCTGCATGGCTGAAGTAATATAGTCTCCAATCATATCCCAAAATGCAATGAAAAAAGACGGAGTGAGGCCATCTAAACCTGGGCACTTGCCCTTGTGAAGGGCTGAAAGTGCAGTCCTGAACTCTGTGTTGGTGAAAGGTGCGTCAAGTAGAACATGCAAATCCGGATTCACCAACACTGGGATACTCTGCCAAATAGCCTGTCTAGCATCCTCTATATCGTGTGTCTCAGGATCAGCAGTAAGGAGGGTGGCATAGAAATCTGAAGCTATGCGTAAGACGTCATCTGGCTCTGTCTGTAAAACCCCATGTGAGTCAATAAGCTGAGATACACTCTCTCTACTATGTCTAGGGCCAAGAGTAGAGAAGAAGTGTTTATTGACTCTACCACCCATCTGAATCCAGAAGGACTCCCGTGCATGAAAGGCATACTCTGCTCTCTGATCAAGCAATAACTGCAAGTGAGCCCTCGCTGCAGCAAGGCGCTCCTGAATCCAAGCATCTGAAGGCCGTTTCTGCTCTTCCCTCTGCAAAGCTGCTAACTGCTGGCGAACACCAATCTCACGTCTGAGAATATCTCGTCTCCTGGTAGAAGCAACTGAGCAGTAAAAGTCACTAATACCAGAGAGGGCAGCGGCTAAATGTGAAGGATGTGGCTGCCCTCCCTGGACATGAGCAAACCATACCCGTAGGGCTGCCTCTGTAAGGTCCTCCTCTGTGTAAAAGGCATCTGGGATCCTGATGCTGGCTGATCGGCCTCTCAAGTGAGGCTCTGAGATAGCCAAAACAACAGGGAAATGGTCTGAGGTGGAAACCCCTGCAGCAATGCATACCGATCCCCCTCTGTCAAGTGCCCAGTCATCTACATAAAATCTGTCAATGCGTGCATGAATAGGCATCTGTTGCCTCCTGTTCGACCAAGAGAACAGGAGGGACTGTGGCTGAATAAGAAAGGCATCATCACACCAAGTATCTCTGCCACAGAAATGGAAAAGGAAGGCATCCCAAGCTGCTCTCTCCAAAGAGTGAAGTCCGCCTTCTCTACCCCCTTTTTTGTCTGAAGGTAACTCGACCATGTTAAAGTCACCTCCAATCACCCAAGAATCCACAATGGGGGCCCAGGAGAGCAAAGTCTTCCACATAAGGACACGTTCCCCTCTAATGTTGGAGGCATATAGGTTGAGGAAGCCAACCTTACGCCCTCCAATCAAGAGAATAATCCACTGAGCTCTAGAGGGGATAATGACTCCGTGCCCAACAACTAAGGGGAGAACCGACTGCGAAACTGAAATAGAAGTGCCTCCCCTAGTGCCCAATGCAGGCGACCAAAAAGTATGTCCTGAGAGCAACTTGCCTGACTTGGCACAATCTCTATAATCCAGCTTGTGCTCTTGAATAAATAATATATCAATGGGACCACCAGTAACACCTGGATGAAGCTGATCCCGGATCAGCTGTCTGCGGCGGCGATGTGGGACGCCACCTAGGCCCTGTATGTTCCAACTGATAATCCTCATCGACGGGAGGATGTAGAGTGGAACACCTTACCCGACCTAGTGGCGGAAACAAACCCCTCAACAGGGGAAGACCTCCTGGATGGAGGGAAGGAACCCAGTGGAGGAAAGTCAATAGGGGAAAGAATCCTGGCACCTGAAGAAGAAGCCCTGTCAATAGGAAATCCAACCACTGGCTCCCCAAAAGTAGCGGGAACAAACTCCTCCTCTGGGAAATCTGAACTCTCTGCCAAGGCTGAAAATGAGTTCCTGTGGAGCAATCCAGACACCGGAGTACGAAGGATCCCTTGTGAGGGAAGAGGATCAACAGTGTAAGCTATCCCCTTCCCCCTGTCTAAGGGAGGGAGTGAGGAAGGCTCTCTACCCGGTGTCTGCCCAGCCGCGGAAATCTCTCCGTCCTCAAGAGGAACATCTGGCAGTGCTATCTTCCAAAATTCAGAACAAATTAGAATATTGGAAGATCTCCACTTGGCCTCTGCATGTACGGCTTCGAATTGTCTAGTCTATTGTTCATCCTAGGCAATATGGTTTTGTTCCTAGACGGCACATACATGACAATATCTCTAACACTATCATCGCAATGGAATATGCAAAATATTCAGAACAAGATAGCACTGCCAGATGTTCCTCGAGTGGCAAGAGGAACATCTGGCAGTGCCACTCAAGCATTGTGACTGGCATGCTATCTTGTGGCCAGGCCAGATTGTTTATCCTGAAAATATAGTAAGACATTTGGGCTATCCCATTGGCTGAAAAATCAGCAATAAGCAACAAATGTCCTGGGTGGCAAACAAAATTCAGAACAAATTAGAATATTGGAAGATCTCCACTTGGCCTCTGCATGTACGGCTTTGAATTGTCTAGTCTATTGTTCTAGCTTATGTCCAGTTCTATCTTCCTCTATTACATTGGTCATCTCGAGATCTCACTTCCTTTATGTCTCAAGCCATGGAGATTTTTTGGAAAACAAAGCTTCATAAAAAAGCTTTACGGCCGCTCAAAATGGACTTGATCTGCTCACCAAGAATGCATGGTGGTTTGAATATAATCAACATCAAATTTCATGTGTTGGCAAGAAAGATCACTATGCTCAAGACATTTTTTGAACAACAGCAGCCTTGGTCTATCATGTTGGCAATTTTGTGTGGACAGATGAGCACTAATGTTTATGGACACTGGCTAGTTGATCCATCGGAAGTGGTGCTTGGCAAATTGCAAGGTAAAATCCCTCGTTGTCCATTCTCTAATTCCTTGATTCAGGACTGGAAGCAAGTACTCTCTCACATCAAATGGTCTCCCCATCCTGCTTCTTTAGCTTCTTCACTCAGAATGGAAAGTATTAATTGGAGTGCTGTCTTTTCCTCTCCCCTTGCTGTTCAACAACCCATTAGAGCTTACAATCTTATGAAAATGGGTATCCGGTTCATTGATGACATAGTGGATATGCAAGGAAATATTCTCACTTTTCCAGTAGCATGTCGACAATACAATTTGGGGATGCATCATCGACCCATTTGGAAAGCTATTGCTGATCTCTTACTCCCTCTGATTCCAATTCCGACATTGAATGTCGGAGACAGGCTTCAAGATTGGCACCTTTGCTCTTCAAATACAAGCATATCCTCTAAGCCTTTGAATTTATTGACTTCTATACAGGCTTATCATTTGATATTACCTCCTCCCTGGATTGCCCATCATGCTAATTCTCTATGGCATTTGAACAAGTCATTAGCCTGGTGGAAAGGAAGATTGCAATTGATATGGAAATTGAAAATGCCTTTGAAGCAACGACTCTTTCTATGGCGATGTATTGTTGGTATTCTTCCAGTAGGGGTGAAATTGGCTGATAGCTTCGCCCCTTTGTCCAAGATGTCATCTTACGTCTGAGAGTATTCCGCATTTACTGTGGTTTTGTTCATATTCCAGAGACCTTCTCGACAAAATCTCCTATTTCTCAGATTCCCAACTCACAGGTTCTACAGGTTTTTCTGGATACATGGCAAACTATCAGCTTCTTTATCACAGTATTCTCTTTTCTTCCACTGGATCAGATACTGGGCTTTATGGACCCTCTGGTTACAGCGCAATCAAGCATATCTGAATTCTCCACTTCAGCAGCCATATGAGTTCTTCCGAGCCTCATTGCGGCAGTCTTTATATGATGCCTTACATGAGGAAGATTTAGATGTTTCTTGTATTCAGCTTTTCTTTTACTGCTTTTGATGGATAGGGCTTTGGATCTCTTTTGAGCACTGCCCAGATGTAAATGAATGTATCATAATATACGCATCTTGGTTTTACCCAAAAAAAAAAAAAAAAAAGTGTGTGGGTGAGAGTGCTGTTGCTCAGCCTCGCCAAGCTCCCGTACAGGTTTGCGCCCTGTCCGTACAAGTGTACGGACATCGTACGTCCACCGTACGGCCGTACGAGCAGCCCGCTTCCTCCCTGCGCAACCTCGAGCGTATCCGTCCCTCTTTTACTCGTCATCCCCGTATCTAGTCTGAATCCCTTGCTGTATATCCGTACCCCCCCATCCCTTTTCGTACAGCTTAGTCCACCGTGCTCCGTCATCATCCCCGCTCACTTTTGTTCTCCCGTACAGCTCCTCCTGCGCACCCTAACAGCATCCCTGTACGACTCAGCCTCCTCCGTACAACCTCTTCCGTATACCCGTACAGTCCGTACAGTCCGTACTCCTGTCCTGCACTTCGTCCGTACTCTTTGCCTGTACAAACCCTGTCGCACAGTTTTGTTTCTTTTCTGCAATTTCATCAATCCCGCCCTGCTTACCTCCATGGAGGACCAGTTTAAAAGTTACTCCTGCAAGGAATCGACCTAGGACTCCAAAAGACAGCAAGTTGATTTCTCTTCTGTAGCTTTCGTAGATGCTCACTATGTTTTTGACATGCTCAAAGATGAATTTCATCACAGCCGGAAGGAGTGGGCCAAACCTCCCCCGGCCCTCAAATATAAGTTGAAGCTGCCCTCATTGGTCACTCCTCTTCAAAAGTTCTCTCAGCAAGCAGTTATCATTTTCTTCCTAGGGAAGTTACCTTCAGCAAATGATGTGGCTCAGTGGGTTCAGGCTTTATTGGGAGGTTGCTTTGTTGAAGGAGTATACTTTGCTTCTCGAGGTTTTTATGAAGTGCACTTTTTGGATGCCTCATATCGTCAGCAGATATTGGAGATGTCACCTCTATTCTATGGCAGACAAATGGTGCATGTCATGCCATGGTCGCCAAATAAGGATTATCACGGTCTCATTCGACATCACTGCCCTGTATGGGTTGAGGTAGTGGATTTTCCGGATTATATGAGGGCTGAGTTACCAAGTTTGGCAGCTACTTTGGGGCAAGTTGTATGCCCACCCCGTCCTTCGGGTAATCGCAATCGGTTTTGTGTTCTTTGGGATACAGATCACCCAACCCCTCCTTCCATTGCGGTAGAAGTGGAGGATTCTTGTGCTTATGCGGTTCATATCATCCATCAAAATGATCTTCGCAAATTAAAGAAGTGGCAAATCCGAGCTCGCATGAAACCCCTTTTGGATAAGGGCTGCTCCTCCAAAGCCTTTTTTAAAAGCCTCCATGCGGATAGGCAAAAGGAGAATATTTGCAGGATTAGGAAAGATGATGGCACCTGGTCCAAATCAGAATTGGAATCGCAATGTTCTAGTCATTTCTAGCATCTCTTTTCTCCTCAGCCTGATCATTTGATGCAAGTGAATGCAGCCAGGTCTCAATTTCTTACGCATGTTCAGCCTATATTGTCTCGGGAACAGGCTCATGCAATGGAGCAGCCCTTTATGCTTAATGAACTGGATGATGCTTTGAGTCATCTACGTAAAGGCAGCTCTCCTGGTTGGGATGGATTGACTGTTGAATTTTTCCGTGCATTTTGGGGTGATCTCAAGAACACTCTTCTTCTAATGATCAATCATGCTTGGGTAGAACAATCTCTTCCTCCTCCTTGGTAACATGGCCTTGTCAAATTGATCCCCAAAAAAAGGTTGTGTGAGACGATGGCTGATTGGCAGCCCATATCTCTTATGCCAGTTATTTACAAACTCATTGCCAAAATGATTGTCCTCAGGGTTCGCTTCATTTTGCAAGCAGGACTTCATCCCAGGCAGTATGGGTTTGTTCCCAAAAGGTAGATTACTGACAATATCTCCAATGCTTTGCTTGCAATTGAGTATGCCAAATATTCCAAACAAGATGTTCTCATTCTGCAAGTGGACATTGCGAAAGCATTTGATACTGTCCATTGGGATTTTATCTCTCAGACTATGCATAAATTGGGATTTGGCCCTCGGCTGGTCCATATTATTTACTGGCTCTATTCTCATGCCACTGCGCAGTGTTTACTTGGTGGTGGGTTGTCAAGAACCTGGACTATGACCCGCTCAGTGAGACAGGGTTGCCCTCTTAGTTCCTTACTGTATGCCATTGCTACCCATCCACTACTGTTGCATATGGATCATCTTGCAGATACAAGGCAGCTTCATGGCTTGCAAATTCCAGGGCCACAGTCATTTCTTGCACATGCATATGCTGATGATTCATATTTTATGCCCAGGAATTCTCAAAGTGACCTCTCTCATTTGATGCATACTCTGAATGATTTTGGCATAGCTGCTGGACTGCATATCAACTTTCAGAAATCAAATCTTCTAGCATTGAAAGAAGCTTATTGGCATACACTTCTCTGGCCAGGCCACATTATCTCTTCCCATACTATTGTGAGGCATCTAGGGTATCCCTTTGGCTGGAATATTACCCCGCAACAGCAGCTCAAATGGGTGATTCAAAAGATCAACAAGAAGCTGGAATACTAGCATTTGTCCACTTGGCCTCTACATGTTCGACTTCGGATAGTACAGTCCATCATTATGGCATATGTGCAATTTTATTTGCCTCTTCTTCCCTGGTCTTTTAAGCATTTGGCTTCCTATATGTCCCAGGCTATGGAGATATTTTGGAAAAGCAAATCTCATAAAAAGGCTTTGCGACTACTACCCATGCAGTCTATTTGTTCACCTAAGACTCATGGGGGGCTGAATATTATCAATCTTTAGGTTCATATGTTGGCAAGAAAGAGCACTATGATTGCTGATTTTTTTCAGCAAAAACAGCCATGGGCTATTATGTTAGCAGCTATGTGTGGAAACATGACGTCCCATGCATATGGGCATTGGATTACAGATCACTGGGAAGCAGTCATGACCACATTTCAGGGGAAAATTCCTGGTTGTCCTGTTTCTACTGCTTTTATTCATGATTGGAAGAGAATTCTCTCTTATGCTAAATGGACAGGTGCTTCTTCTCATCATGGTAATTCTTTTCGCTTGGAAAGCATCCATTGGAGCAAGGTGTTTGAATTGCCTCTCGCTTTACAGGCACCTATCAAAGCATATAATCTTATGAAATTGGGCATAAGATTTGTTGGAGATGTTGTGGATCAACAAGGTTATATGCTTTCATTTCCACAAGCTTGCAGGACATTCTCCTTGGATCTGCATCATAGGTCCATTTGGAGAATACTTTCAACTATGTTGCAGCCATTTGTTCCTGTTCCTCCACTGTTTGTACAGGACAGATTACTGGACTGGAATTTGACTTCCTTATCTCCTGCTACCTATTCACTTTCAATGCATAATCTAGCCTCCTCGATGGTCTACAGATTTCTTCTTCCACCGCCATGGATTGATAAGCATGCCAACACTCTTTGGAATTTGGATAGGCCTTTATCTTGGTGGCAATCACGACTCATGAAAATTTGGAAAGCCAAATTGCCATTGAAACAGAGGCTTTTCTTTTGGAGATGTATAGTGGGAGCTTTTTCCTTTGGGGTGAAATTGGCAGCACGTCGCATTGCTTCCCCTTCTTGCCCCCGTTGCTCTCATCACCGCGAGACAGTTCCCCATCTATTGTGGTCTTGCCCGCACTCTCGGATATTGATCACTCATGTCTCTCATTTGCTGCGGCTTCGGTTTCCCTCTATCAAACTCGGGAAACTCTTCTGGATGTTTGGATGCTTCTCATCTCAGATGTCTCCATTCCTCCTTTTCTTTCACTGGACTCGTTTTTGGGTACTATGGACCATTTGGACACAGAGACTGCATTCTAGGATGGGCCAACAGTTTCCTCAGGCATATGTTTTCTTCAGAATGTCCCTCAAGCAATCTTTATATGATAGTTATGCTGCAAGGGACTTGGATGCTACTAGCCTTGAAGTGTTTTCTGACTGTTTTTGAGTTCTTCCATTAGGCTCTCTTTTGGAGTCTAATGTCATGTACATTGATTTCATGTTAATAATATAGTTACTGGCTTCACCAAAAAAAAAAAAAAAAAAAAAGTGTGTGTGTGTTGTGGGGAGAGAGAGAGAAAGAGAGAGATTTTGTGCTAGCCCTCGTGCTCCCACGCTATAGCTGCTTGTTTCTCCCTCAGTTTGACACCCTCGAGGTTCCGTTTGACGTCCATTTTGTGTCCGTACGCTCTATCAGAAAATCCAAAAATTTTAAAAATAAAAAAATTCGTACTATCAAAAATCCATACGATTTTGTCTGTACAGTCAGAAAAATCCATACAGTCCGTACAGTTTTGTCCATACAGTCGGGAAAGTCCGTACAATTCGCCTATCAGAAATTTATTTTTTTTCCCATACTGTCAAAAATCCGTACGATTTTGTCAGTATAGTCAGAAAATTCAATACAGTACAGTCCGTATAGTCGGGGAAGTCCGTACAGTTTGCATGTCAGGGGATTTTTTTCAGTACTGTCAAAAATCCGTACGATTTTGTCCGTACAGCCAGGAAAAAACCGTACAGTTTTGTACCTGTTGTGCTTTCCTCCTTGTAAAGCGTTGCTGCTTCCAAGCTTTTTCCTTAACTCGAATGGCGGATTATTCCTATGAGAAAACCTTTCATAAAGACAAGTCAGTTTCCAAGAAGAAACAAAAACATGTGATGGATTCAAATGATTCCCTTCATGACTCTGTTGAGGCTCAGCTTGTTTATGAGGTTATGCATGAAGGGTTTCAAGACACCCGTAAAGGTTGGAAAGATCCACTTCCCACCACTGGCATTACGGTGGAAGTGTATGATATATTTGATCCAGTTAAGGAGTATGCAGAGCATGCCATTATAATTTTCTTCCCAGTATGGATGCCTGCTAAAGCACATGTTGGGAATTGGTTGACTTGAACCCGGTTCTTATGTCAAAAAAGTTCCGCCATGGTAGATGGATTATTGTTCAATGCCTTGTTCAAGGGAAAATTTTTGAATTTGCATCGGTTTATGCCCCCTAGTCTTCTTGTGATAGAGCTTTGATCTGGGCTGCCATGCATACTTATCCATGGCGACAACATGTCTTCATTTGTGGTGACTTTAATAATGCACCTCAATCGGGTGACAACACCTCAGGCCACACTCATATGTTGGCTTCTGAAACACAGGCATGGTCTGATTTTTTGCTTTAGTTGCGCCTGGTTGATCTCTGGAAGGAATTACAGCCCATGCTTCTGGGTTATACTTTTCAGCATAATGCTCAATCTTCTTATCGGGCATGCTTGGACAGATGGTATCAGATTGATCCACAGCATTGTGATGCCTTTACTTGTCAAATTTGGGTTGATCATGGTTTCACACATTCGGATCATGCTCCTCTTTAGTTGAGGCTTTCCTTACATGAATTTCCCACTGACAGATTGCCTTGACGAAGGCTTTTGTTGATTAATAATAGTTATTTGGAGCATGCTGACTTTAAAGCCTTGGTCTCTGATGCTATTCAGCCTCTCTCTCGTCAGATACACATTGGTTTGGATTATGCCTGGCAAGCTTTTGTTGCTCGGATGCAAGCAGTTATTCGAGATTATGGCAAATCCTATATGCAAGCCACAAGGGAGACTGTAGCACATGCCAAATTTACATATCAGAGTTTGACTGAGCTTGCTCATCTTTGCCCTTTGTCTTCAGAGGAAAGCATGCTCTTATGTCAGGCTCAATTCTCTCTTCAATCCAATGATCGCAGAAAGCTTGCTAAATGGGAAACTTGATCCAAACAACGGGCATTTTTGGATAAAGGCTGCTCTTCCAAGCAAATTTTTAAGAGTTTACACTACAAAAATATCTGTCGGATCCGGTTGCCTGATGGTTCTTGGTCAACATCTCGTTCAGAGCTTGCTGATTTATGTGTGCAGCACTTCTCCACTCATTTTGGGCATCTGGATACTCTTTCTCCTCGGGTCGTGTCTGCACGTCAGCTTCTTTTGCAGCACATTCATCCAATTCTGTCTGATGCTCAGGCTTTGGAACTTGAACATCCCTTCACTGAAAGGGAATTGTCTGATGCACTGAGATCCTATGGCAGATGGAAATCTCCAGGATGGGATGGTCTCACTGTTGAATTTTTTCTTGCATTCTGGGATCTTCTTAAATTCACCTTGTTGCAAATGGTAAATACAGCATGGGAAAATCAGCAGATGCATGTGTCATGGAAAAAGGGTCTTCTCAAGCTGATTCCAAAAAAGCAGCTATGTGATTCACTTGGTGATTGGGGGCCAATCACGCTCATGCCAGTCATTTACAAGATCATTGCCAAAATGGTGGTTGATCGGATAAAAGGTTATTTGCATGATGGGTTGCATCCCTCCCAATATGGCTTTGTTCCATGTCGCCATATCACAGATAACATTGCCAATGCTTATATTGGGATTGAATATGCCAAATACACGCAGCAGGATGTTCTACTCTTGCAGGTAGATATTGCAAAAGCCTTTGACACAGTTCAATGGGATTTCATCTCGCAAACTATGCGAGCTTTGGGGTTTGGACAAAAACTGCAGCAGGTTATTTATTGCCTTCATAGAGATAGCAATGCGGCTTGCATTATCTCTGGGGATATCTCTGATGAGTGGACTCTTCGTTGTTCGGTCCGTGAGGGATGCCCTCTCAGTGCTTTACTGTATGCCATTGCTACTCATCCTATGCTGCAATATATTGATCATCTTGTGGCTACAAGATCACTTCATGGCTTGGAATTGGATGCTAATCGCAGCATGGTTGCTCAAGCTTATGCTGATGATTCTTTCTTTACCCTGAAGAATACGCCCCATGATCTTGGTGCCCCTATGCAGGTCCTCTCTATTTATGGTTTGGCAGCTGGTCTTCATGTTAATTTTCAGAAGTCTAAGCTGCTCCCTTTGCATTCCAAAGACTGGCATAATCTATTATGGCCCGGGGATATCATTCCACCCACTTAGTTTGTTCGTCATCTTGGTTATCCTTTGGGGTGGGAACTCACTCGCCGACAACAAACTGATTGGGTTTTGGCTAAGCTTCGGAAAAAGCTTGAGTGTTGGAAACTGGCAACCTGGCCTTTGCACGTTCGTCTTCGAATAGTGCAGTCCATCCTTGTGGCATATATTCAATTTTACTTGCCATTGATCATGTTCACTAAGGTAGGTCTTACATCTTTCATGTCTATCTTTATGGAACTCTTCTGGTGATCCAAACATGGCAGAAAAAGTCTCAGGCTGCTTTCGATGCATCACATTTGTTCTCCCAAGATGCATGGTGGATTGAACATCACGGATATTCATGTGCATATTCTTGCCCACAAGGGGAAAATGTTGCTGCAATTTCTGCAAGGTGATCAGCCTTGGGCTCTTATGATTAGGACTCTGGTCACTCATATCAGTATTTCTGCGTTTGGTCATTGGCAACTCAATCATTGGGATTTCTTTTTTGGTTGCACTAATGGCACTTTGCCTGGATGCCCTTTTGTCTCCCACTTGCTTCTTGACTGGAAGCATGTTCTTTCTTATCTGGAATGGAATGCATGGCAATCTTTGCTTGGGAATTCTTTGAGAGCTGATGAAAGCATTCACTGGGCGAAAGTCTTTCAACCTCCCTTGGCTTTACAAGAACCTCGACGTTCCTACTTTGTCTCGTTTAAAGGCATCACCTCGGTTGCTGATGTTATAGATGATGCTGGTACTGTGCTCCCCTTTTCTCTAACAGCCACTACATATGGATTGGGCTCCCATTATCATCCTTTATGGCGACAAATTGTTTCTATGCTTTCGCCTTTTGTTTCGATTCCTCCTTTGGAACTCCAGGACTGACTGAAAGATTGGACTTTGACTTCTCCAGGGTCCTCTTCTCGTCCTTTGAGGCTTTCTCAAATTACTGTACCTGCATTGTATAAAATCCTTTTGCCTCAACCTTGGGTTTCAGAGAGAGGTGATTCTGTTTGGCGAATGCATCGCCCAGCCAAGTGGTGGAGGAAAAGATTACAACAACTTTGGGTCTATAAAGTACCGCTTCGGCAACAGGTTTTCTTTTGGCGAGTTCTTTTGGGAGTGTTTCCATATGGACAGCTATAGGTCATCGACACATTGCTCCTGCACTTTGCCATAGATGTTCTGCTTCTTCGGAGACTGTGCCTCACTTGTTTTGGCATTGTCCGTGCTCTCGTGAGTTTTTTGATCTGCTTCGACAGCACCTGTGAGCGAGATTCCCATCTGTTCCGTTTGGGAAGGTCTTCTGGCTATTTGGGTTTCATCCATCCAGACCGGAGTTTCATCTTTTCTTTGTTTGGGTTCGCTATTGGGCACTATGGACTTTATGGACATATAGGAATTGTAAAGTCTTTGGTGATCCTACTTTCTCTCTGTTTGGCTTTTTTAGGCGTTCTCTGCAGCATTCTTTCTTTGATTGCTTGCAAAGCCGCTGCATAGATCATGAGGTCTTTTTGGCATATACTGAAATTTACAGTTGATGTAATTGTAGCACCTTTTTTTGAGGTTGCTACTCATATAATATAATCAATCAAAGATTTCACCCAAAAAAAAAAAGTGTGTGGTGTGTGTGGAGACCTTTAGTCAGTGTGTGTGTGTGTGTCAGAGAGAGAGAGAGAGGACCTGCAGCCCTTGCTCCAGCCCTCTCATGCTCCTTAGCCTCTTCAGATAAGCCCGAATCCTTTCAGCTACCTGCCGCTTCTAATAAGCGTCCATAAACAGCTGCCTCAAGTCTTGAATCCCTGCCGTACAGTCCCGCCACAGTTCCGTACAATTCCGTACAGGTGTACGGCCTGTTCCGCCTTGTTCAGACTGCTACTGCCGGCTGATTCCCTGCTCCCGGGTTGCTGATTGTGTAGGGTTTGCTCTCACGAGCTACTTCTACACGCTGGTTCTGAGGGTTTTCTCTTCCCCCTTTCTCTCCTTTCTGGTTCCTGGGTCTTGTGTACTCTTTCCATCGCCAGAACCTCTCTTTTTTCTCTGATTTATAGTTCATTTTGGATCTTTTTCTGGTTTTTTCTCTTTTCCTTCTCCAGAACTTGTATTTTCTTCTCTAAATCCCCAATTATCTCTTTCCCCTTCTTCTCCTTGCAAATACACTATTTCCTTTTCTTTGTGGGCTGTTTTTCGGAACTGTTTTTTCTCTTTTATCACTTTACAGGTACCCCCTTTTTGGGTTCCATCTTCCTCAGAAGACATGGCTGAATACTCTTATGAAAAAACATTTCAAAAGGATTGATTGGTTCAAAGCAAAAAGCAAAAGCAGGCTGAGGGTTAGCATGACCCTGTGCATGATTCTGTTGAAGCACAACTGGTTTATGAAGTCATGCATGAAGGATTTGCAGATACAAGGAAAGAGTGGAAAGACTCTGTTCCATCGGTTGGTCTCATGGTTGAAGTGGATGAAATTGTGGATCCAATTAGAGAATATGCTAAAAATGCAGTCATTTTATTTTTCCCAAGTCGGATGCCACCTGCTACAGAGGTAGGCAATTGGTTGACCCGCACACTGGCTGGCTCGTTTGTTCGTAAGGTACACTATGCAGCCAGAGGCTTTTTTGAGGTCATCATGGTAGATGAGATTCACAAGCAAATGCTTTTGGAACATTCGCCACTCTTTTTTGGGCAGCAAATGGTGCACGTTTTGCCATAGTCCCCCACAAGGGATTATTAGGCTTTGATTTGACAACGATGTCCAGTCTGGGTTGAAGTTGTAGACTTCCCGCAATGCATGGCTTCACTCTTGCCTAAAATTGCAGCAACTTTAGGCAAAGTGGTTTGCCCACCGCGGCCTAACGGCAACTCTAATCGATTTTGCATTCTCTGGGATACTGATAATCCCACACTGGAGTCTTATTCAATCACGGTGAACAATGTTGACATGGGCAGTGCATTTTATAAATTGAAATGGGGATTATTTGCAGGGGCTTGCTTTGAATGCAAAAAATTCTGGGCAAATGGCTTCACAGTGTCCAATGAGTCAGCATAAAATGCCTCCTGCTACTTCGCCTCCTCAGATGCCCACTAAGGATGCTTCTCCCTGTATTGGGAATAAAAATAAAGGTAATAGACAGTTTTTTTGTGAATTAGGATAAAGACAAAACCCCAGGTGCTGCAAATGGGAGTGTTTCTTCCCCTTTGCTTCCTGTTATTCAACCCTCCACAAAGGGACCAAAAACTCCAATTGATGGATGGCAAAGTCCAAGAAAAGTTATTTCTGTTCGACGACCTCCACCCCCTCGCACTTGGAATGGTGCATCTTCTAGTGGAAACTCTCCAGAGGTCAACTCAGGAATTGGAATCACATGGGCTGCAGTGACAGCTAGCAGAACCCTCTCTCCTGAAGAAGAGGTTGCTGTACTGCTATCTATTCCTCAGGCGGATGTTTCTTCTCACAGAAGAGGCGCTGACCCTGAGGTAGAAATGCAGGGTTGACATCCTGAAGGTTGCTGCTGTACATAGCTATTTTTTTCCTATAAATATGACTGCTCATATCAAATGCTTTACACTAAATGTTCAGGGGCTGTGTGACAGTAGGAAATGGAAATCTGTGTGGCTGTATATCAAGTGATTTCAGCCTGATATAGTGGCATTACAAGAACACAATCAACATGTCTATGTAGGAAAGACAGGTCATTACTGTGGATATGATATCTTTTATGCTGGGGAGCACTCTTTCTCAGGTGTAGTCATTCTGATCGGATGCGTCAATTTTATGAGCAAAAACCTATGAGCAGGTTTATCCGAGCGTGTTTTTCAAGAGATTTTTAAAAATGTTTTTCTTTAGGAAACATGGTTTTTACACTTTTATTTTCACTAGAACTAGATCCCTTTATCATAAAAATATACAGACTAGTCACTCATTCATTTTTACACAACATAATTTTCTTATTTAGAGACATCCCTTTGTACCCCTGTTATTACCCTTAAAAAGTGTTGATTCCTTTAAGAAACATTCCTCATAATTACTCTCAATGTAATAATACTATGCATATATAATTACTTATTAACACATTTATATCATATGGCAATACACACAATCATCTCCCAAGGTAGGTGTGCAAGCCTGAATGCGTCCAAAAAAGAAATCCTTCCAAGGTTCCTGCCCAGGCATGAGCCCCCTCACCACCACCTTACAAAGCAATGCCCTGCACTGCAAGTCCGGGTCAATGATGTTAAGGCCCCCTTTAGATGTAGGGAGAATAACGGTCTCCCAGGCACAGTTACACTAAAACGCGTTTCAGAGCCCAGCCAGGCCTGAAACACCGTTTCAGAGAAGCCCCGTTTCGTGAAACGCGTTTCAGTGTCTGAAACGTTTCAGGACTCTGAAACGGCTGGCTGAAACGTTTCAGGCAGTCTGAAATGCATTTCAGAGCCCTAAAACGGGCCATTTCAGACAACACAGGCTGCCAGATCTCCAAAATGACGCGAAATCCGTTGCCAGCCCCATTTTTTGTCTTTTTGCTTTCGCTTTTGGCCTCCTTCCACTCCTTCAGCCTCATACTCTCTCCATCCTCAAGGTTTTCCAGCCCTCCTTGAGCCCCATTCACTCCTTTCCTCTCCTTTCTCTCCTGCAAGCTGCTTTAGCCCTCCATCATCATCTACTCCCCTCCAGCCCCCTCCTTCAGCCCCCTCTTTCAGCCCTCTCTTTTAGCCTTTTGTTCCCTCCTCTTTCAAGCCCCACTTTCAAGTTTCAGCCCTCTATTTCAACCCTTGGCTCTCTTTCAAGCTGTAGGCTGTAGCATTCTAAATGTGTGTGTTCTCATCTCGAAACCCCCTTTTCTAAACCCCCCTTGCTGACGTCGCGTTTCCCCGTTTCAGCCCTCCCAAAAATCCCGAAACGTTTCCGTTTCTGTTTCCATTCCCCGTTTCCCCATTTTTGTTTCCCCTAACTGTGCTCCCAGGCCACCCTCGTTGCAACATCTGCTGTGCCATCAAGTCCACTCCATAAAAAATTCCTGACTCGTCTAATGAGCTGAGTGATGCAATCCCTAGACCGGCACCAGCAAGAACACACAAACCAGGCGGTGGCCAAAAGAACCTGGTTCACTACCACAACTCTAGAGGCAAGGTCGAGTTGGGCTAAGCTCCAAAAAAGTAGCTTTTTCCTTATACTTTCTAGTACTGGGGCAAACTGCTGTGCTGGAGAGATGCCCAACCCTACCTGGCATCCCAGATATCTGACAGGAAGACCCCTCTGAATCCAGGAAAAGCCAAGGTCAGATTCCCAGTCTTGAGTTTCCTCATCACTGATCCAAAAGCCGAAGGATTTATGCCAGTTAATGTGTGCCCTTGCAGCTGAGCAAAAAATATTCAAGGCTGTCCGGAAAGAATCAAGTGACTGCGAAGAGGCCTCAATAAAAATAGCAGTGTCATCAGCCAACTCACAGTCAAGAAGCTCCTGCTCCTGTCTCAAGGGCAATCTCAGCCCAAAAAGCTCAGCCTAAGATCTAAGGAAGATACTCATAGCTTCTCCCACAAAAAGAAAGAGGAAGGGGGCTAAAGGGCATCCCTGACGAACTGATCTGGAAATCTGAAATCTATCACCCCTTACCCCTCCAATCAAAACCTGGCTGTGAGCTGATCTATAAAGGGAGGCCACCCCTCTAATCCATGCATCTGAAAAACCAAAACGTAGAAGAGTGCCCTCGAAAGCCCCAATCTACTCTGTCATAGGCTTTCTCAAAATCCAGGAGTAGAACTGCCAGCCTCTACCCACTCTGCATAGCCCACTCAGTGGCTTCCCAAAAGGAAAAAATATTGTCAAATATGCTCCTGCCATGCACAAAGCCTATCTGAGTATCATGGATGAGGTCTGGAAGAAGGGGCTGCAATCGGATGCTGATCGCCTTGGCAAGGATTTTGTATAGAGTGCCCAACAGAGTGATGGGTCTCCAATGGGATACAAAATTCCTATTGCCACCTTTCGGGATAAGGTGTATGAGTCCCTCGGTCAGTGAGTCAGACATCTCACCGGAGTCCCAAATGCCCTGCAGGGCTGAAGTAATAGGATCACCTATCATATCCCAAAAGGCTATAAAGTAGGAAGGAGTAATACCATCGGAACCAGGGCATTTCCCCTTATGAAGGGCAGAGAGGGCAGACTTGAATTCTGTGTTGGTAAAGCGTGCATCAAGTAAGCATATCATCTCTGGTGAGACCAACACAGGTAAACTCTGCAAACTTCCTCCCTAGCCACATCTCTGGCCTGTGTGTCAAGGTCTGCGAAAAGGAGGGAGACATAGAAAGCTATTGCTAAGTGCAAGACGGTATTCGGATGAGACTGCAAAACGCCGTCAGAGTCAATAAGCTGCCTGACACTCTCTCTACTATGTCTGGGACCAAGTGTAGAGAAAAAGTGTTTATTGACTCTCCCTCCCATCTGTATCCACAATGACTCCCTTGCATGGAAGGCATACTCTGCTCTTTGATCAAGCAATGTCTGCAAGTGAGCCCTTGTTGCAGCAAGGCGCTCCTGTATCCAAGCATCTGATGGTCGTCTATGCTCCTCCCTCTACAAGGCTGCCAACTGTCGGCAGATACCAACCTCCTGCCTGAGTACCTCACCTCGCTGAGCACTAGCAACAGAGTGATAAAAGTCGCTGATACTGGCAAGTGTTGTGGCCACATGTGAAGGACCGGCCACCCCCCCTGCATGTGAGAAACCCAGATCTCCAAGACTGCCTCTGTGAGAGTTTCATTCGTGTATAAGGCATCAGGGATCCTGATACTCTGAGACCGTCCTCTCAAATGGGCCTCTGAGATGGACAAAACTACTGGAAAATGGTTGGAAGTGGAAACACCAGGTGCAATGCAAACTGTCCCCCCTCTATCAAGAGCCCATTCATCCACATAGAATCTGTCAATCCGAGCATGGATAGGCATTTGCACCCTATGATTCAACCATGAAAACAAAAGTGACTGAGACTGAATATGAAATGCATCATCTGACCAAACATCTCTGCCACTGAACCTGAATAAGAAGGCATCCCAAGCTGCTCTCTCGAGGGAATGAATACCACCTTCTCTGCCCCCTTGCTTATCAGAAGGTGCCTCAACCATGTTGAAGTCACCTCCAATAATCCATGAATCTGCAATGTTAGCCCACAAGAGCAACTCTTTCCAGAATAGAACACAGTCCCCTCTGTTGTTCGGAGCATAGAGGTTGAGGAAACCAACCTTACGTCCGTCAATCAGAAGTAAAACCCATTGGGCCCTAGAGGGGGTTATGGTGCCGTGTCAAATGATCAGAGGGAGAATAGAATCTGAACCTGATATGCATGTACCTCCTCTGGTTCCCAAGGCAGGAAGCCAAAAAGTCCGGCCTGAAAGCAGCTTACCTGACTTGGAGCAATCTCTGACATCCAATTTGTGTTCCTGAAGAAAAAGAATGTCTAGGGAACCACCTGAAACACATGGATGGAGCTGTGATTCCTGATCAGCTGTCTGCGACGGCGATGAGGGATGCCGCCCAATCCCTGTATATTCCAACTGGCTATCCTCATCGGTGGGAGGAAGCGGGTTGGAATACCTTACCCGACCTGCTGGCGAAAAAAGAACCCTCCGCCGGAGCTGACCTCCTGCCATACACACGAGGTCCAAGGGGAGGAAAGTCCACAGGTGAGAGAGAGAAGGATCTCTCACAAGGGATGCCTATAACTGGCTCTCCGAAAGTAGAAGGTACAAAATCATCATCTGGGAGTTCAGAGAGGTCCTCCAAAGTGGAAAAGGAGTTTCGCTGAGCCAGGGAGTACGAAGGATTCCTACCAAAGAAGGGGTAGAATGTAAGACCCCCTTCCCTCTATCCAAAGAGGGAGGCACCTATACTGGATCCTGATCAAGAAGTGCTGCGGACGAGGTGCCAACAACCTGGGCTGCTAAGGAAGGTACAGCCTGATCTAGGGATGGGGTCGAACAAGGCTCCTGAACACTAGTCTCCTCCCGAGGCTCCAAGGGGGTAGCCTCCGAAGCGGTGGATGTGTGATCTGAAGTAGAGGGCCTAACCACGACCGGAACCCACCATGGGCGAGAGATGGTGTGAGGTGTAGGAGGGACTCGGGTAGCCCTAGGAGGGGGGGGAGCCCGTGTCTGAGGCGGTGCCTGTGGAGCGGTAGGTCCTGCTCCAGCTCTCTATCGTAAGCTAGTACGAGCTAGTTGCTTTCTGGGCCTCTTTTTCTTCTTTGGGCAATCTTTGGCGAAGTGCCCCGAGGATCTGCAAATCCTGCACTGGTCCTGCTGACCTACAATCTCAAATCTTTGGCGGAAGAAGGACCCATCGGGTCGCTGTAGCATGATGTGGTCATCTGAAATATTGGGGTCCTGGACAATGACCCTAACCCTAGGTACCCCATCCATCTTGACCGCCTCAGCAGTTGAAGAGGGTTCGCCAGGAAGAGGGGGGATCTCTGCTACCACACCAAACCTCTTGCCAATAAATGAAAGTAGCCGGTGATAAACTGAGGGAAGACCAGGGAATCTGATGAAAACAAAAACTCCCTTCTTGTCCTCTTCAAATGGGTCAAAGCCCAGTTGAAAGGGAAACAATAAAATCCTCCTGTAGCCTAGAAAAAGAAACCGCCTGTATCAGGTCTCTCGTGACGTCCAGGGAATCTAGGCACACCTGAAAGAAACTACGTAATTGGAGACCCATTATACTTCTAGGGACAGCCTACAAGATCCTAGCGAAGACCTTGGCTCTTCGCCTAAAGCCTATGCTGCCAGATATCATCAGAGCTACTCAGACAGGATTTGTCCAAGATCGGAGTATCTTGGATAACATCTTCACTTTTTGGGAGGCCACTCACTGGGCGAATGAGAGTCAGCAGGAGATTGCAATTCTTCTTCTCGATTTTGAGAAGGCTTATGATAGGGTGGATTGGGGTTTCTTGGAGGGCACTATGAGGAGGCTAGGCTTCAGTGATAGATGGATTTCTTGGGTCTCCTCACTTTACTCCCACTCTTCTAGCAGGATGGTGGTCTGTGGAGGCAGAGGACCGGCTTTTCAGCTATCTAGATTGGTACGACAGGGATGCCCGCTTGCACCTTACCTTTTCCTTTTCGTAGCAGAGGCTATGGGATACTTTATGCAGGCCACCAGTCATGGCACTTTGGGCCTCCATCTACCTATCCGGCAGGAGCAGGAGCTTCTAGACACTGAGTTTGCTGACGACACGGCACTGACAGTTAGAGGAGATGCATATAGTCTCGCTACTGCTGCGGATTCAATTGACAAGTTCTGCCTAGCCTCAGGGGGACTAGTCAATTGGAACAAATCAAAAGGTATTTGGACAAGAGCTCAGCAGGATGGGGAGGAGACAGAGGCTTTGTATGGATTCCCAGAGGCACCTCCACGAGATATCTAGGCTTCCACATTGAGGTGTCCCCGACGCAACATTTTGCCCCAGTTCTTGAGAGCATGTTTGAGGGGAGGGGTTCCTATCCTTTCGGAGGGGTTACCGGAGGCCAAAGGCCATTGACGTGAGAAGCATGAGTTTTGCAATGCTCTAATGCAATGGATCGCGCAGAGCGCACCGTGCAGTAGTGTGTGAGTGTCGTATGCTAGACTGCAGTGAACGACGACTTACGAGTGCACTATGCTAAATGACAATCACCGGCGAACTCCACAACATAAGCAGAATAAGAAAATCCTACACTGGTGAACAATCCCCATATCGGGAAGAGACAAGAGAGATGAGAAAGTGACCGAGTTGGCCAAAGTACATATCACTGGACTAGTGTCCCCAGGTCACAAGTCGCAAGTCACAAGAATACACAGGTCTATCCCCATAGTAGACAGAGGGTACACACAAGTCTCTCCACATTCTCTCCTTAGCGAGCTCGTAACTCTAGCCTCTATCTCTCCTCACTCTCCTCTCTTTCGCTCCAGTGCCGAATGCTGAATGAATTTTCCTCTCTCCCCCTTCTCCTTCATCCTCATCCCCTGCCTTGGAGGGTCCCTTCTTCGCTGAGAATTCCCCTCTTTCTTCCCATTGGTCATCCTCTTATCTCCTTAGCTGTTGAGAATAGCCGTTGCGCCGCTGGCTCTCTTGATGGCTACGGCGACTTTCTGACTCCCTGACTCGTCAGCCTGATGGTGTAAATTCTCCATGTGCAGGTGAGCTGGATCACCACACCACTGCACCATTGTATCACTGAACCACTGTGTAAATGTAAATACTCCTGACTGCTCCATGTGCTAAGGTCACTCTCCATGTGCGCAGCTCTTGATGAGATCGCTTTGGACATGATACTCCTAGTTGACCTGTGGTTGACCTGTGGTTGACATGTGTCGACCTGTGGTTGACATGTGTTGTTACATGATTGCCTCGGATAGTACTCCTGGATGAACCTGTGTGATCGCGTGGCTAACTTGTGTTGGTCAACATGTGGTCAACAGATGTCGTCATGTGGTCAACGCCTGTCGACAGGTGGTCGTCGTGTGATAAGGTAACAGTTTCCTCCGCCACGATCATTCACCGGCCCGGTGAATAGAAATGGAGGACGAATCCGTCAAAGAAAAAATAAAAATGAACTTACAAACCATTGATATGGTGATGGAGTAGGAAAAGGAAATGGTACAGACCATGTGGTTGGCCATGGGAGTAATCCAAGATTTGTATTAAGTTGAAACATGAAAAATAAACTGCTGCGTGATAAGGGACAGCATGGAAAATTGCAAAAAAAACTGAGTACATCTTGAGGTAAAACACTGATATTTATATTGAGAGCCAAGCAGCTTGGCAAAATCTAATAGTGCAAAAAAAACCCAAACACCCATGTATCAACCCTTGTATGAGATTACTGAGGGTGGTAATCAGCAGCCTGTTCCTCTGCCTTCTCCTCTTCCGCCTTCGTATTTTGCTCATCCCTTTGCTCTGGCTCAGTCATATGTATTTGTGGATGGGGTCCTTGTGAAGGGCAAGTAATGCAGTCTTGAATTCTGCATTGGTGAAAGGTGCATCCAAAGAAACATACATCTCATCCTTCACCAATACAGGGATACACTGCCAAATAACCTCTCTGGCATCGTCAATGGCCTGTGTGCCTGGATCTACAGTAAGAAGGGATGCAAAAAAATCTAAAGCTACAGGCATGACAGCATCAAGTGTCAATCTCTTATTCTAATCTAGCCACTACTGCAGATCAGGGGAGCAGCACCATGATTCTCCTCCCAGCCAATTCATGCTAAGACTTATAAGCGAGACAGAGATCTACGTTAAAATCACGTGAATCAATTTCTTCTCTTCTCTCTCTAGCCTTAGCAAACCCCAAATCCCTAGATAGATCTAGATGCCACATGTCATCCATATAGGGCCTTCCTAATGCAACATTTCACCCCTCTCTTGGGATGCATTTAATTCCTTGCCCCTAGGCACAATCTTAGCATTAGGCCCTTGGTCTCAGATCTATCTAGTCTGGTGCTATCAGCCCTCACCTAGGACCTTGACATTAAATCCCTCCCGATCATTTACATGAAGCGCTAACACATACATTACAGTAGATAGATCCTTTAAGGGAAATGTCGACTGATTCTTTCGAGGTCATGCTACCTCGGCTAGAGCGTAACATTCCTTCCCTCTTCAGACATCAGCGTCCTCGATGATAAAGTCTGGGAACACTCTCCGCAACTGATATACGGATTCCCACGTAGCTTCGGATAGAGGCTGACCATGCCATGCAACCAACACCGTGGGTATCTTTCGATTTCGTATTTGCATTGTTCCTCGGTCCAGGATTCTTGTTGGTTTGCGCCTTGCAATATCCTCTATCTCCTGAAACAAAACCACACCTTCGATTAGTGAGTCACCTGTATGTAAAAATTTCTTTAAACGTGAAACATGAAAAACCGGGTGCACCTTACACCCCTGTGGCAATTCTAATTTATAGGCTACACTGCCTATTCTCTTTAGAATTAACCACGGCCCACAGTATCGAGGTGATAATTTCGCACACTCTCCTGAAGTCAACGACTTCGAGTGCGAAGGAATTCTGAGAAAAACTTTTTCTCCTTCTTCAAATACTCTTATAGACCGATTTTCATCCGCATACACCTTGGCTCTATCCATAGCCTGGCGGATATTAGCTCTCGCAAGTGCTACATCCAGGTGTCGAGAAGACCTATGATCTCGTCAAGCGAGATTTCTTTTGGCCAAAGATGAAAAAGCATATTCATGAATATGTGACACGGTGTTTCTCGTGTCAGGTAAGTAAGGCCGAGCGGGTGAAGCCACCCGGACTTTTACAGCCCTTGGAAATACCACTAAGTAAGTGGGAGAGTATTTCCATGGATTTTATTGTAGGGCTACCTGCAACACAAGGAGGGTATAATTCTATCCTTGTGGTGGTTGATCGTCTAACCAAGATGGCTCACTTCATTCCGACTAGAGAGTCTGTTAGTGCCCCGCAAGTAGCGGATTTGTTTATTAGACATATATTTCGTCTGCATGGATTGCCTAGATCCATAGTGTCAGACAGAGATGTCAGGTTTACCGGTCACTTTTGGACAGCAGTATTTGAGACACTAAGGACTGAGTTGGGAATGAGTAGTGGGGATCATCCTGAGACGGATGGTCAGACGGAGAGAGTCAACCAAATTTTAGAGGATATGCTGAGGGCATATGTGTCATTGAGGCAACATACATGGGACAAGTGGTTGCCATTGTTGGAGTTTGCCTACAATGATAGGAAGCATTCATCTACTGGGTTCAGTCCGTTTGAGCTGAACTATGGTTATAGACCGGCCAATCCGACTATAGTTGGAGTACCTCAGAAAGTGCCTAGTGCCGCGAACTTTGTAGTTTAGATGCGGGAGATGCACACGGGCTATCATGGCATTGTTGAATGACTCTCTGCCTGAGATCATTCTGACCAGGTACTACAACCTTGCCATTTCTAACTAGCATACCATCCCTTATGGTATATCTTGCATACGTTTGGCCTTTTCTGGATGCCAGGTCATCCTTTTCATTTTCCCCGGGTTTTAACACATGAGCCTTAGGCCATAAGCTCTGGACAAACTCGTCCACCTTTTGAGTTTCTCTGATCTCGGTCATTAGAGCACTCTCTAATACCGTGAAACTCAGGTTGTGCATAATGCGAGACAACGCATCAGCAACCTTATTGTCTTTTCTTCTTCGGTACTGAATCGTTAGATTAAATTCCTGCATGAGCTCTGCCCACCTAGCTTGGCGGCCCCTCAAGTCAGGCTGTTTACAGAAATGTTTCAGAGTATCATGATCCACATCCACATAAAACTCTGAACCATACAGATAATGCCTCCATGTTTTCAAAGCATGGATAACAGCATACAACTCCAATTCATGAGTTGGCCAATTCCTTTGAGAGGGAGAAAGCTTCTTGCTTTCGAAGGCTACTGGCCTTCCCTCTTGAAGGAGGACTGCTCCTACCACAATGCCACTTGCATCGGTTTCTAGGAACAACGGTTTCTGGGGATCAACTATTTTTAACACCGGTCCTGAGACCACAGCTTGCTTTATGGTGTTAAAACTTTCCTGTTGATTCTCTCCCCAAATAAAAGGTACTTTATCTGAGGTCAGATCAGTCAATGGCGATACTATTCCGGAATATCCTTTGATATGCCTTCTATAAAACTGGATAAATCCCAAGAATGATCGCAACGCGGTCAGACTCTGAGGGATTGGCCAAGTCAGTATCGCAGCCACTTTCTTCGGATCCATTTCTACCCCCTGTGGAGTAATTATGAACCCCAAATATTCAAGCCTAACCATACACAGTATAGTTTTCTTTTTATTCACGTAAAGACTGGCTTTCCTCAAAGTACTGAACACTATCCTTAAGTGTTCATGATGCTCAGTAACACTTTTACTGAATATTAGGATATCGTCAATAAAATGTACTACGAACTTTCCGATATACGGACGTAGTAAATCATTCATAAGCATGACGAAGGTCGCTGGAGCATTGGTAAGTCCGAAGGGCATTACCAAAAACTCATAATGACCAAACCTGCTTCTAAAAGCGGTTTTATGCACATCCTCGGCTCTTTGATGATAGCCGCACTTAAGATCTATCTTGCTGAAAATCACGGCTCCATGTAATGCATCTAGCAAATCATCAATCCGAGCCATCGGATACCTGTGCTTAACAGTGATATTATTCAATGCTCTGTAATCTATACAGAGGCGAAACGTATCATCCTTTTTCCTCTTTAATATCACTGGTGAAGCAAAAGGTGAGAAACTTGGTTGAATCTGCCCCAACTTGAGGTATTCTTCCAGTTGCCTACGCACCTCCGCTTCTTCAGTAAAACTCATTCTATAGGGAGGTCTATTTACAGGTTCTGCCCCCGGGATCAGTTCAATCTTATGCTGAACTTTCCGCTCTGGAGGTAACCCATAAGGTAATTCATCCCTAAAACATTCAGAGAACTCCTCTGTTATAAGATTAGCCAGCTTGGCCATCTCACCACTTTGCGTAACATCAGTGCTAGTCGAAGAATCATTCACCGACTCTACCGATGCTGTGCAAAGGTACAAAAACTCTACTTGAGCCTTTCTGATTTCCATCACGGAAACCAACGGTCCCTGAGGTATATCTCTTTCACCTCGCAAGACATAAAGCACATCATTCATCTTGAATTGATATACGTGCTTTTTCCAATCAATGGCTGGATTCTTCCTAGAATGCCACGCCATTCCCAGGGCTATATCTGCATGAGCAAGCTTGGTCATTTCAAAATCAAGCTTCTCAGCATAGTCCTGAATCCGAAGCTCCAACTGGGTAACCCTTTGGTTCCATACTTCAGTTGAACTTCCATCGGCCATCCTGACTGTATACGCATAGTCAGATGGACTTGTCTTTAATTTCAGCCTCTTCACGAGCTTGGAGTTAATCACATTGTGAGTTGACGCTGAGTCAAACAACACAATGACATCATGACTGGCCACTTGCCCTTTCATTTTGATTAACTCCGTATCATTGAAGGCTGTATACCCCATTGCTGCGGGCTTAGATAGGATGTTATCAGGTGCACTCGTCACTAACTTAGTAACAGACACACAGAACAAACAAGGTACTAACCTCTGAGAAGATCCCGCTAGCTGAATCTGCATCTCCTCCGCTTTGGGACTTCCCTGCATCTCCACGTCGCACTCTGAGATCACCATCTCAGCCATCCGCCGACGATCTTTATTGCGTGGACAATCTCTCCACTGATGAGGTTGAAGGCAACCAAAGCATAAGCCTTCTCTCCTCGCTTTTTCCCGCTGTTCTGGGTTCAAGGGAGATTTAGACCAAGCCCGGGCTGCCATTGGAGTTACTTTCCTCTTCACTCCAATGGTGGTACTTGGTTTAGGAGTTTCATCCGGTCTCGCCTGCTTGGCTTGACCACTAGGCTGCGAACCACTCCCTCTACTAGCCCACTTCTTCTTAAACCCAGACTTCTTCGGATACCCATACTGGGTTACGACCTGTGCAAACCCACTTGGCTTGCTGCCCTTGGCATCCTCATAGTTCAGGGCTATAGCTATTGCATCATCTAGCGTGTTCGCGTACTTAGCCCGAACTTCCATTTTTATTCGATCATTCAATCCAAATATGAAATCTTTCACTTGGATTGATTGTGGCAGGGGTTCGTCAACCTTCATTACACTCTCTCGAAACTTATTAGTGTATTCTGCCACTGATAAATTTCTCTGACGAAGGTTCCTATATTGAGACCAAGCTAGGGATGCCTCGTCAGGAGGTAAGAAGTGTTTCCTGAACTCTCTTTTAAACCCCTCCCAGGTAGTGGATGCTATGCCATCTTTTTGTTGTTTAATCCACCACCGAGCAGCCTCACTAAACATATGGGTGGCCTCGCGGATCTTTTTGATGTCATTTCTGATCTCACAAATGGCGAACGCCTCGTCCCATTTGTGTAGCCAGGTCTCAATGACATCGGAGCTACGGTCGTTCATCCGACCAGAATATTTTTCCGGTCTGTAATTGGCAATATTTGGCACTTTAGCCTTCCTAGGCTCGACCGTATGGACACTAGACTCCAGTTCCATTGGAGCCTTTCCCTTCTCCTCTCGAGAAGGTCTGGCAGACATACTCTGTAACGCTCTCCTAAGTTCAGATTGCCCTGCGTTGGCTTGTAATTGCTGTGCTAACAACTATTGCAAGGCATCCTCCAGCAATGCAATTCTGCCAGGTAAAGTGTGAGCTACTGGGCGCGATCCCTGCTGGGTCGGCCGGACTCCTGATTCACCAGGGTCCCTCCTGGAAGCCCCTTCTTCTGCTTCCATTTAGTTCAGTAGGTGTTTTTTTTTTTTTTTTTTTTTTTAAAAACACCCCTAGAACACTGTAGTCACAAGCTGACACAATTCAGTGTACTAACACTCTGAACATAATTCCCTATACTAGGGAATACCTGCAATCTGACATGCACACTAACTACGCATTTGACACAGGCATATATTCAAATCCCGCCTTTCCCTATACTAGGGAAATTCCTGCAAAAATTAATTCAGACTCAAGTATACAGGCACAGTCTCGAGCACAATCTGTCCCTGCTACAGCATCAAACTTTCATGCATACTTATCACTTACAAGATCCTGCTCAAGTAAGCGGAGCATCAATTCAAGGAGCCTTCCTGGTCTTTTTTTTTCTTCGTGCACGATCCCGCTACCCTCTTCCAAGGTCACGTCTCCCATCCCTTGCTCTCTCAACCGAGCTCTGATACCAATTGTCAATCTCTTATTCTAATCTAGCCACTACTGCAGATCACGGGAGAAGCACCATGATTCTCCTCCCAGCCAATTCATGCTAAGACTTATAAGCGAGACAGAGATCTACGTTAAAATCACGTGAATCAATTTCTTCTCTTCTCTCTCTAGCCTTAGCAAACCCCAAATCCCTAGATAGATCTAGATGCCACATGTCATCCATATAGGGCCTTCCTAATGCAACATTTCACCCCTCTCTTGGGATGCATTTAATTCCTTGCCCCTAGGCACAATCTTAGCATTAGGCCCTTGGTCTCAGATCTATCTAGTCTGGTGCTATCAGCCCTCACCTAGGACCTTGACATTAAATCCCTCCCGATCATTTACATGAAGCGCAAACACATACATTACAGTAGATAGATCCTTTAAGGGAAATGTCGACTGATTCTTCCGAGGTCATGCTACCTCGGCTAGAGCGTAACATCAAGTCAACAAGCTGCGAAACACTATCTCTACTATGTCTGGGCCCATGAGTACAGAAAAAGTGTTTGTTGACCTTGCCACCCATCTGAATCCAAAAGGATTCCCGTGCATGAAAGGCATATTCTGCTCTCTGATCCAACAATGTCTGCAAATGAGTCCTTGCTGCAGCAAGGCGCTCCTGAATTGAAGCATCTCTGGGTCTCTTCTGCTCTTCCCTCTGAAGGGACGCAAACTGCTGGCGTATACCAATCTCACATCTGAGAATCTCACGTCTCCTAGAATCAACGATTGTATGATTATAGTCACTAATTCCGGATAAGGCTGCAGCTACCTGAGATGGGTGGACAGCTCCACCCTGTATGTGAGAAACCTAAATCTGTAAAATATCCTCCGTGAGGCTCTCCTCTGCATAAAAAGCATCCGAAATCCTGACACTGGCAGAGCGTCCTCTCCGATGAGGCTCAAGAATCTGCAACACCATTGGAAAATGATCTGAGGTGGAAACCCCAGTAGAAATGTATACAGATCCTCCTTTGTCAAGTGCCCAATCGTCTACATAAAATCTATCAATCCGTGCATGAATGGGCATGTGTATTCTCCTGTTTGACCAAGAGTACAGGAGTGACTATGGCATAATATGAAAGGCATCATCCAACCAAGTGTCCCTGCCACTGAACTGAAAGAGGAAGGCATCCCAGGCTGCCCTCTCCAAAGAATGAATTCCACCCTGTCTGCCTCCCTTTTTTTCTGAAGGCAACTCAACCATGTTGAAGTCACCACCAATGATCTAAGAACCTGCAATGGGGGCCCAAGAGAGTAACTCCTTCCAAAAGGAGATCCACTCCCCTCTGTTGTTGGGAGCATAAAGATTGAGAAGACCAATCTTACGCCCTCCAATCAAAATAATGATCCATTGAGCTCTAGAAGGGGAGATAATACCATGACCAGCAACCAAGGGGAGAATAGAAAGAGAGACCGAAATGCAAGTACCTCCCCTTGTGCCCATAGCAGGCGACTAGAAGGTATGTCCTGAAAGCAGTTTGCCAGACTTAGAGCAATCACTGGCATCCAGCTTGTGTTCTTGGATAAAAAGGATATCAATAGCACCTCCAGTGACGCCTGGATGAAGCTGGTTCCGGATCAGCTGCCTACGGCGACGGTGTGGAACTCCGCCTAGGCCCTGTATGTTCCAGCTGACTATCCTCATCGACAGGAGGATGCTGGATGGAAAGGCTTACCCGACCTAGTAGAGGAGACCAGCTTCCCCTTGGCCGAAACACTCCTGCTGAGGGCAGGAAACTCAACAAGTGAAAGGATCCCCACACCCGCTGAAAGGGAGTCCTTGTCAGAAGGAATCCTAATGACCGCGACCCCTAAGGTGGAGGGCACAAACTCATCATCATCCATGAAAGTCGCCGAATTTGCCAGTGCCGAAAAAGAATTCCTGATAAGCAAGTCTAGCCGAGGAGTGCGAAGAAGACCTGCACTCGCGGAAGATGGAGGAGAAGGACCTGCCAGGCCTCTATCGGCAGAACTAGAGCTCGGGGTTGAGGAGGCTTGTGGCTGGGGTGAAGAGGAATCAGGAGCCCTCCTCTGCGCCTGCACTTTCTCGGTTGTCCTGACTGTGGCAGGACAGTCTGCGGGGAAGAAGTGAGGCACAGTCTCCGAAGAAGCAGAACACCTATGGCAAAGTGCAGGAGCAATGTGTCGATGAGCTAATAGCTGACCAAATGGAAACACTCCCAAAAGAACTCGCCAAAAGAAAACCTGTTGCCGAAGCGGTACTTTATAGGCCCAAAGTTGCTGTAATCTTTTCCTCCACCACTTGGCTGGGCAATACAGAATCACCTCTCTTTGAAACCCAAGGTTGAGGCAAAAGGATTTTATACAATGCAGGTACAGTAATCTGAGATAGCCTCAAAGGACGAGAAGAGGACCCTGGAGAAGTCAAAGTCCAATCTTCTAGTCGGCAGTCCTGGAGTTCCAAAGGAGGAATCGGAACAAAGAGCGAAAGCATAGAAGTAATTTGTCGCCACAAAGGACGATAATGAGAGGTCAATCCATATGTAGTGGCTGCTAGAGAAAAGGGGAGCACACTACCAGCATCATCTATAACATCAGCAACCAAGGTGATGCCTTTAAACGAGACAAAGTAGGAACGTCGAGGTTCCTGTAAAGCCAAGGGAGGCTGAAAGACTTTCGACCAGTGAATGCTTTCAACTCTCACAGAATTCCCAAGCAAAGATTGCCGTCCATTCCATTCCAGACGAGAAAGAACATGCTTCCAGTCAAGAAGCAAGTGGGAGACAAAAGGGCATCCAGGCAAAGTGCCATCAGTGCAGCCAAAAAAGAAATCCCAGTGATCGAGTTGCCAATGACCAAACGCAGAAATACTGATATGAGTGACCAGAGTCCTAATCATAAGAGCCCAAGGCTGATCACCTTGCAGAAATTGTAGCAACATTTTTCCCCTGCGGGCAAGAATATGCACATGAATATCCGTGACGTTCAATCCACCATGCATCTTGGGAGAACAAATGTGATGCATCGAAAGTAGCCTGAGACTTTTTATGCCATGTTTGGATCACCAGAAGAGTTCCATAAAGACAAACATGAAAGATGTAAGATCTGCCTTAGTGAACATGATCAATGGCAAGTAAAATTGAATATATGCCACAAGGATGGACTGCACTATTCAAAGACGAACGTGCAAAGGCCAGGTTGCCAGTTTCCAATACTCAAGCTTTTTCCGAAGCTTAGCCAAAACCCAATGAGTTTGTTGTCGGCGAGTGAGTTCCCACCCCAAAGGGTAACCAAGATGACGAACAAACTGAGTGGGTGGAATGATATCCCCGGGCCATAATAGACTATGCCAGTCTTTGGAATGCAAAGGGAGCAGCTTAGACTTTTGAAAATTAACATGAAGACCAGCTGCCAAACCATAAATAGAGAGGGCCTGCATCAAGGCACCAAGATCATGGGGCGTATTCTTCGGGGTAAAGAGAATCATCAGCATAAGCTTGGGCAACCATGCTACGATTAGCATCCAATTCCAAGCCATGAAGTGATCTTGTAGCCACAAGATGATCAATATATTGCAGCATAGGATGAGTAGCAATGGCATACAGTAAAGCACTGAGAGGGCATCCCTGGCGGACCGAACAACGAAGAGTCCACTCATCACAGATATCCCCAGAGATAATGCAAGCCGCATTGCTATCTCTGTAAAGCCAGTAAATAACCTGCTGCATTTTTTGTCCAAACCCCAAAGCTCGCATAGTTTGCGAGATGAAATCCCATTGAACTGTGTCAAAGTCTTTTGCAATATCTACCTGCAAGAGTAAAACATCCTGCTGCATGTATTTGGCATATTCAATCCCAATATAAGCATTGGCAATGTTATCTGTGATATGGCGACGTGGAACAAAGCCATATTGGGAGGGATGCAACCCATCATGCAGATAACCTTTAATCCGATCGACCACCATTTTGGCAATGATCTTGTAAATGACTGGCATGAGTGTGATTGGCCTCCAATCACCCAGTGAATCACATAGCTGCTGTTTTGGAATCAGCTTGAGAAGACCCTTTTTCCATGACAAAGGCATCTGCTGATTTTGCCATGCTGTACTTACCATTTGCAGCAAGGTGAATTTAAGAAGATCCCAGAATGCAAGAAAAAATTCAACAGTGAGACCATCCCATGCTGGAGGTTTCCATCTGCCACAGGATCTCAGTGCATCAAACAATTCCCTTTCAGTGAAGGGATGTTCAAGTTCCAAAGCCTGAGCATCAGACAGAATTGGATGAACATGCTGCAAAAGAAGCTGACGTGCAGACATGACCCGAGGAGAAAGAGTATCCAGATGCCCAAAATGAGTGAAGAAGTGCTACACACATAAATCAGCAAGCTCTGAACGAGATGTTGACCAAGAACCATCAGGCATCCGGATCCGACAGATATTGGCAGCTTGTCTTTTGTAGTGTAAACTCTTAAAAAATTGCTTGGAAGAGCAGCCTTTATCCAAAAATGCCCGTTGTCTGGATCAAGTTTTCCATTTAGCAAGCTTTCTGCGATCATTAGATTGAAGAGAGAATTGAGCCTGTCATAAGAGCATGCTTTCCTATGAAGACAAAGGGCGAAGATGAGCAAGCTCAGTCAAACTCTGACATGTAAATTTGGCATGTGCTACAGTCTCCCTTATGGCTTGCATATAGGATTTGCCATAATCTCGAATAACTACTTGCATCTGAGCAACAAAAGCCTGCCAGGCATAATTCAAACCAATGCGTATCTGACGAGAGAGAGGCTGAATAGCATCAGAGACCAAGGCTTTAAAGTCAGCATGCTCCAGATAACTATTATTAATCAGCAAAAGCCTTCGGCAAGGCAATCTGTCAGTGGGAAATTCATGTAAGGAAAGCCTCAACCAAAGAGGAGCATGATCCGAATGTGTGAAAGCATGATCAACCCAAATTTGACAAGTAAAGGCATCACAATGCTGTGCATCAATCTGATACCATCTGTCCAAGTGTGCTCGATAAGAAGATTGAGCATTATGCTGAAAGGTATAACCTGGAAGCATGGGCTATAATTCCTTCCAAAGATCAACCATGCGCAACTGAAGCAAAAAATCACACCGTGCCTGTGTTTCAAAAGCCAACATATGAGTGTGGCCTGAGGTGTTGTCACCTGATTGAGGGGCATTATTAAAGTCACCACAAATGAAGGCATGTTGTCGCCATGGATAAGTATGCATGGCAGCCCAGATCAAAGCTCTATCACGAGAAGACTGGGGGGCATAAATCGATGCAAATTCAAAAATTTCCCCTTGAACAAGGCATTGAACAATAATCCATCTACCACAACAGGTTGAAGGTCGTGCTTTACCAAAAAAGCCACACTAGAAAAGGAGTGCTCTTCAGCATAGAAGATATCATAACCAGCAAAATGGCCTATTTGACCAGCATACATATGCTGATTATGCTCTTGCAAAGCAATTATATTAGGTTGCAATTGCTTGATATACATCCAGACCAGTTTCCATTTGCGACCATCACACATTCCCTGTACATTGAGAGTAACACACTTCAGATGATCAAGCATATTTACAGTTATGGGACAGGTATGTACAGCAACTAACGGGCTGTCTACGTCTGCATTTTCACCTCAATGTATGGGCCTCTGCCCTGGGATGAAGCATCAGCCTGAGGAGAGGACAAAAGTGCAGCAACTTCTTCTTCAAGAAACAAGGTCCGATTTGCAGTCACAGTAGCCCAGGTCAAGCCAACAACAGAGTTTTCAGCAGGTGTTTTCCCATGAGAGGATGCACAACTCCAAGTCCGAGAAGGCAAAGGTCCCCTGGGGGAGATCACTTTGCGAGGAGTTTGCCATCCATCAGTCAAAAATTTTTCCCCCCTTCCCCTGAGGTGGAGAGGACAAAGGCACAGGAAAAGAAGCATTACCATGTGAGATAGCCGGGGCTTTGCCTTTGTCTTGAACAGAGAAAAACTGTTTGACCCCTTTGTTTTTTACCATAGAAGAGGCATTTGCATTTTTATTCAAAGGCTGAACCATTTCAGCTTGCATTGGCATCCGTGGAGCTCGCGAAGGGCATTGTGAAGCCATGTGCCCAAATTGCTTGCATTCAAAGCAAGCACCTGCAAACAGCCCCCACCTGAGCTTGTACACTCACCACACTCTCTCTCACACACACCTCTCTCTCTCTCTCTCTCATACTTTTTTTTGGGTAATATCCAGTGCATATATTTATATGATCATAAATTTACATGATGGGAGGTCTCCGAAATGGAGAGTATCCCAAAGATCAGAAACATAAAAAGAAAAGCTCTATGCAAGAAGCATCCATATCACCCTCATGGCAGGCATCATATAAGGATTGCCGCAATGAGGCTCGGAAAGATTCATATGACTTGTGGATCTGCCGACCCAAGTATGCCAAATTATGCTCACTCCAGATTGTCCAAAGAGCCCAATATCGCACCCAAGAGAGAAATAGTGAGTATTGAGACAAAGACTTCATAAATTTGCCAAAGAGCCAGAAATGTTTCCCAAATCTGTGACTCGGGAAACGGATCCGAAGATAATCTGAAATTCTCCTGAGGAGGATCTTAGTACACGAGCAGTGCCAAAGCAAATGAATAACAGTCTCTGAAGGAGCCTGACATCTTAAACATGTGGATGGTGCAATGCGACGTTTAGCAAGTGTGACCCCCACTAACAATGTACCTGTCATACATCTCCAAAGAAAAAGTCTTTGTTTCAATGGCATTTTACACTTCCATAACATCCTGAGATTCTTCCGTCACCATGAGAGGGGCTTCCTTATATGCCACAGAGAATTAGCATATTGCTGAATCCATGAGCAGGCTGAAGAAGCCTATAGGCTTTGATGGAGGTTAAGGCAAGAAGAGGAACAGGATGAGTGCATGTATCAGAGGGTTGCAATTGCCAACAATCCATAAGCCTGTCTCTCTCAGCCACAAGAGGAATAGGTAGAAAAGGATGTAATAAAGCAGCAATTTTCTTCCATATAGACCTATGATGCATTCCCAATGCATAGGAAGCAGTGGCCTGAGGAAAAGATAAGACATATCCCTGATCATCTACCACATCATGTATGTATCTAATTCCCAATTTCATGAGATTGTATGCCCGAACAGGTTCCTGTAGAGCGAGCGAAATGTCAAAGATGGCACTCCAATGAATACTTTCTTTCCTCATTGAGTTTGTTCCCGAGTAATTATCAGGAACCCATTTGACCTTAGAAAGTACTTGTTTCCAGTCAAGTATCAGAGCAGTAGAGAAAGGACAGCTAGGTATCTTCCCTACAAATCTGCCAATGACAACCTCCCAATGATCAGTAGTCCAATGACCATAAGCACAAGTCCTCATGTTGACACACATGGATGCTAGCATACAAGTCCATGGCTGTTGTTGGCGGAAAAAAGTATGCAGCATAGTCGCCTTCATCAGTCAAGTATCAGAGCAGTAGAGAAAGGACAGCCAGGTATCTTCCCTACAAATCTGCGAATGACAACCTCCCAATGATCAGTAGTCCAATGACCATAAGCACAAGTCCTCATGTTGACACACATGGATGCTAGCATACAAGTCCATGGCTGTTGTTGGCGGAAAAAAGTATGCAGCATAGTCGCCTTCCTTGCAAGCACATGATATCTTATATTGAGGACATTAAGTCCACCATGCATCCTAGGGGAGCACACCATTTCCATCTTCATCAGTCTCAATGCTTTCACAGCAGTTTTTGTCCTCCATAACATCTCCATAGCTTGAGACATAAAGGCTGAAATATCCCTGGAGGACCAATCCAGCAAAGGCAAATAGAACTGGACATAGGACATTACAATGGACTGCACTATTCTGAGCCTGACATGAAGAGGCCAAGTAGAAATCTTCCAGTATTCCAGTATATGATGAAGTCTTTGGAAGGTCCATTTTAGCTGCTGCTTCCTGGTGATATGCCATCCTATGGGATATCCCAAATGCTTGACTACATCTTTGGAATGCTTCATCCATTTTGATGACAAATATGAGCTTTCCATTGCAATCTGTATAACAAAAGAGAAAAATAGTTAGGATAAACATGATATAGGATATGAACTAAGTAAAGTGCAATGCTATAATGGATTTCCTCTTACCATCTTCTCTCATGCTAGAGAATTTGACCATTTCTTGTTGCAGTTTCTCAACATCTAAGTAGACATTGTTGAAAGAATTATCCCAAAGGTTTGCAAGCCAGATTCCTTTTTACTCTTCCAAGTCATTGTACCCCTTACGCAATGGTATGCTCCAAGCATTTCTCTTGCACATTGGTTTGTTTCTTGCCGTGCATGTCTCACAGACTAAGGTGTGGGTAGGGGCACTGTAGACTTCTTATACTTTCCCAAAATAGCAGACTTGAAAATTTTGAAAATGGATGTGTAGGCTTCATGACTTACATCGGTAGTATCACAAGCTACAAGCATCTCCTTTGCATCCACAATATCCCTTAAGTCCTTCATGACCTCTTCAGCAACTTGCACATGTAGGTGCTTGTGTCTTGGGTCCCTTAGTATCCCAATGACATTGCTTGACTTCAATAAACTAGCTAGAGCATATAAATAATGACATTGTGTCTTGGGTCCCTTAGTACCCCAATGACATTGCTTGACTTCAATAAACTAGCTAGAGCATATGAACAATCAATATCATTCCCGTCCGCTCTTCCCATCACATCTTCCATGAAGTTCCTAAAGAAGAACACAATAAAAAATTAGTCACAAACAGTGTAGCACAAAAGAGTGCACAAGTTTGACTATGCCATGCTTCCAAGAGTGCGGCAACTGATTTTCTTGCCAGGCAACATTGATCATTTGCAAGAGGACATCTTTCAAATCATCCCAAAAAGAAATATAAAATTCCACTGTAAGGCCATCCCAGCCAGGGGACTTGTATTTGCTGAGGTGGAACAATGAATTATCAAGTTCTGTGTCAGTAAAAGTCTCTCCAAGGTAAGAGCATCATCCATTTCCACTATTTCAGAAACATATTGGAGAAATTCAGTCCTCGCATCAGTCATTTGATTTGATGGGGAACCAGGAGCGGAGAACAATTTCTGGAAATAATTTTGGCATTCATCTTGGAGATCAGAGAAAGAGTGCGTCCAAGAGCCATCTAGCTTCCTTACCCTTAGACATGAGTTTTTCTTTCGAGTAGCATGCAGGCCCTGGAAAAAGGCTTTTGATGAGCAGCCCTTATCTATGAGGGGCTTCATTCTTGCTCTAATCTGCCATTTGTGCAATTTCCTCTGATCATTTGTAGTCAATTTAATCTGAGCATGTGAAAGGGAATCATTTTCTGAATCAGAGAGAGGCCTTAACTGAGAAAATTCAGTCAATTGTTATGCTGTCCTTTTTGCCCATTTAACCTCATTCCTCCATTTACTCATATGCCAGTTGCCATACTCCCTAATGACATTCTGCATACGAGAGACAAAACTGTCCCAAGCATAATCCATGTCCTCCTGGGCATGCAAAGGTAGGGGATGAATTGCAAGTCTGATCATTTGCTGGAAATAGTGATGTCGAAAATAAGCCTGATTAACATGCAATAATCTACTGGAAAGGGGTGGCAAATCATCCAGACGCATACCAAGGTGCAAATTCATCCACAATGGGGCATGATCTGACAAGCCCAATGAGAAATCTATAAGGAGATGAGGGCTAAAATCTGCAAATTGTTGTGGGTAAAACAAATACCATCTGTCAAGCCTTGCCCAGTATGTAGTAAGTGTATTATGATGAAAAGTATATCCAGGCACTAACCCTTGGAGAAGCAGCCATAAATCTTCAGCCTGCACAGAAGAAGCATGCTATCCCATTTCTGCCTTTCCAATGATAGCATATGAGATCTTGAAGTGGTGTTATCTCTTGGCAGAGGGGAATCATTAAAATCTCCACAAATGAATGCATTGGATCTCCATGGATATCTGCATAAAGAATCCCATAATGAAGCCCTCATGGCAGAGGTCTGGGAGGCATAGACTGATGCAAACTCAAGAATATCACCATTGACATTACATTGTATGACCATCCATCTGCCACTGCTATCATTGAAGGCTAGCTGAGGCTCCAGCTCATGTCTAACCAGTATGCATACAACTGAGTAGGTAGTGGTACCAGCATAATATATATCATAACCGCCAAAATAATCATGATGACCAACCTTGGAGTGTTGATTATGCTCTTGCAAACAAACAATATCTGGCTGCATTTTATGTACATAATTCCATAAAAGCCTCCACTTTGAGACATTGCAGAGGCTCTGTACATTGTATGTAAAGCACTCAAGTGTTTGATGCATAAAAGAGGTATATACAGTAAAGTATAAGAATAAAACAAGACATCAGAGAGACAAAGCCTCTACCTGCATGGGCTGCATTCCTTCATGATCCATGAACGACATAGCATTCTCCCCTTCTTTAGAATCACATATGGGGATGCCCTTCTTCAAAACCCCCACCCAATTTTGAAGGACAGGAGCTGAAGTAGAAGCCTGTCCTGGTGAGGGAGAAGAAGCATCCCATTGACGAGATTCAAAGGGGCGTTGCTTCAATATAACCACCTTCTTAGGTTGTTGAAAACCATCCTGATCAGTTTCCGCAGATTCCTTCATCTTCTCTTTTTCTTTATCTTTTCCTTTTCCAGCAAGTGACTGCACCTGATTGATTGGTTTGGCATTCTTTGCTCCATTTCTATTTGTTGTCTTAGCTTGCAAATTCTCATTCTTTTCCCGTGTTTGGGGCGGCAAGGCATTGGGGGGGAGCTGATGCAAAACCATTGGGCATTCAGAGGCTAGATGCCCAAACTTGTGGCAGGAAAAACAAGCTCCTGCAAACACACCCCATTTCAATTCAAAATACTTTTTTCCCATTTGCACTCCCTCAACTTCCACTGCAATAGGAGGGGTAGGTGTATTGGTGTCCCAGAGAATGCAGAACCTATTACGGTTTCCCATAGGGTGTGGAGGATAAATGACCTGTCCCAATGAAGCAGCCAGGCCAGGCAACTCTTCACGCATATAGTCCGGGAAGTTAACAACCTCAACCCATACAGGACAATGATGTCATATAAGACTTTGATAATCCTTGTTTGGGGACCAGGGCATAGCATGTACCATCTGCTTCCCGTAAAATAGGGGAGAGAGCTTAAGTAGCCTCTGCTTGCATGAAGCATCTGATAAATGCACCTCATAAAAGCCTCTGGATGCAAAATACACTCCCTCTACAAAGCATCCTCCAAGGATGGACTTAATCCACTGTGCGACATCACTGGCCGCTTGGATTCTTCCTGGAAAGAAAATTATAACTGCGGTTTGAGATAACTTCCTGAGAGGATTCAGGAGGGACGGCAATTTCAATTTGTACGTGACCTCTGAAACTAGTTTTCCCCATTCCTGTCGTGACTGCTGAAAGTCATCCTTAAGGGTGTCAAACACGTACTGAGCTTCCATTGTAAGTTCATCATCTTGTGATGCAGGCTCTGAAGGTCGGCGCATAACATCTGCGGGTCTTTCTTTTCGAGCATATGTACAAACATCCAAACCTCAAGCCATGATTGAAATACGACAAGACAAGAAGGACTGTACGGAGAAGTATAGAGACAACAAGAAAGACACAGGACTGTACGGAGAAGTATAGAAGCAAAACACAGGATTGTACGGAAAAGACACATGACTGTACGGAGAAGTGCACAGAAGGACTGTACGGAGCTGTAGACGGTCTTCTTGAAATCTGTACGGAGATGCAGAACGGAGATGCAGACGGTCTTCCTGAAATCTGTACGGAGATGCAGACGGTCTTCCTAAAATCTGTACGGAGAAGTACACAGCAGACGGGACTGTACGGAGATGCAGACAGGGCTGTACGGAGATGCGGAACGTGGTCTTCTTGAAAAACTGTACGGTGATGCAGATGGGTACGGAACTGCGTTCAGAGCTGCACGGAGGTACGTCAGACCTAGCCTATCTGTTTGTACAGGCGTACGAACACTGTATGGCAGCCGTACAAGTGTACAGACAGAAAGGGAGGTTGTAAGGAGACCTTGAAGCCCAATGAGAAATCTATGAGGAGATGAGGGCTAAAATCTGCATATTGTTGTGGATAAAACAAATACCATATGTCAAGCCTTGCCCAGTATTATGTAGTAAATGCATTATGATGAAAAGTATATCCAGGCACTAACCCTTGTAGAAGCAGCCATAAATCTTCAGCCTGCACAGAAAGAAGCATGTTATCCCATTTCTGTCTTTCCGATGATAGCATATGAGATCTTGAAGTGGTGTTATCTCTCGGCAGAGGGGAATTATTAAAATCTCCACAGATAAATGCATTGGATCTCCATGGATATTTGCTTAAAGAATCCCATAGAAAAGCCCTCATGGCAGAGGTCTGGGAGGCATAGACTGATGCAAACTCAAGAATATCACCATTGACATTACATTGTATGACTATCCATCGGCCACTGCTATCATTGAATGCTAAGTGAGGCTCCAGCTCGTGTCTAACCATTATGCATACACCTGAGTAGGTAGTGGTACCAGCATAATATATATCATAGTCGCCAAAGTGATCATGATGACCAGCCTTAGAGTGTTGATTATGCTCTTGCAAACAAACAATATCTGGCTGCATTTTATGTACATAATTCCAGAAAAGCCTCGACTTTGAGACATTGCAGAGGCTCTGTACATTGTATGTAAAGCACTTAAGTGTTTGATGCATGAAAGAGATATATACAGAAAAGTATAAGTGTGAAACAAGATATCAGAGAGGCAAAGCCTCTGCCTGCATGGGCTGCATGCCTTCATGATCCATAAAAGATATAGCATTCTCCCCTTCTTCAGAATCACATATGGGGATGCCCTTCTTCAAAACCCCCACCCAATTTTGAAGGATAGGAGCTGAAGTGGAAGCTTGTCCTCGTGAGGGAGAAGAAGCATCCCATTGACGAGATTGAAAGGGGCGTTGCTTCAATACAACCACCGTCTTAGGCTGTTGAAAACATCTCGATTTGTCCCCACAGATTCCTTCATCTTCTCTTTTTCTTTTTCTTTTCCTTTTCCAGCAAGTGATTGCGCCTGATTAATTGGTTTAGCATTCTTTGCTCCACTTCGATTTGCTGCCTTAGCTTGCAAATTCTCATTCTTTTCCCGTGTTTGGGGCGGCAAGGCATTAGGAGGGGGTTGATGCAGAACCATTGGGCATTCAAAGGCTAGATGCCCAAACTTGTGGCATGCAAAGCAAGCTCCTGCAAACACACCCCATTTCAAGTCAAAAAACTTTTTCCCCAATTGCACACCCTCAACTTCCACTGCAATAGAAGGAGGGGTAGGTGTGTCAGTGTCCCAGAGGATGCAGAACCTGTTATGATTTCCCATGGGGCGTGGAGGACAAATGACCTGTCCCAATGAAGCAGCTAGGCTAGGCAATTCTTCATGCATATAATCCGGGAAGTTAACAACCTTAACCCATACAAGACAATGATGTCGTATAAGACTTTGGTAATCCTTGTTTGGGGACCAAGGCATAGCATGTACCATCTGCTTCCCGTAGAAGAGGGGAGAAAGCTCAAGTAGCCTCTGCTTGCACAAGGCATCTGATAAGTGCACCTCATAAAAGCCTCTGGATGCAACATAGACACACTCTACAAAGCATCCTCCAAGGATAGACTTGATCCACAGCGCAACATCACTGGCTGCTGGGATTCTTCCTGGAAAGAAAATTATTACCGTCATTTGAGATAGCTTCCTGAGAGGATTCACGAGGGAGGGCAATTTCAATTTGTATGTGACCTCTGGAACTGGTTTTCCCCATTCCTGTCGTGACTGCTGAAAATCATCCTTAAGTGTATCAAACACATATTGAGCTTCCATAGTAAGCTCATCATCTTGTGATGCAGGCTGAGAAGGATGGCGCTTGGCATCTGCGGGTCTTTCTTTTCTAGCATATGTACAGACATCGGAACCTGAAGCCATGATTGAAATATGGCAAAGCAAGAAAGAAATAGAGTGAAAGATAAAGTAGACAGAGAAAATGTACGGAAAGGCACAGGGGAAAAAACCCAGAACTGTACAGCAGCAGAGGCTGTACGAAAAACCTGTACAGAAGAGTTTGTACGGGATAGACTGTACGGAACAGCAAGGAGCCTGTACGGAAAATTCTATACGGACAAAGATGTACTGCACGGAAATATCAATGAAACTGTACGCGAAAGGCAGGGTTGTACAGGGAAGCTGACAGCGCTGAAAGGACTGCGTTGTACGGAGGGACTGACAGAAACCGTACGTATGTACGGAAAAAGACGAGGTCAGAGAGCTATACGGGCTTGCGCGTAGATTTGCGCAGGGATTGCGACCCTATCGTAGCAGCTGGTACGATCGTCCGGAAGACCGTACGGGCGTACGGACAGAGGGGGAGGGGCCTGTAAGGATATCTTGGCGAGGCTCTCAGCTAGCACCTTCGCTCACGACCTCTCACACACTTTTTTTTGTGAAACCAGTAACTATATTATTAACATGAAATCAATGTACATGGCATTAGACTCCAAAAAGAAGCCTAATGGAAGAACTCAAAAACAGTCAGAAAACACTTCAAGACTAGTATCATCCAAGTCCCTCGCAGCATAACTATCATATAAAGATTGCTTGAGGGACTTTCTGAAGAAAACATATGCCTGAGGAAACTGTTGTCCCATCCTAGAATGCAATCTCTGTGTCCAAATAGTCCATAGTACCCAGAAACGAGCCCAGTGAAAGAAAAGGAGGAAAGGAGACATCTGAGATGAGAAGCATCCAAATATCCAGAAGAGTTTCCCAAATCTGATAGAGGGAAACCGAAGCCGCAGCAAATGAGAGACATGAGTGATCAATATCCGAGAGTGCGGGCAAGACCATAACAAGTGGGGAACTGTCTCGCGGGGGTGAGAGCAACGGGGGCAGGAAGAGGAAGCAATACGACGTGCTGCCAATTTCACCCCAACGGAAAAAGCTCCCACTATACATCTCCAAAGGAAAAGCCTCTGTTTCAATGGCAATTTGGCTTTCCAAATTTTCTTGAGCTGTGATTGCCACCAAGATAAAGGCCTATCCAAATTCCAAAGAGTGTTGGCATGCTTATCAATCCATGGCGGTGGAAGAAGAAATTTATAGACCATCGAGGAAGCCAGATTATGCATTGAAAGTGAACAGGTAGTGGGAGATGAGGAAGTCAGATTCCAGTCCAGTAATCTGTCCTGTACAAATAGTGGAGGAACAGGAACAAATGGCTGCAACATAATTGTAAGTGTTCTCCAAATGGGTCTATGATGCAGTCCCAAGGGGAATGTCCTGCAAGCTTGTGGAAATGAAAGCACATAACCTTGTTGGTCCACAACATCTCCGACAATTCTTATGCCCAATTTCATAAGATTATATGCTTTAATAGGTGCCTGTAAAGCAAGAGGCGATTCAAACACCTTGCTCCAATGGATACTTTCCAATCAAAGAGAATTACCATGATGGGAAGAAGCACCTGACCATTTAGCATAAGAGAGAATTCTCTTCCAATCATGAATAAAAGCAGTAGAAACAGGACAACCAGGAATTTTCCCCTGAAATGTGGTCATGACTGCTTCCCAGTGATCTATAATCCAATGCCCATATGCATGTGATGTCATGTTTCCACACATAGCTGCTAGCATAATAGCCCATGGCTGTTTTTGCTGAAAAAAATCAGCAATCATAGTGCTCTTTCTTGCTAACATATGAAACTGAAGATTGAGAATATTCAGTCCCCCATGACTCTTAGGAGAACAAACAGACTGCATGGGAAGTAATCGCAAAGCCTTTTTGTGAGATTTGCTTTTCCAAAATATCTCCATAGCCTGGGACATATAGGAAGCCAAGTGCTTAAAAGACCAGGGAAGAAGAGGCAAATAAAATTGCACATATGCCATACTGATGGACTGCACTATCCGAAGTCGAACATGTAGAGGCCAAGTGGACAAATGCCAGTATTCCAGCTTCTTGTTAATCTTTTGAAGCACCCATTTAAGCTGCTGTTGAGGGGTAATATTCCAGCCAATGGGATACCCTAAATGCCTCACAATAGTATGGGAAGAAATAATGTGGCCTGGCCAAAGAAGTGCATGCCAATCAGCTTCTTTCAGTGCTAGAATATTCGACTTCTGAAAGTTAATATGCAGTCCAGCAGCTATGCGAAAATCATTCAGAGTCTGCATCAAATGAGAGAGGTCACTTTGAGAATTCCTGGGCATGAAATATGAATCATCAGCATATGCCTGTGCAAGAAATGGCTGTGCTCCTGGAATTTGCAAGCCATGAAGCTGCCCTGTATCTGCAAGATGGTCCATATGCAACAATAACGGATCAGTAGCAATGGCATACAATAGCGAACTAAGAGGGCAACCCTGTCTCACTGAGCGGGTCATAGTCCAGGTTCTTGACAACCCATCACCAAGCAAACACTGCGCAGTGGCATGAGAATAGAACAAGTAAATAATATGAACCAGCTGAGGGCCAAATCGCAATTTATGCATAGTCTGAGAAATAAAATCCCAATGGACAGTATCAAATGCTTTCGCAATGTCCACTTGCAGAATGAGAACATCTTGTTTGGAATATTTGGCATACTCAATTGCAAGCAAAGCATTGGAAATATTGTCAGTAATCTACCTTCTGGGAACAAACCCATACTGCCTGGGATGAAGTCCTACTTGCAAGATAAATCGAACCCTGAGGACAATCATTTTGGCAATGAGTTTGTAAATGACTGGCATAAGAGTTATGGGCCGCCAATCAGCCATTGTCTCACACAACCTTTTTTTGGGGATCAATTTGACAAGACCATGTTTCCAAGAAGGAGGAAGAGATTGTTCTGCCCAAGCATGATTGATCATAAGAAGAAGAGTGTTTTTGAGATCACCCCAAAATGCACGGAAAAATTCAACAGTCAATCCATCCCAACCAAGAGAGCTGCCTTTACGTAAATGACTCAAAGCATCATCCAGTTCATTAAGCATAAAGGGCTGCTCCAATGCATGAGCCTGTTCCCGAGACAATATAGGCTGAACATGCATAAGAAATTGAGACCTAGCTGCATTCACTTGCATCGAATGATCAGGCTGAGGTGAAAAGAGATGCTGGAAATGACTAGAGCATTGTGATTCCAATTCTGATTCGGAAGTGGTCCAGGTGCCATCATCTTGCCTGATCCTGCAAATATCCTCCTTTCGCCTATCCGCATGCAGGCTTTTAAAGAAAGCTTTGGAGGAGCAGCCTTTATCCAAAAGGGGTTTCATGCGAGCTCGGATTTGCCACTTCTTTAATTTGCGAAGATCGTTTTGATGGATGATATGAACCGCATAAGCGCAAGAATCCTGCTCAGAGGAGGTGAGCTGCCTATAAGAGCTGATTACATCCATTTGTTGCTTGTGAGATTGAGCCCATTTCACCTTAAGCCTGAGATTTCCCATGTAACTCCGTCCATAATCTTGAATAACAGCCTGCAAGCGATGAGCAAGACTGATCCAAGCAAAATCCATGTCCTCCTGAGCATGTAAGAGGAGGGGCCGGACAGCCACTCTCACCATGTTCTGAAGTTGTTGATGAAGCAAATAAGCACTTTTAACATGGAGTAGGCGACGACCAAAAAAAGGCATATCATCTGTCAAACGTGCTAAAGATAATGTCAAGCATACTGGAAAGTGATCAGATAGCAAGAGGGAATGATCAACCCGTAGTGTACATGTAAAACTAGCATACTGCTGAGCATTCAACAAATACCATCTGTCAAGTCGAGCCCAATAATGAGTAAAGGCATTGTGACGGTATGTATAACCCATATCTCTATCCCTTGTTGAGAGCCATAAGTCTTCTACATGCAAGAAAGAAAGCATATCCTCCCAATGTCAAAGCTCAGTGGGGATCATGTGAGAACGATGAGTTATTAAAGTCTCCACACAAAAAGGCATTGGACAGCCATGGGTATTGTTTGAGGGAGGCCCACATTTGAGCTCTTGTCGCAGAAGTTTGAGAGGCATAAACAGATGTTATTTCATAAAGATCAAGCATTACAGGTGCATCTGATCACCATCCATCGACCCTGGGGGTCATTGTAAGTAACCGTGGGCTGCATATCATGTTTCACCAGCATGCAGACCCCCGAAAAATGCATTGTACCAGCATAAAAGATATCATACCCAGCAAAGTGGCCTTGCTGGCCAGCCAAGAAGTGTTGGTTGTGTTCCTGTAAAGAAATTACATCGGGGTGCATTCTATGTACATAGTGCCAAAAAGACATTGCAAAGACCTTGAACATTGTATGTAATGCAAGTAATTGAAGTAGACATAGAAGGTATGTACAGCCGAACCAAAAAGCATAGTAAAGGTATAAGCTGTCAGGCCTCAGCCATGACATCATCCAGCTGGCCTCCTAGATCATTAGCTCTATTATCCTCATCATTGTCACATACAGGGATGCCCCTCTCTAGTACATCAACCCACAGTTGAGAAGTGAGGCTATCAGCAGGGGTAGAGGCCTGACCAGGGGTGGAAGTAGAGGCATCCCAATGGCGAGATTGTAACGGTCGTGGCTTGAGCGCAAATACCTTTTTGGGTTGCTGCCAGGCACCCTGGGGAGAGGCATGAGATTCTGAAATTTTGCCCTTTCCTTTATCCTTTTGCTTGGCTGAACCACATTTTCTTTGGGAGGGACAGATTTAGATGCCACATCACCCAATTTGCTAGGCATAGCCTTAGGCCCCGGACCATAAAGTTGGAGGGGAAGTATTTTCTGGAGCAATGGTTGTAGGTGGGAGTTGATGCAGGACTGCAAGACACTGTGAGGCTAGGTGGCCAAACTTATGACATGTGAAGCATGCACCTGCAAATACTCCCCATTTCAAGTCAAAATATTTTTTGCCCAAGGGAACATCCTCCACCTCTACCGCAATGGAAGGAGGGTTGGGTGATCTGTATCCCAAAGAACACAAAATCGATTTCGATTACCCGAAGGACGGGGTGGGCATACAACTTGCCCCAAAGTAGCTGCCAGACTTGGTAACTCAGCCCTCATATAATCGGGAAAATCCACGACCTCAACCCATACAGGGCAGTGATGTCGAATGAGACCATGATAATCTTTATTTGGCGACCATGGCATGACATGCACCATTTGTCTGCCATAGAATAGAGGTGACATCTCCAATATTTGCTGACGATATGAGGCATCCAAAAAGTGTACTTCATAAAAACCTCGAGAAGCAAAGTATACTCCTTTAGCAACCTCCCAACAAAGCCTGAACCCACTGAGCCACATCATTTGCTGAAGGTAACTTCCCCTGGGAAGAAAATGATAACTGCTTGCTGAGAGAACTTTCGGAGAGGAGCGACCAATGAGGGCAGCTTCAGCTTATACTTAAGGGCCGGGGGAGGTTTGGCCCACTCCTTCCGGCTGTGGTGAAATTCATCTTTGAGCATGTCAAAAACATAGTGAGCATCTACAGAGGCTGCGGTAGAGAAATCAACTTGCTGGGCGCGCAGAAGCGGTACGGAGGAAGAAAACTGGGCGGGGATGCTAACGGGACACAGGGAAACTAGGCTGTACGGAAAAGGACGGAAATGTACGGACGTCTGGAAGGGGTTTTAGAAAAGGTATGGCAAGGCGATGGAAACAAAGGCGGAATTACTCGGGGCTACGCAGGGAAGAGGCAGGTCAGACCGTACGGCCGTACGGTGAACGTACGGCAACCGTACAGATGTACGGACAGGCGGGGAGTCTGTACAGGATGCAGGCGAGGCTCGTCTCTCTCTCTCACACCAGCTGCAAATAGAAACAGGGGGATGGAAAAAGATGCCAAGGGAGAGTAGAATATGCCAACTATGTGATCAAGGTATGGTTGAAACAGAAGAACACATGGTAATGATATGCCCTCACTATGCACACATTAGGGAAGAGTTCAATCACCTCCTTGAGGGACATAACAAACTGGCTGATTTGCTGCATAAAGGGTCACCTTCAGCTTTAGGAACATTTGTGTATAAGCTCTTCAAGCATAGGAATCCACCTGAATCCTAGAAGGTGGTTTCTCTTTCCACCCTCCCATCTTCGAGAGGAGCTTTCATGTACTTGTGATATTGTATTGCTCAGGTCCCATAGGCCGGTTTTGGTCTTCAGAGGACGATAATATATTCTTCTTCTTCTTCTTCTTCTTCTCTCACACACACACTCTACACTAGGACGTACACTAGGACGACGCGTACACACACACTTTTTTTTTGTGAAACCAAGATACTTATATTATGAAACATTCATTTACATCTGGGCAGTGCTCAAAAGAGAGCCAAAGCCCTATCCATCAGATGCAGTAAAAGAAAAGCTGAATACAAGAAACATCCAAATCTTCCTCATGTAAGGCATCATATAAAGATTGCCGCAATGAGGCTCAGAAGAACTCATATGGATGCTGAAGGGGAGAATTCAGATATGCTTGATTGTGCTGCAGCCAGAGGGTCCATAAGGCCCAGTATCTGATCTAGTGGAAGAAAAGAGAATACTGTGACAAAGAAGCTGATAGTTTGCCATACATCCAGAAAAACCTGTAGAACCTGTGTGCTGGAAATCTGAGAGATAAGAAATAGGAGATTCTGTCTAGAAGGTCTCTGGAATATGAACAAAACCATAGTAAATGCGGAATACTCTCAGATGTAAGGTGACATCTTGGACAAAGAGGTGAAGCTATCCGTTACGGGCACACACACTTTTTTTGGTGAAACCAGTAAATGAAGAGCCATTCTGTCATCAAGATGCCTTTCAAAATGATTGTCAGAAAACACTTCAAGGCTAGTCGCATCCAAGTCCCTCGCAGCATAGCTATCATGTAAAGATTGCTTGAGGGACATTCTGAAGAAAACATATGCCTGAGGAAACTGTTGTCCCATCCTAGAATGCAATCTCTGTGTCCAGATAGTCCAGAGTACCCAAAAGCGAGTCCAGTGAAAGAAAAGGAGGAATGGAGACATCTGGGATGAGAAGCATCCAAACATCCAGAATAGTTTCCCAAATCTGATGGAGGGAAACCGAAGCCGCAGCAAATGAGAAACATGAGTGATCAATAACCGAGAGTGCGGACAAGACCATAACAAATGGGGAACTGTCTCACGGTGATAAGAACAACGGGGGCAGGAAGAGGAAGCAGTGCGACGTGCTGCCAATTTCACCCCAATGGAAAAAGCTCCCACTATACATCTCCAAAAGAAAAGCCTCTGTTTCAATGGCAATTTGGCTTTCCAAAATTTCTTGAGTCGGGAGTGCCACCAAGATAGAGGCCTATCCAAATTCCAAAGATTGTTGGCATGCTTATCAATCCATGGCGGTGGAAGAAGAAATCTGTAAACCATCGAGGAGGCCAGATTATGCATTGGAAGCGAACAGGTAGCAGGGGATAAGGAAGTCAGATTCCCAGCAATCTGTCCTGTACAAACAGTGGAGGCACAGGAACAAATGGCTGCAACATAGTTGTAAGTATTCTCCAAATGGGCCAATGATGCAGACCCAAGGGGAATGTCCTGCAAGCTTGTGGGAATGAAAGCACATAACCATGTTGATCCACAACATCTCCGATAAATCTTATGCCCAGTTTCATAAGATTATATGCTTTGATAGGCGCCTGTAAAGCAAGAGGCGATTCAAACACCTTGCTCCAATGGATACTTTCCAAGTGAAAAGAACTACAATGATTGGAAGAAGCACCTGTCCATTTAGCATAAGAGAGAATTCTCTTCCAATCATGAATAAAAGCAGTAGAGAAAGGACAACCAGGAATTTTCCCCTGAAATGTGGTCATGACTGCTTCCCAGTGATCTGTGATCCAATGCCCATATGCCTGGGACGTCATGTTTCCACACATAGCTGCTAACTGAAGATTGATAATATTCAGTCCCCCATGAGTCTTAGGAGAGCAAACAGCCTGCATGGGAAGAAGTCGCAATGCCTTTTTGTGAGATTTGCTTTTCCAAAATATCTCCATAGCCTGGGACATATAGGAAGCCAAATGCTTAAAAGACCAGGGAAGAAGAGGTAAATAAAATTGCACGTATGCCATAATGATAGACTGGACTATCCGAAGTCGAACATGTAGAGGCCAAGTGGACAAATGCCAGTATTCCAGCTTCTTGTTGATCTTTTGAAGCACCCATTTGAGCTGTTGTTGAGGGGTAATATTCCAGCCAATGGGATATCCTAGATGCCTCACAAGAGTGTGGGAAGGGAGGATGTGGCCGAGAGCCAGAGAAGTGCATGCCAATCAGCTTCTTTCAATGCTAAAAGATTGGATTTCTGAAAGTTAATATGCAATCCAGCAACTATGCCAAAAACATTCAGAGTATGCATCAAGTGAGAGAGGTCAGTTTAAGAATTCCTGGGCATGAAAAATGAATCATCAGCATATGCCTGTGCCAGAAACGGCTGTGCCCCTGGAATTTGCAAGCCATGAAGCTGCCCTGTAGTTGTAAGATGGTCCATATGCAACAATAATGGATGAGTAGCAATGGCATATAGTAGCGAACTAAGAGGGCAATCTTGTCTCACTGAGCGGGTCATAGTCCATGCTCTTGACAACCCACCACCAAGCAAACACTGCGCAGTGGCATGAGAATAGAGCCAGTAAATAATGTGGACTAGCCGAGGGCCAAATCCCAATTTGTGCATAGTCTGAGAAATAAAATCCCAATGGACAGTATCAAATGCTTTGGCAATGTCGACTTGCAAAATGAGAACATCTTGTTTAGAATATTTGGCATACTCAATTGCAAGCAAAGCATTGGAGATATTATCAGTAATCTGTCTTCTGGGAACAAACCCATACTGCCTAGGATGAAGTCCTGCTTGCAAGATAAATCGAGCCCTGAGAACAATCATCTTGGCAATGAGTTTGTAAATGACTGGCATAAGAGATATGGGTCGCCAATCAGCCATTGTCTCACACAACCTTTTTTTGGGGATCAATTTGACCAGGCCATGTTTCCAAGAAGGAGGGAGAGATTGTTCTGCCCAAGCATGATTGATCATAAGAAGCAGAGTGTTCTTGAGATCACCCCAAAATGCACGGAAGAATTCTACAGTCAATCCATCCCAACCAGGAGAGCTGCCTTTACGTAAGTGACTCAGAGCATCATCCAGTTCATTAAGCATAAAGGGCTGCTCCAGTGCACGAGCCCGTTCCGGGGACAATATGGGCTGAGCATGCATAAGAAATTGAGACCTAGCTGCATTCACTTGCATCGAATGATCAGGCTGAGGTGAAAAGAGATGCTGGAAATGACTAGAGCATTGTGATTCCAATTCTGATTCGGAAGTGGTCCAGGTGCCATCATCTTGCCTGATCCTGCAAATATCCTCCTTTCGCCTATCCGCATGCAGGCTTTTAAAGAAAGCTTTGGAGGAGCAGCCTTTATCCAAAAGGGGTTTCATGCGAGCTCGGATTTGCCACTTCTTTAATTTGCGAAGATCGTTTTGATGGATGATATGAACTGCATAAGCGCAAGAATCCTGCTCAGAGGAGGTGAGCTGCCTATAAGAGCTGATTACATCCATTTGTTGCTTGTGAGATTGAGCCCATTTCAGCTTAAGCCTGAGATTTCCCATGTAACTCCGTCCACAATCTTGAATGACAGCCTGCAAACGATGGGCAAGACTGATCCACGCAAAATCCATGTCCTCCTGAGCATGTGAAAGGAGGGGACGGACAGCCACTCTCACCATGTTCTGAAACTGTTGATGCAGCAAATAAGCACCATTAACATGGAGCAGGCGACGACCAAAAAAAGGCATATCATCTGTCAGACGTGCTAAAGATAATGTCAAGCATATTGGGAAGTGATCAGATAGCAAAAGGGAATGATCAACCCATAGTGCACATGTGAATCTAGCATACTGCTGAGCATGCAACAAATACCATCTGTCAAGTCGAGCCCCGTAATGAGTAAAGGCATTGTGATGGTATGTGTAACCCATATCTCTATCCCTTGTTGAGAGCCATAAATCTTCTGCATGCAAGAAAGAAAGCATATCTTCCCAATGTCGAAGCTCAGTGGGGATCATGTGAGAACGATGAGTGGTGTTGTCTTGGATGGCTGGCGAGTTATTAAAGTCTCCACACAAAAAGGCATTGGACAGCCAAGGATATTGTTTGAGGGAGGCCCACATTCGAGCTCTTGTCGCAGAAGTTTGAGAGGCATAAACAGATGCTATTTCATAAAGATCAGCCTGACAGATGGATCTGATCACCATCCATCGACCCTGGGGGTCATTGTAAGCAACTGTGGGCTGCATATCATGTTTCACCAGCATGCATACCCCCGAAAAGTTTATTGTACCAGCATAAAAGATGTCATAAGCAGCATAATGGCCTTGCTGGCCAGCCAAGAAGTGTTGGTTGTGTTCTTGTAAAGAAATTACATCAGGGTGCATTTTATGTACATAGTGCCAAAAAAGTCTCCACTTATTGACATTGCAAAGACCTTGAACGTTGTATGAAATGCAAGTAATTGAAGTAGACATAGAAAGTATGTACAGCCGAGCCAACAAGCATAGTGAAGGTGTAAGTTGTCAGGCCTCAGCCATGACATCGACATCCACTTGGCCTCCTGGATCAGTAGCTCTATAATCCTCATCATTATCACATACAGGGATGCCCCTCTTGAGCACATCAACCCACAATTGAGAAGTGAGGCTATCAGCAGGGGTAGAGGCCTGACCAGGGGTGGAAGTAGAGGCATCCCAATGGCGAGATTGTAACGGTCGTGGCTTGAGCGCAAATACCTTTTTGGGTTGCTGCCAGGCACCCTGAGGAGCAGCATGAGATTCAGAAATTTTGCCCTTTCCTTTATCCTTTTGCTTGGCTGGAACCTGAACCACATTTTCTTTGGGTGGGGCAGATTTAGATGCCATATCCCCCGATTTACTAGGCATAGCCTTAGGCCCCGGACCATAGGTTGAAGGGGAAATATTTTCTGGAGCAATAGCTGTGGATGGGAGCTGATGCAGGACTGCAGGACACTGTGAAGCTAGGTGGCCAAATTTATGACATGTGAAGCAAGCACCTGCAAATACTCCCCATTTCAAGTCAAAATATTTTTCGCCCAAGGGGACGTCCTCCACCTCTACCGCAATAGAGGGAGGGGTGGGGTGATCTGTATCCCAATTTGATTACCCGAAGGACGGGGTGGGCATACAACTTGCCCCAAAGTAGCTGCAAGGCTTGGTAACCCAGTCCTCATATAGTCTGGAAAATCTACGACCTCAACCCATACAGGGCAGTGATGTCGAATGAGACCGTGATAATCCTTATTTGGCGACCCATGACATGGACCATTTGTCTGCCATAGAATAGAGGGGACATCTCCAATATTTGCTGACGATATGAGGCATCCAAAAAGTGCACTTCATAAAAACCTCGAGGAGCAAAATATACTCCTTCAACAAAGCAACCTCCCAACAAAGCCTAAACCCACTGAGCTACATCATTTGCTGAAGGTAGCTTCCCTGGAAAGAAAATGATAACTGCTTGCTGAGAAAACTTTCGGAGGGGAGCGACCAAAGAGGGCAGCTTCAGCTTGTATTTAAGTGCCGGGGGAGGTTTGGCCCACTCCTTCCGGCTGTGATGAAATTCATCCTTGAGCATGTCGAAAACATAGTGAGCATCTACAGAGGCTGAAGTAGAAAAATCAACTTGCTGTCTTTTGGAAGCTCTGATGGGTTGTTAAACAGCAAGGGGAGAGGAAAACACAGCACTCCAATGAATACTTTCCATTCTGAGTGAGGAAGCTATAGAAGCAGGATGGGGAGACCATTTGATGTGAGAGAGTACTTGTTTCCAGTCCTGAACCAAGAAATTAGAAAATGGACAACCAGGGATTTTACCTTGCAATTTGCCAAGTACTACTTCCAATGGATCAACTAGCCAATGTCCATAAGCATTTGTGCTCATCTGTCCACACAAAATTGCCAACATGATAGACCAAGGCTGCTCTTGTTGAAAAAATGTCTTGAGCATAGTGATCTTTCTTGCCAACACATGAAATTTGATGTTTATTATATTCAAACCACCATGTATTCTTGGTGAGCAAAGCAAGTCCATTTTGAGCAGCCGTAAAGCTTTTTTATGAAGCTTAGTTTTCCAAAAAATCTCCATGGCTTGAGACATAAAGGAAGTGAGATCTCGAGATGACCAATGTAATAGAGGAAGGTAGAACTGGACATAAGCTAGAACAATAGACTGGACAATTCGAAGCCGTACATGCAGAGGCCAAGTGAAGATCTTCCAATATTCTAATTTGTCCTGAATTTTGTTTGCCACCCACAACATTTGTTGCTTATTGCTGATTTTCCAGCCAATGGGATAGCCCAAATGTCTTACTATGTTTTCCGAATAAATAATCTGGCCTGGCCACAGGATAGCATGCCAGTCACAATGCTTGAGAGGCAAGAGTTTTGATTTCTGAAAATTAATTTTAAGACCAGCTGCTAACCCAAAATCTGAAAGGGTATCCATCAAGAGGCAAATCTCCAAAGGACTATTCTTTGGCATGAAGAATGAATCATCTGCATAGGCCTGTGCAATGAAGGGTCGTGAACCAGAAATCTGAAGCCCCTCTAGCTGTCCAGTATCAACCATGTGATCCATATAAAGAAGCAAAGGGTGTGAAGCGATGGCATAAAGCAAAGCACTGAGAGGGCATCCCTGTCGAACTGAACGTTCAAGAGTCCAAGACTCAGACAAATGATTCCCTATAAAGCATTGTGCAGTGGAATCTCAGTAAAGCCAATATATGACATTAACTAGCTTTGGCCCAAAACCAAGTTTTAACATGATTTGAGAAACATAATCCCACTGTACTGTATCAAATGCCTTCGCCACATCCACCTGCATGACCAACACATCTTGATCTGAATATTTTGCATATTCCATTGCGATGATAGTGTTAGAGATATTGTCATGTATGTGCCGTCTTGGAACAAAACCATATTGCCTGGGATGAAGTCCATCATGAAGGATATCCTTTATCCGATGTACGAACATTTTGGCAATCAGTTTGTATATAACCGGCATCAAAGTGATGGGCCTCCAGTCATCCATAGTCTCACATAGAGGTTTTTTGGGCACAAGCTTAACCAAACCATGCTTCCAAGCTGAGGGAAGATGTTGATGCTGCCAGGCTACATTTATAAACTGCAGAATTGGACCCTTCAATTCAGGCCAAAAGGCTTCAAAAAATTCAACCGTCAGACCATCCTAGCCAGGGGATTTATGTTTACCCAAATGCCTAAGAGCTTCATCCAATTCAACATCCGAAAAAGACATTTCCAGCATTGAGGCTTTTTGCAAGGAGACAATAGGAGAAACAAGCTCAGTAAATCTGTTACGAACTGAAACAACCTGAGGTGTAGAAGAAGATGGCTGAGAAAAAAGAAGCTGAAAATGATCCAAACATTGTTTTTCTAGCTGAGATAGAGTCTGGGTCCAAAGGCCGTCTGGTTTCCTGACCCTCATGATAGATTGGCTTTGTCTATATGCATGTAAGTTCCGAAAAAAAGATTTCGAGGAACAGCCCTTATCTAGCATAGGTTTAGCTCTGCCATTTGGATAGCTTGCGTTTATCATTGGCATCAATTATGGAGGAAGCACAAGACAATAAATGCTGCTCAGAAGCAGATAGAGATCTTTGATGACTAATCTGTACCAAATATTGCTTGTATGATTTTGCCCACTGGATATGCTGTCTGGTTTCTGCCATGTACCATCTTCCATATTCCTTAATGACATTTTGAATATGATGTATGAAAGAGCTCCAAGCAAAGTCCAGATCCTCCTGAGCATGGGATAGCAATGGCCTGCAAGCCAGTCTGATCATATGCTGGAATTTTTCATGAGAGAGATATAATTGATTGACCTGTAAATTTCTGACTGAAGAGAGCTGCAAGTCATCCAGAGGCATACCAAAAGAAAGGGTGAGCCAAAGTGGAGTATGATCAGATAATTGTTATGAATAATCAGTCCACATTTGACATGTATGTTCATCATATTGCTGAGCATGAATGAGATAATATCTATCAAGCCTGGCCCACTATTCTGTAAAAGCATTATGATGATATGTAAATCCCATAACTGATGGGTGAGTTGCTGTCCATAAATCTGCAAATTGAAGTGATGTGTCATATGTTCCCATTGCTGGATTTCAGAGGGCAGCATATGGGATTTATGTGTGGTATTGTCCTTCCAGTGAGGAGAATTGTTGAAATCACCACAAAGTAGTGCATTTGAAGACCAAGGATATTGCTTGATGGAGTTCCACATTTGAGCTCTGGAAGCTGAATTTTGAGAGGCATACAAAGATCCTATTTCAAAAATCTCTCCATTTAATCATACATTGGATAATCATCCATCGTCCACCAAGATCATTATATGCTATCCAGGGTTGCAAATCATGTCTGGCTAAAATGCACAGCCCAGAGAATTGTTTAGATCCTGAATAAAATATATCATATCCAGAAAAAAACCCATGCTGGCCAGCAAAAAAATGCTGATTATGCTCTTGCAGACACACAACATCCGGATGAGTTGTATTTATATAATGCCATAGAAGCCTCCATTTATTCTGGTCGCAGAGGCCCTGTATATTATAGGAAAAACATTTAAGAGAAGCACGCATGAAAATATATACAAGAGATGATCGGTCCTCCAAAAGAACGGGAGGCCTCAAGCCTCTGCCATTGCCACAGGGTCTTGCTGACCCTCAGCATCCAATTCCCTGATAATATCATCTTCTTCACAAAGGGGAAGACCCTTCTTGACTGCATTAACCCATGCCTTTGAGATGGGGTTGCTTGGAGAGGTAGAAGATTGTCCTGGAGAAGGAGCAGAGGCATCCCAATTACGAGATTGGAGAGGTCTTTGTTTGAGAGGCACCGTCTTCTTTGCAGTCTGCCATCCTTCATGAGAAGATGAGTTATTTTCCCCTAACTTGCTTTTTCCTTTATCCTTATTTTGAGCTGAATTGGCCAGGCTCCCTGTATGAACTGAAGGCTTTGCTCCTTTAGCTTCAATCTTTTCCACATATGTCTTTTGACCTCCTTTATTAGATGGCAGAGAAATAGCTGCTGGAGGAGGTGGATGAAGGATAGAGGGACACTCCGAAGCAAGATGCCCAAACTTGTGACAAGAAAAACAAGCTCCAGCAAAAATGCCCCATTTTAAAGTGAAATATTTCTTTCCCAAATTAACACGCTCAATCTCAACTGCAATAGAGGAGGGGGTCGGTCTATCAGTATCCCATAAGATGCAAAAACGATTTTTATTACCTGTGGGACGAGGGGGACAGATCACTTGTCGAGGTTGGAGACCTTTCAGAGTTCGTCATTGGGAGGCATTTGATATCACTGCGGATTTGCAGAGGTGCTTCTGAGCTAAACCTGGAAGCTCTGTTCTCATGTAATCTGGAAAATCAGCCACTTCAACCCATACAAGGCAATGATGCTTGATGAGGTTCTGATAGTCCTTATTAGGGGACCAGGGCATGATATGCACCATTTGTCGACCAAAAAATAAAGGGGACATTTCCAGCATCTTTTGTTTTGTCAAGGCATCCAAAAGATGAACTTCATAAAATCCTCGGGAGGCAAAATAGACTCCTTCTACATAGCATCCACCTAGGAGAGAATTCACCCATTGTCCCACATCATTAGCAGAGGGAAAGGACAAAAGAACATCGCGAACACCATATCCGCCATAGGGTAATGCTGGAAATCACCTCCCAGGCTGACCCTGCAGGTGAAGTAGGCATGGAATCCTGAGCTGGTATAGGTACCAAAAGTAAATCCTGCGGCTCCATGATGCTGACATCTGTGGGACCCCGTCTCTGGCGACGCTGCATGAAGAAACCATGGTCTCCTGGCTCTAACTCAAAGAATGGCTCCAGATCCTCTCCCCCAAAGGGCAGCGCCCCATGTCATCAGAAAGGACTTGGATGTAACATATGAGAACAACCTGAAGATACATGTCCATACCACTCTAGAGCTGGGGCAGCTCCATAAACAATGCTTACTAGATTCCTCTGCAAGCTGACAACGCATACACAAGGAGGGTCTACCCATCTGCTGAAGCCAAGTACCCACAGGTATACCCCTATGTATAGTGAGGCAAAGAAAGTAGGAGACTTTCCTGGCTCTATTAATGCCCCAAAAGTGAGTCCAGTAGCTCAGCAAGAGCTCTGCAGTAAGTCCCTGTGCGTGCCAATGCTGTGAGGCAGATGGTAGGTGATGAGAGTCTCTCTGTTGAAGCCTGTAACCTGCCCTCGTCGAGTACTGGAAAAAAGAAAGAGGACGAACGCCTGCCACCGGAGCAGGCCACACCCACTCACGTGGGTCCCAGTCGAGCTCCGCAAGAGGTCGACCCTGAAAAATCCAAAGTCTCCATCTAGGATCCTCTACAATGGTCAACCTGGAAGCATCTGTGGCCCATTCCTTACCTAGGCAACCAATGACCCTGACTCTCTGCCAAAGGAGCTCTTGTCGATCCGGGGGCTGAGTGGGATACAATCTATAAGAGGAGTACGTCTCAAAATAAGTAAACGGTGCCGGTCCTAAACGAACTCCAATGCATAGCCCAGCCTCACTAAAACAACCTGACCAAGTAGAGATGGGATGAACATAGGCTGAATTTGTAAGCATATCCCTCCACTCCTAAGGAATAGCTCTCATGATCAGTAATCTGGTGGCAACAATCTGTCCAAGTGGCCCGTGTCTATCTCTCATCTCCTCCTCTGACATCTCCACACCTCCTCTGAACCAATCTCCGACTGTCACAACCCCCTGAGCATGCCATCTGGACAAGGAAGTCCTAAGTTCTGTACCAAGGGAAGATCCCTGATATCGAACCAGGGGGTTATGATAGAGTGGCTGTCGGGCAATTTTCTCTCTGGAGGAGGGAACTGCTCTGATGAGGTGTTGTCGAAAGTGATCCCATATCTGAATAAGCCTTTTCACAAGTGGTGAGGAAGGCTGAGAATGCTGGTCCGCCAGGAAGATCCAACTGACTCTACCTGCCCACTGGCCTGCTGCTCTCGGGGTGCACTGGTGAATCCCATGCAGTAGGAACTGCTTCCACGGCTGATCTCCTGGAGTCAAACGTCTAACAAGAAGTTTGACTAAAAGGGCTCTGCTCTGCATCTTAGGATCAAGAACCCCAAGTCCTCCCTGCGAGGAGGGTAAAGTGATAGTATCCCACCCTGGCCCTAGTGTCCTCAGAACTGTCGCCACCACTCCACCGGAAGTTCCGGAGCAATCTCCTCACCTGACGGATCGAGTCAGCATGATCCCTGGAGGACCAATGTATCAAAGGCAAATAGAACTAGACATAGGACATTACAATGGACTGTACTATTCTGAGCCTGACATGAAGAGGCCAAGTAGAAATCTTCCAGTATTCCAGTTTGTGTTGAAGCCTTTGGAAGATCCATTTTAGCTGCTGCTTCTTGGTGATATGCCATCCTATGGGATATCCCAAATGCCTGACTACATCTTTGGAATGCACCACATGACCTGGCCAAAGAATAGAATGCCAATAACATTGTGTCAGGGGAAGTAATTTAGATTTGTCAAAATTGACATGCAATCCTGCTGCCAAACCATACAATGAAAGAGTCGTCATAAGCATGTGAACTTCCCGGGGAGAATTCTGTGGCATAAAGAAGGAATCATCAGCATATGCTTGTGCCAAAAAAGATGCAGCCCCAGGGATTTGAAGACCAGTCATTTGTCTTGTGTTTGTAAGATGATCAAGATACATCAAAAGGGGATGTGTCGCAATGGCATAGAAGAGAGCACTAAGAGGGCAGCCCTGTCTAACTGGGTGTGATTTTTTGGTGAGCTTTTTGTCATGAGCTTTTTTTCAATTTTCATGAATATTGCGAGCTTTTCATTCACCTGTGAAAGAGAGAGAGGGGGGGGGGGTCATGGAGTGGGGTGGGTTGAAAGTTTGGGTTGTGGTTGCAGTTAAGAGGAGAGAGGGGGGGGAGGGGAGATAAAGGAAAGGGGGAGGGACGGGCGCATGGGTAAGGTGGCATGGAGAAGGGAGGGGAGGGGAGTTGGAACATATATTCATTATAATAGTGGAGAACGTAGAGGGGGAACTTATAAGGTATGCAAAGAGGAGTGCAAGGAGGAGAGAGAGGATGAGGAATGTGAAAGTTATGTTCATCTACTAAATGTAAAGGGGAAGGGAGAGCATGTGGGAAATTTGTTTATTTTCAAAGTGTATAATTTGACAGATTTGACCTCATATTTGGATTCCTCGTCGAATTCCGGTCATTTTGAGTACCAACATGACCATATTCTGATAAATATTGGAAAAATGGTGTTTTTGTCATTTTGGCCTGTTTGGGGCCTATTTTGAGTCTGCGCTAGACTCAAAATAGGCCCCAAACAGGCCAAAATGACCTAGCGCAGACTCAAAATAGGCCCCAAACAGGCCAAAATGACAAAAACACCATTTTTCCAATATTTATCAGAATATGGTCATGTTGGTACTCAAAATGACCGGAATTCGACGAGGAATCCAAATATGAGGTCAAAAATTTCAAATTATACACTTTTAAAATGTACATATCTCCAATAGTTCCTCCCTTCTACTTTGAATATGGACATATCTTCCATAATTTTTTGCCTCCTACTGCCACTCATATCCGCCCCCCCCTTGTGCATAGTATACACTCTTCCACCCCTCCCACATGCTATGAAAATGAACATATCCTATATTCTCTCCCCCTCTTTCTAACCTCCCCATCTTTCTTATAACAAAAACATGTATGGATTTCTAAAAAAAGCTCGCAAAAACAAAGGAAATGGTAAAAAAGCTCACATTAAAAAGCTCGCCAAAAGATTTCCCCCTGTCTAAATGATCGACCCAATGTCCATGACCGAGACAGATGACCCCCAAGAATGCACTGAGAAGTAGAGTCAGAATAAAGCCAGTAAACTGCATTTGCTATCTTGGGACCAAAGCCTAACTTTGTCATAATTTGAGAGATAAAATCCCATTGAACAGTATCAAATGCCTTAGCAATATCCACCTGCAATATAAGGACATCTTAATGGCAATACTTAGCATATTCAAGTGCAGTCAAGGCATTGGAAATATTCTCATGGATTTGTCTTCGCGGCACAAATCCATACTGATGAGGATGAAGTCCCGCATCCAGTATCCTATGAAGCCTATGCACAATCATTTTGGTAATGAGTTTGTAAACTACAGGCATCAAAGTAATAGGCCTCCAATCTGACATATGGTCACACAAATGTTTTTTGGGCACAAGTTTGACTATGCCATGCTTCCAAGAGTGCGGTAACTGATTTTCTTGCCAAGCAACATTGATCATTTGCAAGAGGACATCTTTCAAATCATCCCAAAAAGAAATATAAAACTCCACCGTAAGGCCATCCCAGCCAGGGGACTTGTATTTGCTGAGGTGGAACAATGCATTATCAAGTTCTGTGTCAGTAAAAGGTCTCTCCAAGGTAAGAGCATCATCCATTTCCACTATTTCAGAAACATATTGGAGAAATTCAGTCCTCGCATCAGTCATTTGATTTCATGGGGAACCAGGAGCAGAGAACAATTTCTGGAAATAATTTTGGCATTCATCTTGGAGATCAGAGAAAGAGTGCGTCCAAGAGCCATCTAGCTTCCTTACCCTTAGACATGAGTTTTTCTTTCGAGTAGCATGTAGGCCCTGGAAAAAAGCTTTTGATGAGCAGCCCTTATCCATGAGGGGCTTCATTCTTGCTCTAATCTACCATTTGTGCAATTTCCTCTGATCATTGACAGTCAATTTAATCCGAGCATGTGAAAGGGAATCATTTTCTTAATCAGAGAGAGGCCTTAAATGTGAAAATTCAGTCAATTGTTGCGCTGTCCTTTTTGCCCATTTAACCTCATTCCTCCATTTAGTCATATGCCAGTTTCCATACTCTCTAATGACATTTTGTATACGAGAGACAAAACTGTCCCAAGCATAATCCATGTCCTCCTGGGCATGCAAAGGCAAGGGATGAATTGCAAGTCTGATCATTTGCTGGAAATAGTGATGTCTAAAATAAGCTGATCAACATGCAATAATCTACTGGAAAGAGGTGGCAAATCATCTAGTGGCATACCAAGGTGCAGATTCATCCATAATGGGGCATGATCTGACAAGGCCAATGAGAAATCTATGAGGAGATGAGGGCTAAAATCTGCATATTGTTGTGGGTAAAACAAATACCATGTGTCAAGCCTTGCCCAGTATGTAGTAAGTGCATTATGATGAAAAGTATATACGGGCACTGACCCTTGGAGAAGCAGCCATAAATCTTCAGCCTGCACAGAAAGAAGCATGCTATCCCATTTCTGCCTTTCCAATGATAGCATATGAGATCTTGAAGTGGTGTTATCTCTTGGCAGAGGGGAATTATTAAAATCTCCACAGATGAATGCATTGGATCTCCATGGATATTTACTTAAAGAATCCCATAAAGAAGCCCTCATGGCAGAGGTCTGGGAGGCATAGACTGATGCAAACTCAAGAATATCACCATTGACATTACATTGTATGACCATCCATCTGCCACTGCTGTCATTGAAGGCTAATTGAGGCTCCAGCTCATGTCTAACCATTATGCATACACCTAAGTAGGTAGTGGTACCAGCATAATATATATCATAACCGCCAAAATAATCATGATGACCAACCTTAGAGTGTTGATTATGCTCTTGCAAACAAACAATATCTGGCTGCATTTTATGTACATAATTCCATAAAAGCCTCCACTTTGAGACATTGCAGAGGCTCTGTACATTGTATGTAAAGCACTTAAGTGTTTGATGCATGAAAGAGGTATATACAGTAAAATATAAGTATGAAACAAGATATCAGAGAGGCAAAGCCTCTGCCTGCATGGGCTGCATTCCTTCATGATTCATGAAATACATAGCATTCTCTCCCTCTTCAGAATCACATATGGGGATGCCCTTCTTCAAAACCCCCACCCAGTTTTGAAGGACAAGAGCTGAAGTAGAAGCTTGTCCTGGTGAGGAAGAAGAAGCATCCCATTGACGAGATTGAAAGGGGCGTTGCTTCAATACAACCACCTTCTTAGGCTGTTGAAAACCATCCATTCTTTGCTCCATTTCTAGTTGTTGTCTTAGCTTGCAAATTCTCATTCTTTTCCCGTGTCTGGGGCGGCAAGGCATTGGGAGGGGGCTGATGCAGGACCATTGGGCATTCAGAGGCTAGATGCCCAAACTTGTGGCAGGCAAAACAAGCTCTTGCAAACGCACCCCATTTCAATTCAAAATACTTTTTTCCCAATTGCACTCCCTCAACTTCCACTGCAATAGAAGGAGGGGTAGGTGTATCAGTGTCCCAGAGAATGCAGAACCTGTTACGGTTTCCCATAGGGCGTGGAGGACAAATGACCTGTCCCAAAGAAGTAGCCAGGCCAGGCAATTCTTCATGCATATAGTCCGGGAAGTTAACAACCTCAACCCATACAGGACAATGATGTCGTATAAGGCTTTGATAATCCTTGTTTGGGGACCAAGGCATAGCATGTACCATCTGCTTCCCGTAAAAGAGGGGAGAGAGCTCAAGTAGCGTCTGCTTGCACAAAGCATTTGATAATTGCACCTCATAAAAGCCTCTAGATGCAAAATATACTCCCTCTACAAAGCATCCTCCATCCTAAAGCATCTAATAAATGCACCTCATAAAAGCCTCTAGATGCAAAATATACTCCCTCTACAAAGCATCCTCCAAGGATGGACTTAATCCACTGTACGACATCACTGGCTGCTGGGATTTTTCCTGGAAAGAAAATTATAACCGCGGTTTGAGATAACTTCCTTAGAGGATTCACGAGGGATGGCAATTTCAATTTGTACGTGACCTTTGGAATTGGTTTGCCCCTTTCTTGTCGTGACTGCTGAAAGTCATCCTTAAGGGTATCAAACACGTATTGAGCTTCCATAGTAAGTTCATCATCTTGTATTGCAGGCTATGAAGGGCGGCGCTTAGCATCTGCGGGTCTTTCTTTTCAAGCATATGTACAAACATCTGAACCTGAAGCCATGATTGAGATACGACAAGGCAAGAGGGACTGTACGGAGAAGTATAGAATCAAAACAAGCGAGACACAAGACTGTACGGAAAAGTACATGAGCAAGACTCTGGACTGTACGGAAAAGGTACTGGATTGTACGGGCAAGACTGGACTGTACGGAGATACAGACGGGGCTGTATGGAAAAAGACTGGACTGTACGGAGATGCAGACGGGGCACAGAAAAGACTGGACTGTACGGAAATGCGGACGGGGTTGTACGGACGTACGGAAGGTGGTCGTCAGAACAAAGTATGGTGATGCAGAGAGGTACGAAACTGCGCTCGGAGCTGCGGGGAGGTAAGCCAGACCTGTTCGGGCCTACAATCTCATTAAATTGGGAATTAGATACATACATGATGTGGTAGATGATCAGGGATATGTCTTATCATTTCCTCAGGCCACTGCTTCCTATGCATTGGGAATGCATCATAGGTCTATATGGAAGAAAATTGCTAATTTATTACATCCTTTTCTACCTGTTCCTCCTGTGGCTAACACCGACAGGCTTATGGATTGGCAATTGCAACCCTCTGCTACCTGCACTCATCCTGTTCCTCTTCCTGCCTTAACCTCCATCAAAGCCTATAGGCTTCTTCAGCCTTCTCCATGGATTCACCAATATGCTAATTCTCTGTGGCATATAAGGAAGCCCCTCTCATGGTGGCGGAAGAATCCCAGGATATTATGGTAGTGTAAAATGCCATTGAAACAAAGACTTTTTCTTTGGAGATGTATGATAGGTACATTGTCAGTGGGGCTCACACTTGCTAAATGTCGCATTGCACCATCCACATGCTTAAGATGTCAGGCTCCTTCAGAGACTGTTATTCATTTGCTTTGGCACTGCCCGTGTACTAAGATCCTCCTCAGGAGAATTTCAGATTATCTTCGGATCCGTTTCCCGAGTCAGATTTAGGAAACATTTCTCGCTCTTTGGCAGATTTATGAAGTCCTTGTCTCAATACTCACTATTTCTCTCTTGGGTGCGATTTTGGGCTCTTTGGACAATCTGGAGTGAGCATAATTTGGCATACTTGGGTCGGCAGATTCACAAGTCATATGAATCTTTCCGAGCCTCATTACGGCAATCCTTATATGATGCCTTCCATGAGGGTGATATGGATGCTTCTTGCATACAACTTTTCTTTTTATGCTTCTGAACTTTGGGATGCTCTCCATTTTGGAGACCTCCCATCATGTAAATTTATGATCATATAAATATATGCACTGGATATTACCCAAAAAAAAAAGTGTGTGTGAGAGAGAGAGGCTCCAAATTAGCGTCCATAAATAGCTGTCTGAGGTCTGAAATCCGTGCCGTACAGCCCCGTCATAGTTTCGTACAATTCCGTACAGGTGTACGGACCTGTACGGCTTGTTCCGCCTTGTTCAGGCTGCTGCTGCCGGCTGATTCCCTGATTCTCTGCTCCTGGGTTGCTGTTTGTATAGGGTTTGCTCACGGGCTACTTCTACGCGCTGGTTCCGAGGGTTCTCTCTTCCCCCAACCAGGTCATTCAAGAGGATCTCCTGCAGTCACACACCTTTAGGACCTGGTTGGAGCCGAGGGAGCTTCCTGTGAAGCTGAGATTCTACAGAGATTACTGTCTTCATATTTCGGAGGAGGGATTCATCACACCACCAGGGTAAGCTTCATATGCCCCACTCACTACGGATCTCCATCGGACAGTTTCGGGTATCATCACACCGCCTCTGCATAGAGAGAGGCAGAGCAGAGGGGATCCCTAGGGAGCATCGCATTTGCATATTGTGCGACTGTCAGGAGGTTGAGTCAAAGGAGCATTTTATTTTCACGTGCCCAGTGTACTACGAGATCCGAGGTTGCTACCACTGTCTCTTCAGAGACGGCTCCTGGCTCCTTTCCAGATTCCTTGCCTACCCAGATCAGAGATGCCTCACGGCCTTCATTCATGAGGGGGTCCGACACAGAGAGTACTTAGGCGACGAGGCTTGGCCACATCATCAGACACCTCTCAGAGCAAGATCAAAGAGTTCTTCCCATCGAGTGACATTGATCATCCAGTCTCTAGTCGCAGACGTGACAGAGACCCTGACCCGACGATCGTAGCACAGCACACGAGACATCAAGGGGACACACAGATCACTCTGGGGGACCTCCCATCATTATTTAGACCCAGGATACGTCCCACGGGAGTCACGGTGGCTCTGGTCTTGCGTCGAGCCTCGTTCAAGAGACTGAGACGCACGGAACCCCTTGACAGACGCCAGCGTCCCATCACCGGTTACGCACCAGCCAGGGCAACATGACATACGGAGGATTCCGCTCCGCTCCAGTCTTTTTTCTTTTCATTGTCACACCCATACGTAATTGATTATGTATGATCAGACTTAGGATTCAGCATGGGTGATGATGCTCGTTTTAGTAGCTCCACCCTTACTGTGATTTGTATCAGGTTTTCTTTCAGTCTCATAGACCCATCGGTCTTCCGAAGAATCTAATAAATTTTATTTATTTCTTTCTTTCTCCTTTTTGGTTCCTGGGTCTTGTGTACTCTTTCCATCCCCAAAACCTCTCTTTTGTCTCTGATTTATAGTTCATCTTGGATCTTTTCCTGGTTTTTTCTCTTTTCCTTCTCCAAAACTTGTATTGTCTTCTCTCTAAATCCCTAAATATCTCTTTCCCCTTCTTCTCCTTGCAAATACACTATTTCCTTTTTCTTTGTGGGCTATTTTTCGGAACTATTTTTTCTCTTTTATCACTTTATAGGTACCCCCTTTTTGGGTTCCATCTTTTGCAGAAGACATGGCTGAATACTCTTATGAAAAAACTTTTCAAAAGGATCGATCGGTTCAATGGAAAAAGCAAAAGCATGCTGAGGGTCAGCATGACCCTGTGCATGATTCTGTTGAAGCACAACTGGTTTATGATGTCATGCACTAAGGATTTGCAGACACAGGAAAGAGTGGAAAGACTCTGTTCCATCGGTTGGTCTCATGGTTGAAGTGGATGAAATTGTGGATCCAATTAGAGAATATGCCAAAAAAGCAGTCATTTTATTTTTCCCAGGTCGGATGGCACCTGCTATAGAGGTAGGCAATTGGTTGACCCGCACAATGGAGGGAAGAGGCCTTGACCCTGAGGTAGAAATGCAGGGTTGACATCCTGAAGGTTGCTGCTGTACATAGCTGTTTTTTTCCTATAAATATCTGTAAATATGACTGCTCATATCAAATCCTTTACACTAAATGTTCAGGGGCTGTGTGACAGTAGGAAATGGAAATTTGTGTGGCTGTATATCAATCAATTTCAGCCTGATATAGTGGCATTACAAGAACACAATCAACATGTCTATGCAAGAAAGACATGTCATTATTGTGACTATGATATCTTCTATGCTGGAGAGCACTCTTTCTCAGGTGTAGTCATTCACATGTCAGGTAAGGTGTTCCACCCTAGCTCCTTCCATCAATGAGAATTGTTAGCTAGAACATACATGGCCTTGGTCGTATACCTCATTGCCGCCGTAGGACACTGATTTGGAATCTAGGTGTTACTAGGGGATCCATTGATATTATCTTTATTTAGGAACACAAACTTGATGCCAAAGACTACCCAAAGTCAGGTAAACTGCTCTCAGGTCATACTTTTTGGTCTCTTGCTTTGGGTACCAAGGGGGAAACATGCAGTTCGGTGTCAATTTCCTTTCTCCTCCTCGGTATCAGACATGATGTCATTATACCCTCCAGAGCACAGTGGATTAATATGTTGATTGGGGGACATAGGGCTGGTCTTCTCAACCTTTATGCCCGGAATAATAGAGGGGACCTTGTTTTCTTGTTGAAGAAACTTCTCTCTTGGGCACCCATTGCAAATTCATGGATTATTGGAGGTGACTTCAATATGACGGAGTTGCCTTCAAACACAAAAGGAAGGAAGGGAAGGTGGCATTCATTCACGAGAGAGAGCAGCTTAGGATGCCTTTCTCTTTCGGTATAGTGGTGGCTTGGATAGAAGATGTATTGTATGCGGAGATATTTTAGACCTTTTTTTAAGGGTTACTGTGATTTTTGAGACTCGTTTAAGATGTCTCTTTACTAGTATTAGGAATCTAGCTGCATTGTATGCAGAGGAGAGCCTCACCAAGGATATGTTACGGATTTGGGTGTCTCATTTATAGGGTGGAGTGGGATCTTCTTCACATGCAACAATGTCCTTTTTTATATTAGTGACTTTTAACATGATGTTTCTACTACCAAAAGAATCGATATTCTTAGGAGATTGGTCTCAGACATCAGTTAGCATCCCTACAAAGGGAACTTGGATTCAAGAGCACCTTGCTATAGCAAAGGCTCATCAACAATTTTACTAGATTAGAGAGTAGAGTAAGCATTTCACGCTTGTGAGTCCTTTTGGATACAGATGGAGGAAAGAGTCAATACGTATTTCTTCTCTATGCATGGCCCAAGGCATGGTAGAGAAAGAGTTTCTTAACTTATTGACTTACATAGGATGCTACAATCAGATCTGTATGTTGTCCTACACATAACTACAGATTTCTATGGATCAAGCCTTTCAGCACATCTTGACACACCCCTAGAGATGATAAGCTATAGTGTGGCCACAGTGTATTCTAGTATTGGTGAAAGCAGAGATGAGAGTCTCACTTGATGCATCTTTCACCAACCACCAAGAATTTAGGATTGTACTTCTTGCCCCCCCTAAGGGCAAGTGCCCAGGCTCAGTCAGCAGATGGGTAGACATCGCATTTTTCATTGCTTTTTGGGAGATGATCGGGGACCCTATTACCTCGTCCCTGTAGGGCATTTGAGATTCTAGTTGAGGGTCTCATTCATCTTATCCCAAAAGGGGGTTGTAGAATTTAATATCTCAATGGAGGCCAACTACTCTTTTGGGCACTTGTTATAAAATTTGGCCAAAGCTATCAATCTACATTTGCACCCCATCCTTCTAGACCTAATCCATGATAGACACATGGGCTTTGTTGATGGCCAAAGCATCTTTGATAATATATTTTTGGGAGGCTTTACAATGGGCTATGCAGAGTGGCCAGAGGCTTGCCATTCCACTCTTGGATTTTGTGAAATCTTGCGACATAGTAGATAAAGGTTTTTGGAGGGACCCTTCTACGCTTTGACTTCTTAGACGCTTGGATTAGATGGCTTCCTCCTTGTATAGATCATCCCACAGTCAGGTGCTAATGAAGGAGAAAGGGGAGAGAGGTTTTAGATTTCTTTTTAGTTCATCAAGGATGCCCTCTTGCACCTTTCTTGTTTTTAATTGTCAATGAAGCAAAGAACTTATTTTTTAGATTTGGTTGATGTTATCAGGCTGAGACTTCCCCTAAGATAGGATGAAAAGCTCTTAGATAATGAGGTGGTTGATGATATTGTTGTCTTTTTGGATGCTACACCTCAAACCTCAATTCTTTTGTGGCAGCCTTGATTTATTTTGTTTGACAGCAGATGCAGTTTAATTGGAATAAATCCAATGGATTTTGGATAAGTGACGAAGAATTCCCAGATTGGGGGGTGTTGGAGGTCGTGACCTTCACCCCTCAATTGGGATGTGAAGCATGGTTTATTCATGGGGGTTTGCGGATGTGACACGTGGCATATCGAGATACTAAATCCCATAAGCCAAAATGTGGCCCTATTGGCCTTGAATATGGTGGATTTCAACCTCTCGCTCTCTCTTACCCTCTCGGTACTTTTTCGGGGGGAGAGAGAGCTCTGTGTGGCTACAGGGTTGGGATTGGGACCCCACACCCGATGCTTCCTTTGACACATGGTTGGCTACCTACATGGTATCAAGTGCATGATTGTTGTGTGCTTTACATGTAGCGGCACATATCAGTGTATGTTTAGTGTCTATCCATATACTGACCAAGGAATAAGAAGGGTGGACCTCGGATCCATCCATAGCCTCTATGCATCTTACTCTCCAAATATGCCACGCTACAATACTCGCCAGGATCTCCCAAGGAGAGTCCACATAGGCATGTACAGCTCTGAAAGGTGAAGCTGAAACATCATCCAGAGAGCATGGCTCAACTAAATGGCGATGAATTGATAAAGCCCAAGATGAGTCATGTCTCTCATAGAAGACCTGGGGCCTTGAAAGAGAGAGCCAAGCAACTAAGCCCCAAGTCATGAAGAAAGGGCAATGAATAAAGGTTATGAGAATCTTGGCTGTCCCCTTCCAAATTATCCTAGCCTGTCTATAATCCCGAAGGCAATGCTGAGCTGACTCCATAGTAGGGAGGCTGCGAGAACAAGTAGGGCTTGCTCTAAACTTGAACCTTCAAAGGTTCACGGCAATCCCGCCATGAATAGAAAGCCAGAAGAATAGAGTGATTTTTCTATTCCTGCAGGATTTCCAAAATCTCCTCCAAAAATTCTTTTGTATGTCAATTAAAATCTTGTAACAGTCCCAATGGGATGCTCTGGAGGGCCTCCAACCTCTTCAGCTCAATTGGAATCTCTTGGCATTACTAATAGTGTAATGAAAGAAGAAAAGGCTCTTCTCTTGGTGCCCTTCATCAACCCATTCCCATTCCTCGGGATCCCACTGCAAGTACTTTATGGGAACACCCCCATAAAGCCACAATCTCCACACTCCCAAGGTAACAAGAGGTGGGTGAGGTTCTAAGTACCACCCTGTGTCTGAGCCATGCTCCAACAATCCAAGAATCTTGACAAGCTGAAATGGAATGTGTAATAAAACATCATCATCGATCTGGATAGCCTATGAGCTCCAAGGACATCAAAGACAAGGGCATCCTCATCCACTCCACAGACTGCAATAACCTGTAAAGGAATGCATGCTCCAATGAATGCACCCATCCAAGTGGAACAAGAATAGGCATATCATCTGCTTCCATCAAATCCACTGGAATGGCTACATCAATCTGCTGAATTCTGCCTACGCTCCCTTTGAGATGGCTTACTAATTGGGCCTACACTCCTTTGCAAGCTTCTTGAAAGCTTTCTAGGACACCTCTCCCACTTGGACCACTGCATATAGTGTGAGGGACCAAGTGGTCTACCACTGCATATAGTGTGAGGGACCATGATCATCAAGTATGATGTTGCTCCACATGACACGCTATCTGTCTATACCTTCATGAGAGGAAGGGGAAACTCTCTGAAGAGCACTCCTGAAGCTAACTCAAGCCTTTAGGACAATAGCCATAAGAGGGGACGAGGGAGACCTGAGGCGAGCTGAATTGGAAATCCATCTAGTACTGTAACTTCAGTCTCCTCCTGAAGTTGGCGTACAAGACTACATGCCGCGCATAAAGAGATCCTTCCACGGCTCTTGTCCTAGCATAAGTCCTCTCACCACCATCTTGCAGAGCAAGGCCTTGCAATGTAAATCTGGATCTATGATGTTAAGCCCGCCTTCTGTGTGGGGAGGATCAATGTCTCCTAAGCCACCTTGGCTATGACATCTATTGTGCCATATAGAAAATTCCTTACACGTCTCTTGAGCTAGGTGCACCTACAAGAACAAATAAACCAAGCAATGGCCAACAAAACCTGATTGACCACCACAACCTTGGATGCAAGATCAAGCTTGGTTGAACTCCAAAAGAGGAGTTTTCTCCTTAAACTCTCCAACACCGGGCAAATAGTTGTGATTACCCATGCCAACCTGGCACCCCAAATACCTGACAAGAACACCCCCTTGAACCCAAGTGAAACCAATGTCATTTCCCCAATCAGGGGTGTCCTCGTCACACTAATCCAAAGCAATTGGATTTATCCCAATGGATGTGTGCCTTGCAGCAGTGCAAAATATATCCAAGGATATCCTAAAAGAAGTGAGTGTATGTGTTGTGGCATCTAGAAAAACAGCAATATCATATGAAAGGTCACTATCTAGAAGTTCTTCATCCCATCTGAGGGGAAGTCTCAGCGCAAAGATATCAGCTTGAGATCTAATATAGATGCTCATCACTTCAGCCAAGAATAAAAAGACAAACAGAGCTACAGCGCATCCCTAGTGGACTGATCTAGAAATCTGAAACCTCTCTCCCCTGACCCCACCAATAAGCACCTGGCTATGGGCTAATCTGGATAAGGAGGATAGCCCTCGAGTCCATGCATAGAGTAATCGGTCTCCATTGAGACACTAAGTTCCTGCTGCCTCCTTTTGGAATAAGATGAATGAGACTGTCTGTAAGTGATTCCGGCATCTCACTAGAGTCCCAAACACCCTACAGGGCTGTGGTAATGTGATCCCCAATCATATCCCAAAAAGCAATGAAAAAAGAGGGGGTAAGCCCATCCGATGAACCCGGGCACTGGCCCTTGTGAAGGGCAAGAAGTGTAGTCCTAAACTCTATGTTGGTAAAAGGTGCATCTAGTAAGGTCCGCATATTTGGGTTCATCAACATAGGAATACACTGCCATACAACATATCTGGTATCAGAAGCTATCAAGTGCGCAAGAGTACCTTCCAAAAAACTCCGATCTACCTTGTAATATGCCTTTTCAAAATCCACGAGTAGAATGGCAAGGCTTTGGCCATTTTGCACAGCTCAATTTGAAGCTTCCCATAAAGAAAAAACATTACGAATAATAATTCTGCCATGCACAAATCTAGTTGTGTATCATGAATAAGATCAAGAGCTGCAAATGCAGGCCAATTTCTTTGGCCATAATCTTGTAAAATATATTCCCAACAATACGATGGGTCTCCATTGGGAGATTAAATTCTTGCAATCTCCCTTTAGGATAAAATGAATGAGACCCTCTATAATTGGATCGAGCATTCGTACTAGGTCCCAAACACCTTGCAAGGTTGAGCTAACATGGTCCCCAATCACGTTCTAGAAAGAAATAGAAAAGAAAGGTGTCGGTCCATCTGAGCTCGGGCATCTACCACTGTGAAGGGCAAGAAGAACCGTCATGAATTCCGTATTGGTGAAAGGGGCATCAAGTAAATCTGTCATATTAGGGTTCACCAATACTAGAATACTATGCCAAACCATATGTTTGGCACTATATCTGGTGGGTGAATTAGGATCTGCTGAAAGAAGAGAGACATAAAAATCTATAGCAATCCGCATGATGGCATCAGGATTTGTTTGCAAAACCCCGTCAGAGTTAATAAGCTTAGATACACTCTCTATCATGTCTTGGGCCAAAATAGAGTAAAAGTGTTTATTGACTCTTCCTCCCATTTGGATTCAAAAGGATTCCCATGCATGTAAGCCATAGTCTGCTCCTAATCTAGCAAGATCTACACATGAGCCCTTGTTGAATACAAGCATCTAAGGCCTTTTTTGCTCTTCCCTCTGAACTATCTATGGAGGGCCCTCTCTTGACTAAGAATCTCATGTTTCCTAGTGTTAGCAATAGATGGCAAAAATCACTAACACCAGACAAGGTTGTTGCAACATGTGAGGGGGATGACACTCCACCCTACAAATTAGATATCCATATCCACAAAATGTCTTATGTGAGGCCCATACAATGCATCTGGAATCCTAATACTAGCAGAGCGGTGCCTCTCATGAGGTGCAAAAATCATAAGAACCACTAGAAAGTGATCCGAAGTGGTAACCCTTAGTGTAATGCATACTGAACCTCCTCTGTCAAGTGCCCAATCATCAATGTAGAAAGCTGGAGTCCTAAAGGAAATCTAAGGGGATGAGGGCTGAGAGGCAGGGCTGACGGGGAAGGGGCTGAGAGAGGGCTAAGGGGGGAGGGGCTTAGACAGGAGAGGCTGAGGGGGGAAGGAGCTCAGAGGGGAGAAGGTGAACGTGAGAGCTGAGAGGAGGGCTGAGGGGGGCAAAGGGGCTGAGAGGGGAGAGGGTGAAAGTGAGAGGGGAGAAGGAGGCTGGTAGGATGGGCTAAAGGCTGAGAGGAGAGGAAGGTGCTGGAGGGAAGATATGGAAGAGATAAGGGGAGGCTGAAAGGATCACGTAGCTAAAATGCCTTTGGCCAAATCTGACAAGCCATGAAATTGTAGGTACCATTCGAACCAAATCACCAAGCAGTGAATTACCAGTCAAAATTGCAGGCAGGTGTTGTGCAGACCAGTACACCTGAGTGTGTGGCAATTCGAGGTAAAAACAGAAAAACAGCACGGCTTCCTGCCCTGGAATGAATAGAAAATGGTGCAAGACTGGCAGTAGAATGTATGGCCCAACAGTACAGAGGATCTGCCAGCAGTGTACGGCACTGTACGGCCTTGTGAACTGCCCTCAGTACAGATGAACCAGGCAGCAGCATGTACAGAGATTTAAAGCCTATTGTACGGCCAACAGTACGGACAAATGTTCAGAAACTGTGATTTCTGGCAGCTGATCTCTGCGCATTTTGGCAGCAATAGCTAGGGGAGGGGTTGAGGGGTAAGCAGGATCTAGAAGGCTAAGGGAAAAGCAGGCATGGGGAGAGGGGTAGAGCACGACGGCAGCTACAGTATGCCTCAATACAGCTCGTTTTTGAACTTGTTGGACGTGCAATTTGAAGCTTGTGTTTGCTGCTTTCCCTGGCCACGTAATCTAAAGTTGTACCTGGCAAAGCTGAAGCTGGAAAGCATAAAGAATTGCACTAGATCTGTACGGACTGAGGCTGAAGGAGCTGAGAGGGGGGCAAGTGAAGCGAGAAGGCAGAGGGAGCTGAGAGAGGGATTTGGGTGAGTATGGGGGAGAGGGAAGAGGGAGGTCAGGCAGCTAGGAGAGGAAGCTAGGGAGCAGGGAGGGAGGAGCACAACAGGGAGCTGCGGGCATTGAAAAGGGACAAGCCTGTTTTGATCCAGAGAGGAGTCCATTGGCTTATCATCCTAGATACAGCACCAGTTTCTATGCATAGACCTCACTCTCCTTCCATAGATTCGGGATAGGAGATTATTGTCAGTCTCATTGCATGGTAGATATAGAGATCCATATAAACACTACAAATGGGACTCAGACTTTTGCCTCTCAGTCACTCTCAGTTTTCTAGCACGAAATTATTTACATCCTCATGGTCATTTAGGGCTCCTCACATGCTGTAGTAGCTACGAGAGCTTCTTTCATCATGAAAGCATGGGACCAGACCATGATTTTATTTTCACATATACTGCCCCGTAGGACCTTCGTGGCATTTCCACTTTCTGGATTGGTTGCCCACTTTTGCCTTTCAGGAATTTGTATCAGGCTCTTACAGGATTTATCCTTGACTTTTATATTCTAGTCATATCTAATAAGAATAATTTTTTTGCAAAAAAGAATAGAGAAATTTAGGGCTCCTCACATGCTGTAGTAGCTACTAGAGCTTCTTTCATTTTTCCGCAAAAAGAAGGGCTAATTATATTACTTTCGAAACAAGGATTACAAGAGACTCAACAGCAATGCTGAAGCAAAGGGATAATTCCCACCCGCGAAACTACAAGCCTCACAGGGCTAAGCATCAAACTGTTGCAAAATGCTGTCAAAACAAGAAGCCCTAGTCTGGGTCTTCTGAGAACCAGTAAACCGCGAAACCAAAAAAGCTACAGATCCCTAATGAAGTGAATCCTGGAGGTACTCGTGATCCAAGAACGTATGGATCCCTCCTCCGCTGAGCTCCCGTCCATCGAGCCCGCCTGAGGGCGCCAACAGGAAGAGACCCGCCTGCATGAGCAACCACTTGACGGGGGGTGAGTCCGCACTCCAATAGCCCGCTCCACGTATCTGCAGGCCTCAACCCACTTGGGGTGGCTCCTGGTACGACAAGAAGAAGTAAAGCCCCAAGAGAAGGGATCCCTGAGGATAGAGTCAAGAGCCGCCGCCCTGTGGGTAGAGAATCTTCGAGACAGTGAGCCATCAACTGATATGACTCCTTTGAGTCAACATCCAGCAATCGAGTCCGACCAAGACCAAGGTGCCAACCGCGACCAAGAACCCCTGCTGGGAAGAAAGCAGTAAAGCCACGTCGAGGTAGCAAGGTTCCATGGGCCGGAGTAGCTCCGAGATCGCCAGGATCCCTGTTGTCGAGTTTGACCATCAAGAAGAGCTCTTGACCACCATGGAGGCAGGCATCTCGCATCTCTATCTCCTTGAGCTCGAAGTAGTACCAAAAAACTCCGAGTCTTGAGAAGTTTGGAGACCCAAGCAAAGAGGCCACCAGCAGACGCGACCCCTCTGGGTTGTTGTCCAAGGGCCAGGTCTTTCCAGCTCCAGTGCACCAATCGCGGCCAGGAGATGCTGTTGGGACGAGGGCAGCACAACCACCACCACTGGGAGGCACGAACTGGACGGCTGGGGGATGGCCATGGCCGATGTTGCCAGGGCAAACTGCGAGGAGAGCTCCAACTCCGGAAGAACAAGAGAGTGCAGGGCAAACCTCCTCCTGCCATAGAAATGCCACGGGGAAGGGAGAGACGCTTCCTGAAAGATGAACCTATTGCTGCTGTGAATGGCTCGACACCTCCAAATGCTCAAACACCCCCAACTCAAGCGCTTTCTACTCCACGGAGAGGGAGAGGGGTGCAAAAGACCAGCCTGGGAAGACAACACTGCCACGGGAAGGAAGCCACCAACAAGCAGGCCACAGCTGGGGAAGAGCCATCCAAGAGAGAGGCTCACGGTAGATCCCGAGCAGGAGGGGCAGCTGGCCAGCAGGCGAGAGCGCTCAGTCATTGGACGGGGCTTGCAGCAAGGCAAGCAGGGCGGCGACCAGGGTGCGAGGGGGGGGCACGGGGGGAGATGGGTGGAAGTGGCAGGGCAGGAGCCAAGGCAGGACCCAAGGCAGCGCAAGGGGCAGGGGCAGCAGCGGGCGGGGTGAAGGTCACGTCAATGTCTCTGCCCAACGCCCATCCTAGTGCATGAAATGTAAAACAATGTCTTACAAAATGGGACTGCTAGAGCTTCTTTCATGAGAGCATGGGACCATGATTTAATTTTCACATATACTGCCCTGTAGGACCTTCGTGGCATTTCCACTTTCTGGATTGGTTGCCCACTGTTGCCTTTCAGGAATTTGTATCAGGCTCTTACAGGATTTATCCTTGACTTTTATATTATAGTCATATCTAATAAGAATAAAAAATTTGCAAAAAAGAACAGAGAAATTAGTAGATGAATGTGTGAGCAGCTACATAGCTTTCAAACTCTCTTCTTGGTAGATGTTCATCCATTGCCAGATAATACCCTCATATGATGAGACCTGACCCTTTGTCCTACACATCATCTACATCGATTCAATATTGAAAACAGTTATTCTCGTCATAAATGATCATGGGGTTGATTTCAAAGAGGAAAAGTAGTCTCCTTACTTCGACACTTTGATATTAATGACACTAGAAATCCACTCAAGCTCTAAAGAGATATGCCATAATCAGTTACTTGGACATCTGTACCAGAGGATTTAATATTTGAGCTTGGCGGTCTACTAGAAGAACTTACAATCCCCACTCTTGGCCATGTCCACTTAGTAGGATCCCATAAGCTGAAAAAGGGATCAATATTTAAGATAACTCTATTAGTGTTGTGATGAACCTTTAACCCAAGCATACCACTCTGCCCCTCTGCCATTGAACCAGATCCAAACCTTTAACTCATAAAGTTCATGGACTACTACTAAAAGGAAACCTCCAAATGGAGGCTGATGAGGATGCTTGAGCTTGTAGTTGAAAGAGTGGAGAACCAAATTGAAGTCCTGTTAAGAGACATGGAGAAAGACATATTGAGCTGCATGCAGAACAATCTGTATATGTGCGGCTACGTTTTTGGAGGCAGACAAAAAATAAAATGCTATATTAAAGGCCTCTAGAGATCCAACAAGATCTAGTTGACAATCCAGATAATGGATAGAATCTCTAATCTCTTGCTGCATTTCTAAATAGCTGCACACTTTTCGGGGAGAGAGAGAGAGAGAGAGAGAGAGAGAGAGAGAGAGAGAGAGAGAGAGAGAGAGAGACCTTCATGGCTTTGATTTTCTCTCCGGATTGAGTGTACATTCTGCATGCCAGATGAAAAGATCCTTGTGCCTCACAATATTCAGCCAGTGCTGTCAATAAATGTTTTGAATCTTCCAAACTTTCCCTGGAGAATTGCTTTGAAAAAAGCTCCACCACTTGATCAGTGATCTTGACACCTTCATTGATACACTAGTTCAATGGGAAACAAGAAAATGGAAGTAAGTTCAACTGAATGAAATTTGTGCACCATCAAAATTTAACACACTATCAAACAAAGTAGAAATACATGCTTGTATATATAAATGATTTCTATAATAACTGCAACATCACTCATATATAAAACTTTAATGATATGAGTAGATATGAGTAGGAATACAGATTCTAATAACACATTGATCTTACAAACTACATTTGTAGACGATCTCAAATTTATTTCAGTGACTTTATGGTCAAAATGCTGTCTGATGCTGTGAAATTGTTTCCCATCTCAGGGGGTTTGGCTTCTCATGCTTTGCATGGTGTATAAGATCTTCCATGAGATTTTCTCTTGGAGTTTCTTTCATACTTAATAGAAGACCTTTCTTTGAAAAAAAAAAAAGCTGTCTGATGCAGTGAAATTATTTTCATAGAATGAAAAGTACCAATTCAAAAGCTCGTTTGTGTTGTCCTGCAGCAATGAAAAGCAACATTGCCTTCTCAAACTGCTTGTGTAGTAAAAGACATTCTCCACACCTATTAAATACATGAAATGATTTCAAATTCAAATGTTGCTGTGGAAGGTGTGATGCAAGCTTATAATTTTTTTTTAATATAACATAAAAAAGACTTCTATTAAGTATGAACAAAACCCTTGAGAACAAAACTTAAGGTGGCAATACATCATGCGGTGCATGAGAAAACACCCCTCAAAAGGAGATAGAAAACAACAAGGTTGAGGTTGAAAATGCCATCTCAACCCTGTAGTAGTCTCAGAGAAGAAAGGGGAGCCCCCCCAATTCTCTGGAAAATATAGCTCTCCTAGGACAGGGGAGCCCCCCATCAGTTAACATCAAACTTTATATCATGTGAGTATTTTAATTATCATTGCTTAGCACTTGTTCTTTCATTTTCCTTTCCATTTTGCTTTTCATTATGCTTTCCACATTTCCATTCCGTTCCTAGCTAGCTACTACATCTCTTCATGTGGTATTAGAGCCATGTTCCTAGCCTTGCTCTCTCTTTCTCTTTCCCTTCCAAGAGGTTGAGGTGAGGGAGGCCAATGAAGCTACTCTACCTCCTCCTCCTTGGAAGGCTGCCCTCTTCTCTCCTTCCTTGAGCTCTCTTCTCCACGCCATGATCTGCCACCTCTCTTCTCCTTCCTTCAGCTACATCTTTCTGTGACCTGCGGACGATGTGACGCTTTTATCCGGATCTAGAAGCAGAATCACGGTTTTGTGTCTTCAGCAAAGTTGTAGAGGATCTTGAGTACTACACATTTCGTTTTTACATCATTGCAATCTGAGTTTTCTGTGAAAAGTTACAGCCCTTGCAAGAAATGACAAAATTTGTTTATGCTCGCAAATTTTGTTCTGGAGCTCAATGATATGACAGCCCAAGCATGACACAACCAGCTCAACGTGGAGCTGTCCATCCTCTTCATCGTTGACCTCTGCTCCAGCCTGCCATTTGCTCCTTCTGCCCGACATTCTCTTGGAGCTGCTGCCCGCAAGTTGGTGCCCGTATTCTGCCCGCCATTCTGCTCCACGTAGCTCTGCTGCCCACGCAGCTATGAGCTCTTTACATTACATTGCGGTGACTCCTTCACGTGACTATTCTGACACACTCCACTATAGTGATCTCTCTGATTAGTTCATTACATCGAGCTTGATGTAGACCACTCTACATCAACAAGTGACTTCTTCAACATTGCTTATTCGATCGGTGCCTAAGGCACTTCGCATTGATTGACTTCCCGATTGGTTGTGGTACCCGAGGCTTCTACTTTGACATTGGTGACTCTCCTTCCTGCATTTTGAGAGTCATCATGTAATTTCTCCATGTAGATACCCATGGACTTCACCGACACATATTTTGGGGCATTCCTACCTAGCGCTTCATCGACATCATCATCGACTCACAGGGATGTGCACACATGTGCATTAGCTACTTGGAGGACATCTATTACTACACACTTGATGTATTTTGGGGTCCTCTTCCCTGGGTAGTCCCCCTTAAATGATATATATTGAGTGTTTGGTTTTCATTGAAGCTAAAGGTCCTTTGCCTTGGATAGTCCTCCTAAAAAGATGTATTGGTTTTTCTATTTTGGTGTGTGGCTTCCTAGCATGTCCTGTTATGAAGCCAAGGGGGGATGTACTGTGGGATCCATGTATTGGCTTTGATAGGTTTAGAGGGGGATGTATTGTGGGAGCCATGTATTGGCTTTGATAGGTCTCGTTATCAGGCATGACCGAGTTCCAGGATGTTGGTGTATTCCTAGACCTATGAGCTGGTCATGTAGCCATGCTATAATGTGAGCCTCTGAGCATGTTGTTTCTCAAGCCATGAGAGTGCTTGGATCTTCAACCTCTGAACATGCTCAGACTTTAGCCTCTGAGTTACATAGGGTGCACAGCGTCATTGTCATGTTCTGTTCTTGGTTCCATTCCAATAGTCCCTCACCTTAGACTGTCATTGTCATGTTCTGTTCTTGGTTCCATTCCAGTAGTCTCTCACCTTGCTTTTTTTTTTTGCAAAAAAGAGACTTCTATTAAGTAAGAAAGAAACTCGCTAGAGTAAGCTCTGTGCGGAAATACAACATGCTTAGCATGTAATAAAAAACACCTCAAAAGAATGAGGTAGAAAGAAACCAAGGCTGAGGCTGAAAATGCCAACTCAACCCTATAGAAGTCTCAGCAAGGAAGGGAGAGTCCCTCCAATCCCTCAAAAAAGTAACTCTCCTGGAGGAGGCTGCTCAAGAGGATCCCTGCATGGTCGCCCATATGGCCATCAAAGTGTGTACTGTATCTGTCCAAGTACTGCTGGCCAAAATCTGAGAAGGGTGAGCCTGAGAACCCTCCATAGCCTCAATGCATCTCGCTCTCCAAATGTGCCATGCTGCAATGCTAGCTAAAACCTCCCATGGAGAGTCAACCGAGGAATGGGCAGCCTGAAGAGAGTGGCCAGAACATCCTCTAAAGAGCACGACTCCACAAGGTGTCGTCGGATGTGTAGAGCCCAAGATGGGTCATGTCTCTCGAAGAAAACCTGGGGCCCTGAAAGAGTGAGCCAAGCCACTGATCCCCAGGTCATATAGAAGGGGAGGCGAACAAAAGTGCTGAAAAGTCTTGCAATCCCCTTCCATATGATTCTCATAGAAGGGGAGGCGAACAAAAGTGCTGAAAAGTCTTGCAATCCCCTTCCATATGATTCTCGCCTGTCTGCAATCCCAAAGGCAGTGTTGTACTGTCTCCAAAGCAGAAAGGCAACGAGGGCAAGTAGGGTCAGCCCCGAAACTGGATCTCCAATGATTCACTGCTATCCCACCATGAATAGAAAGCCAAAAGAAGAGAGTGATTTTTCTATTCCGGTGGGATTTCCAAAGCCTCTGCCAAAAAAAATTCTGCAAGTCTGCAAATATCTGATAATTCTCCCAATGAGGAGCTTTGGTGGGCCTCCAACCCCTACAACTGAGCTGTAATTTCCTAGCATTACTGACTGTGTAACGAAAGAAGGGGATGCCCTTCTCTCGGTGCCCTTCATCTATCCACTCCCATTCCCCAGGGTCCCACTGCAAAAACTTAATTGGGACACCTCCATAGAGCCACAGTCTCCATGAGCCCACGGCAATGAGTAGCGGGTCAGGATCCAAGTACCATTGTGAGAGAGAGCCATGCTCCATGAAGCCCACTATCCTGACTGGCTGAATCCGTACCTCCAACAATATATCGTCTGCGGACTTGGACAGCCTGCCCCCCGAACAAACATCAAAGACTAAGGCATCCTCATGTGTGTTACGTAAAGCAATCACCTGGAAAGGAATGCCCGATCTGAAAAATGCCCCCATCCAGGTGGAACAAGTAATAGTCATGTCATCTGTGTCCACCCAATCCAAGGGCAAGGCTGCATCAATCTGTTGAACTCTCCCTGCACTCCCTCTGAGATTATGAACCACCTGGGCCTGTCAGTCTGCAGGAAGCCTCCTGAAGGCTTTCCATGCTCCCATAGTAGATACAGGGCCCCTCTCCCATCTGGGCCACTGCATGTAAAGAGAAGCACAAAGCGGTCTGCCATGCTCATCCAAAATAATGTCGTTCCACATGATAGGCTGCCTTTCAATCTCTTCATGGGTGGACGGGGGAATCCTGCGAAGAGTACTCCTCAAGCTGGCCCATGCTTTGAGGATAGCAACCATAAGAGGGAAAGAAGGAGATCTAAGGTGGGCTGTAGTGAAAACCCATCTGGTACTGTGTATCCAATCATCTCTTGAAGTGGGTGTGTGAGACTGTATGCATCTGATAAAAAAGTCCTTCCAAGGCTCTTGCCCTGGCATAAGTCCTCTCACAACAACCTTGCAGAGTAAGGCTCTGCACTGTACATCCGGAACAATGATATTCAAACCCCCTTCTCTTGTAGGAAGAATCAGGGTCTCCCAAGCCACCCTGGTTGTAACATCAGTTGTGCCATCTAGACCACTCCATAAAAAGTTTCGTACGGGCCTCTTGAGCTGAGTGATACAATCCCTAAAGTGGCACCAACAAGAGCATACAAACCATGCTGTGGCTAAAAGAACCTGGTTAACCACCACCACTCTGGATGCAAAGTCAAGTTTGACTGAGCTCCAGAAAAGGAGCTTTCTTCTGATGCTCTTCAACACCAGAGCAAACTGTTGTGAAGGAGAGATGCCCACCCCAACCTGGCAGCCCAAATATCTGACAGAGACACCCCTCTGTATCCAAGTGAAACCAATATCATTACCCCAAACTGGGGTGTCATCATCGCAAATCAAAAAACCATTGGATTTATGCCAATTAATGTGTGCACCTATAGCCGTGCAAAATAAATTCAAGGCTGTGCGGAAGGAAGTGAGTGTCCTGGGGGAGGCATAAAAAAAAACAGCCATGTCATCTGGCAATTCACTATCCAGGAGCTCTTCTTCCCGGCGGAGAGGAAGCCTCAGCCCATAAATATCAGCTTGAGATCTAAGGTAGATACTCATAGCTTCCGCCACAAGCAAAAAAAAGAAAAGGGGCAAGAGGACATCCCTAGCGGACTGATCTACCGATCTGAAATCTGTCTCCTCTTACCCCCCCAATAAGCACCTGGCTATGGGCTGATCAGTAGAGAGAGGATACTCCTCCAATCCATGCATTTGAAAAACCAAAGTGAGATAGAGTACCCTCTAAAAAATCCCAGTCTACTCTGTCGTAAGCTTTCTCAAAGTCCAAGAGTAGAATGGCCAACATCTGGCGGCTCTGCATGGCCCATTTTAAGGCCTCCCAAAATGAGAAAATATTATAAAAAATACTTCTGCCATGCACAAACCCTGTCTGTGTGTCATCAATCAAATCTGGAAGAAAAACCTGTAGCCGCATACTGATGGCTTTCGCCAGAATCTTGTAAAAAGTGCCCAATAGAGTGATGGGTCTCAATTCTGACACTAGATTCCTATTACCCCCCTTTGGGATGAGATGAATGAGACCATCTGTAAGTGAGTCAGGCATCTCACCAGAGTCCCACGCGCCCTGCAGTGCTGATGTAATGTGATCACCAATCTGCTCCCAAAATGTAATAAAAAAAGAAGGGGTAAGTCCATCCCAACCTAGGCACTTGCCCTTGTGAAGGGCAAGTAATGCAGTCTTGAATTCTGCATTGGTGAAAGGTGCATCAAGAGAAACATACATCTCATCCTTCCCCAAATACAGGAATACACTGCCAAATAACCTCTTTGGCATCATCTATGGCCTGTGTGCCTGGATTTGCAATAAAAGGGGATGCAAAGAAATCTGAAGCTACACACATGACGGCATCAGGATCTGACTGCAACACCCCGTCTGAGTCAACAAGTTGCGAGACAATATCTCTACTATGTCTGGGCCCATGAGTAGAGAAAAAGTGTTTGTTGACCCTGCCACCCATCTGAATCCAAAAGGATTCCCGTGCATGAAAGGCATACTCTGCCCTCTGATCCCCCTCTGATCCAACAGTATCTATATATGAGCCCTTGCTGCAACAAGGCGCTCCTGAATCCAAGCATCTGTGGGCCTCTTCTGCTCTTCCCTCTGAAGGGACGCTAACTGCTGGCGTATACCAATCTCACGTCTAAGAATCTCACGTCTCCTGGAATCAGCGACTGTATAATAGTCACTAATTCCGGATAAGGCTGCAACTACCTGAGATGGGCAGATAACTCCACCTTGTATGTGAGAAACCCAAATCTGCAAAATATCCTCCGTGAGGCTCTCCTCTACATAAAAAGCATCTGGAATCTTGACACTGGCAGAGCATCCTCTCCAATGAGGCTCAAGAATTTGCAACACCACTGGAAAATGATCTAAGGTGGTAACCCCAATAGAAATGCATACAGATCCGCCTCTGTCAAGTGCCCAATCGTCTACATAAAATCTGTCAATACGTGCATGGATGGGCATGTGTACTCTCCTGTTCGACCAAGAGTACAGGAGTGACTGTGGCATAACATGAAAGGCATCATCAAACCAAGTGTCCCTGCCACTGTATTGAAAGAGAAAGGCATCCCAGGCTGCCCTCTCCAAAGAATGAATTCCACCCTGTCCGCCTCCCTTTTTGTCTGATGGCAATTCAACCATGTTGAAATCGCCACCAATGATCCAAGAATGTGCAATGGGGGCCCAAGATAGTAACTCCTTCCAAAAGAAGACTCGCTCCCCTCTGTTGTTGGGGGCATACAGATTGAGAAAACCAATCTTACGCCCTCCAATCAAAATAATGATCCATTGAGCTCTAGAGAGGGAGATAATACCATGACCAGCAACTAAGGGTAGAATAGAAGGAGAGACTGAAATGCAAGTACCTCCCCTTGTGCCCATAGCAGGCGACCAGAATGTATGTCATGAAAGAAGTTTGCCAGACTTAGAGCAATCACTGGCATCCAACTTGTGTTCCTGGATAAAAAGAATATCAATAGCACCTCTAGTGACACCTAGATGAAGCTGATTTCGGATCAGTTGCCTACGGCGACGGTGTGGAACTCCACCTAGGCCCTGTATGTTCCAGCTGACTATCCTCATCGACAGGAGGATGCTGGGTGGAAAGGCTTACCCGACCTAGTAGAGGAGACTAGCTTCCCCTGGGCCGAAACACTCCTGTTGAGGGCAAGGAACTCAACAGGTGAAAGGATCCCCACACCTGCTGAGGGGAAGGCCCTATTAAAAGGAATCCCAATGACCGGGACCCCTAAGGTGGAGGGCACAAACTCCTCCTCATCCATGAAAGTCGCCGAGTCTGCCAGTGCCGAAAAAGAGTTCCTGAGAAGCAGGTCTGGCCGAGGAGTGCGAAGAAGACTTGCACTCATGGAAGATGGAGGGGAGGGACCTGCCAGGCCTCTATCAGCAGAACTGAAGCTGAGGGTTGAGGAGGCCTGTGGTTGGACTGAAGAGGAATCTGGAGTCCTCATCTGTGCATGCATTCCCTCGGTCGTCCTGACTGTGGCAGGAACAGTCTGTGGGAAAGAAGTATTGGTAGCTCCCTCATGATCAGAAACCAAAGTGACTCAGGCTAGTACTGGTGTATCTAAAGGCCCCTCCTGATTTGGAACTATAGTGTCTGGGGTTGCAGCAGCATCTACCTCTGGATTTTGGATGGCGTCTGTTTGAACCGGATCAAAGGTCTCCTCCTGAGATAAGGGAGCCGCTCTGATTGCTCTCCATCATTGTACTGGGTGTGCTGCAGTCTTTGGGCGCCCTGTTGCCCCAAGTGGTCCTGGGGTGCACGAAGCAGGGTGCCCTACTGCTCCTGGTGGTCCTGCAGTGCGTGTACAAGGCGTTGGGGAGGTGCAGTCAGGGTAGTACGTAAAGGAGCCGCACTAGAAGACCTCTTGGGCCTTTTTCTCTTCCTTGGGCAATCTCTAGCAAAGTGCCCAAGGGTCCTGCAAATCCTGCACTGGTCCTGTCTACCTGCAATCTCGACTCTCTGTCGAAAGAGAGAGCCATCTGGGCGCTGAAGCATGATGTGGTCATCTGAGATGTAAGGGTCAGAGACAATGACCCTAACTCGAGGCACCCCGTCCGCTCTGACTGCCTCTGCTCAGGAACAAGGCATGCCAGGATGGGGGGGGATCTCAGTGGTGACCACTCCAAATGTGGCTCTGATAGTAGCAAGAAGTCGATGGTAGACCTGAGGAAGACCAGGAAATCTAATGAACAGTGATGTGACCGGATTGTCCTCCTCAACCGGATTGAAGCCGAAGGTGTAGGGCAAAAGAAAAATCCTCCTCGAACCCAAAGCCAGAGGATTAGCTTTGAGAACAAGGGCTGTGGACTCGTGGGAGTCAAAATCCACTTGGAAGAATCCACGTCCCAAAAGTCGAACATCTCTGAGGTGTGGGGTGAGATCTCCTGGTAACGCCGCCAACATCCAATCTCTAGCTTGTGATCTGGAAGGGTGTGACCCAAAGATGCGGGCGAAAAGTGATGTGGAGTCCTCTAGTTCTACATCTTTCTTGAGCTGCTGCAACTCATCTTCTGAAAAAATGACGGTTCTCGCGGCCGGTGGAAGTGAACAAAGATTGGCTGAGTGGGGATGCATTCGCCAATCGATGTGAAAAGGCCGATTCAAACACTGAAAAAGTTCCGTCCGTGAAACTGCTGCCCAGGACGCCTTGGAACACGGGCGCTGGAGGAAGAAGAACAGGAGAGGGTAGGAGAGAGGGGAAGAGGAGGAGAGGAGGCGTGGAGGTAGCAGTGAGGGGGGAGGAGGGGGGCAGGGGAGAGGAGGTGAGGGGAGGCAGAGGGGAGCTGCGGGTTAGGAAGGGAGGGGGGGGGGGGGCTGGCTGGGAGGGAGGGGTGGGTGGGGGAGAGGAAAGGAGGGGGTGGGACGCAGGGGAGGGGGTGGGTGGGAGAGCGGGCGAGGGGGCTGGCAAGGGGGAGGAGGGAGGCGAGAAGGGGGAGCGGGTGGGCGGGGGAGAAGGAGGGAGGGAGCGGGGAAGGAGGAGAGGGGCGGGGGGACTGGTGGGTGGAGGAGAGGGAGGACGGGGAGGAGGAAGGGGAGCGGGAGGGTGAGGGAGGAGGGAGAGGGGGAAGGCGGGGAGGGAGAGGGGGCTGACGGAGGGGGAGAGGGTGGGCGGGGGAGAAGGAAGGAGGGGGCGGGGGTGGAGGAGGGGGGCGGGGGGGCTGGCAGATGAAGGAGAGGGAGGGCGGGGAGGAGGAGGGGAGCAGGAGGGTGAGGGAGGGGGGAGAGGGGTTGGCGGGGAGGGAGAGGGGGCTGGTGGAGGGGGAGAGGGTGAGTGGGGGAGGAGGAGGGGGGGGGGGGTGGAGGAGGGGGGCGGGTGAAGGAGAGGGAGGGCGGGGAGGAGGAGGGGGAGCGGGAGGGTGAGGGGGGAGGGAGAGGGGGCTGGCGAGGAGAGAGGGAGAGGAGGAGAGAGTGAGAGAGGGAGAGGGGGCTGGCGAGGGAAGGGAGAGGGGGGGCAACAGGGGTGAGGGAGAGGGAGAGGGAGAAGGGGCTGGCTGAGAGAGGAGAGGGGGAGTGGGCAGCAGAGCTCACGGGGAGAGGAGCAGCTTTTTGCTGATACCTCTCACCTTGCCTTCATGGGGGGGTGTTGGAATATGAAGCCAAAGTGAGTCTAAAATGAGTGTTCTAGGTGTGTTTTATAGTCTAGTGAGTCCTAGACATGCCACGTGTCATATTGGGAGTTATCCCATATACACTGGCTTTCTAGAGTCTAGTGTCACACTATATAGTGTTGTACTTGTCTATTGTCTATGACATCAATCAACATCAAGCTTTATATCATGTGAGTATTTTGGTTATCATTGCCTAGCACTTGTTCTTTCATTTTCCTTTCCATTTTGCTCTCCATCCCATCACCCTCAGCATAACTCCACCCTTCCTCTCTACTATATGGAGTTGTATGGCATCCCCCCATATAGCATGCGCACACCCTTCCTGCTCCTCTGCATCCATGCCCTTAGACTGAGCTAAGATAGCCTGGTTGTTTCAGTTAGTAAGGCACATATTTAGAAGCAAGAGGGGGACTAGCACCTTTCTCATACTGCACCTCAAACACCTCTCATAGGCTCATGCTTACTCCAGTCATTGGATCAGGAGGATTTACAATGGTTGAGGACCAGAGTTCTAGGATGCTCGGGGAGCGTTTGATCATTAGATCCATCCCATACTACAGTTGCACTCTCTATTTCTTGAGCTTTTGCAGCAGCTGGTCTTCCGTGAAAATGCACCCAATAATAGAGAGGAGCGTAAGGTTGGCTTCCTCAACCTTTATGCATCCAATAATAGAGGGGATCGTGTCCTTATGTGGAAGGATCTACTTTCTTGGGCCCCCATTGCAAATTCATGGGTTATTGGAGGAGACTTCAACATGGTGGAGTTGCCTTCAGATAAGAAGGGGCTAGAGAGGATGGTATACGCTTCTTGGAGAGAGGAGCCTCAGATGCCTTCCTTTTTCAATTCATTGGCAAAGATGCACAGTTTGATGATGCCTTTTACACTAAGCCACAGTCACTCTTGTTTTCGTGGTCGAACAGGAGGTCGTCGATGCCTCTACATGCACAGATTGATAGATTTTATGTGGATGGTCAAAGGTGGGTTAGTTTTGTATTTCCATTGGGGTATCCACTTCAGATCACTTTCTTGCGGTATTGATGATTTCGGAGCCTCATTTGAGACGACGCTCTGCTAGTCTCAAGATTTTGGATGCCTTTTACGTAGAGGAGGACCTCACAGAGGTAGCCTTGCAGATTTGGGTCTCTCACGTGTAGGAGGGAGAGCCATCCCCTTCACATGTGGCTCCAGCCCTCACTGGTGATAGTGACTTTTAGTATTTGGTTGCTAACAATGACATTCTCAGATGCGAGATTGGTATTCGCCAGTAGTTGGCAGCCCTGACGAGCGCCTTGCTGCAGCAAGGGCCCATTAGTAGAGATTGTTAGATTAGAGAGCAGAGTATGACTTTCATGCACTTGAGTCATTATGGACTCAGATTGGAGGTAGAGTAAAGAAACACTTCTTCTCTACTGTTGGATCAAACATAGTAGAGAGAGTGTCTTGTAGCTTGTTGGCTCAGAAAGGGTTTTGTAGACAGATCTTGATGCCATCTGTTGTACTCAAAGTTTATGGCGACCCACCAAGAGTCACACCTGGGTCACGTCATGGTCACATGTCGAGGGTTGGCTTTCATGATGTTGTTCCGCTTTGGTCTTCTTCTTGCTCACATCACTTCAGCACTTGTACCGCTTGCACATAGTTGACACCATCGACAAGCACTCGCCTACGTACCATCAGTGACACTTATGGCACGTCTTACTCGCTTCTCGCACCAGTGGCCCTAGGCCTCCGGTAATACTTCCGAAAGTGTTAGGAAACCCCCCCTCCCCTCAGAAGATACGTTCCAAGGCAAGATGGTGGAGCAGGGAGAGCTGCGTGCAAGAAGAGGGGCTGCTGAGATGGAGTTGCGATCCAAGGCCACGGCTGCCAGGAGGAGAAGATACGTTCCAAGGCAAGATGGTGGAGCAGGGAGAGCTGCGTGCAAGAAGAGGGGCTGCTGAGATGGAGTTGCGATCCAAGGCCAGGGCTGCCAGGAGGAGAAGATACGTTCCAAGGCAAGATGGTGGAGCAGGGAGAGCTGCGTGCAAGAAGAGGGGCTGCTGAGATGGAGTTGCGATCCAAGGCCAGGGCTGCCAGGAGATTGCGCTGCAGATTTCGTTGATGGAGAAAGCTGCAGGAAAATTCGTTGATGGAGGGAGGGCTGCTATCGTTGATGGAGGGGGGGGGGGGGCTGCTATCGTTGATGGAGGGGCTGCAGGAGAATTCACCGATGGAGGGAAGGGAGCTGCGTATGGTTTCGTTGGAGGGGGGGACAGCCACAAATACACAACCAAAGAGAGCCAAATTTAGGAAAGTAAGCCAAAAATAGCATGAGTGGGCTGTAAGATGCAATGGATGAGCTGATCCCAAGGATCCACGCTGAGTTTAGCCAAATACTAAATATAGCACTGGTCGGAATTGGGAGGTGAGATGAAGGACCGACGCTGAATTTGGTGGCTAAATATAGCCTTGGTGGGAGGTGGTAGGTGAGAGAAAAAGCGGTGTGGGCAAGAGGAAATATTTGAATGAAAACGGTGGGAAAATCGGAATTTGAATTTTATTTTCTCCTGTATAGGCCATTGGACGAGTGTGTCATAGGGGTGAATGAGGCTGAAGGAGGGATGAACCAAGGGTGAACCAAGGATGAACAAGGGGTGACATTGGTGTGCCCATGGGTGACTGAGGGGTGAACAAGGAGCGGCAAGGAGTGACCTAGGGTGAACAGGGGAGGAACAAGGGGTGACATAGGGAGGAGCATAGGTGACAGAGAGTGAGCTTGGGGGGTGACATAGGAATGAACAAGGGTGAACTAGGAGTGAACAGGGGTGACCTAGGAGTGAACATGGGTGACAGAGAGGTGAACATGGGGAGTTGACATAGGAGTGAACATGGATGACCTAGGAGTGAACAGGGGTGACTTGGAGGTGAACATAGGTGACAGAGAGGTGAACATGGGGAGTTGACCTAGGAGTGAACATGGGTGACAGAGAGGTGAACATGGGGAGTTGACATAGGAGTGAACAGGGGTGACCTAGGAGTGAACAGGGGTGACCTGGAGGTGAACATAGGTGACAGAGAGGTGAACATGGGGGGTTGACATAGGAGTGAACAGGGGTGACCTAGGAGTGAACAGGGGTGACCTGGAGGTGAACATAGGTGACAGAGAGGTGAACATGGGGAGTTGACATAGGAGTGAACAGGGGTGACCTAGGAGTGAACAGGGGTGACCTAGGAGTGAACAGGGGTGACAGAGAGGTGAACATGGGGAGTTGACATAGGAGTGAACAGGGGTGACCTAGGAGTGAACAGGGGTGACCTGGAGGTGAACATGGGTGACAGAGAGGTGAACATGGTGACAGAGAGGTGAACATGGGGAGGTGACCTAGAAGTGACCTAGAAGTGAACAGGGGTGACCTGGAGGTGAACATGGGTGACAGAGAGGTGAACATGGGGAGTTGACATAGGAGTGAACAGGGGTGACCTAGGAGTGAACAGGGGTGACCTGGAGGTGAACATAGGTGACAGAGAGGTGAACATGGGGAGTTGACATAGGAGTGAACAGGGGTGACCTAGGAGTGAACAGGGGTGACCTAGGAGTGAACAGGGGTGACAGAGAGGTGAACATGGGGGGTTGAAATAGGAGTGAACAGGGGTGACCTAGGAGTGAACAGGGGTGACCTGGAGGTGAACATGGGTGACAGAGAGGTGAACATGGGGAGTTGACATAAGAGTGAACAGGGGTGACCTAGGAGTGAACAGGGGTGACCTAGGAGTGAACATGGGTGACAGAGAGGTGAACATGGGGAGTTGACATAGGAGTGAACAGGGGTGACCTAGGAGTGAACAGGGGTGACTTGGAGGTGAACATGGGTGACCTGGAGGTGAACATGAGGAGGTGACATAGAAGTGAACAGGGGTGACCTAGGAGTGAACAGGGGTGACCTAGGAGTGAACAGGGGTGACCTAGGAGTGAACATGGGTGACAGAGAGGTGAACATGGGGAGTTGACATAGGAGTGAACAGGGGTGACCTAGGAGTGAACAGGGGTGACTTGGAGGTGAACATGGGTGAACAGGGGTGACAGGGGTTCAACCTGAGTGACAGGGGTGAAGAGGGACTAAGGAGAAGTGTGTGTCAGAGAAGGCAAGGGCTGTTTCCGTCTTTCCAGAGAAGGAGAAACTCAGTTTTTATTGGTCTCCCACCAAAGAGTGCAACTGGGCAGAGAGTAGAAGCTTGACAGGGTTAGGAAAGGGAATACATTGTTGTTTTTTTTTTTTTTTTTTGAATAAATAGAAATTCAACTAATAGGAATGGAAATCCTTATCCAAAGAGAGAGAGTCAATGTGGATGATACTTCTTTACCCGTGAGCCATTTACAGGTGTTGGTAACTTCTTGCCCTCCAAGGTGGCCAAATAAACCCCTCCACTGGGAATAATCCTTGTGATAAAGAAGGGCCCTGTCCAGCCACTGACAAATTTGGGTTTATGCTTCAAGAACTTACTGGAATATAACAAGACCAAGCTGCCAACTTGGAATCCCTCTTCCTGAGATTTCTGTCATGCCATGCCTTCTGCCTTCTTTGCCAGACTTCCTGAGCAAGGATCGCTTCCGACGATGTTCATCCAAGGCTTCAAGATCCCATAATCTCTCCAGTGTGCATGCCTCCAAGTTATCATCCATCTCTGCCATGACCCTAGTGGTCTTCATGTGGAACTCATAGGGCATAACCGCCTCCAAGCCGTAAACTAGCTGGAAGGGTGAATATCCAGTGCTAGCCTTGTATGCTGTTCTGTAAGCAAAAAGAGCAGCTGGTAGTAGAATATCCCAATCTACCAAGGAATGAAGGCATAACCGAGCCACAATATGAGACATGGTCCGATTGGAGCTCTCGGCCAAACCATTGGCTCGAGGGTAGCATGAACTAGAGGTCTTGTGAACAATTTGCAGTTGGGTGATGAGGTCAGTGATGACATCATTGAGAAAGTGGGTACCTCTGTCACTCATCAATTCCACAGGACATCCAAACCTAGAAATGATTTGATCATACAAGAATGAGGCCACAACTTGAGCAGTGCAGGTCTTCGTCGCTGCCTTAGCCTCCACCCATTTAGTGCCATAATCAGTAGCAATCAGAGCATACTTGTTCCCTCTTCGAGTTGCAGGAGAGATGGGTCCAACAAAATCCAATCCCCATCTATAGAAGGGTGGTACAGGGCTGGATGGCTGAAGGGGAAGGTACTCCCGTCGGGTAGGCTTTGGCCCCCCTCTTTGACATGAGTCACAGCGGTGCACATAAGCATAGCAGTCTTGGAATAGCTTTGGCCACCACAACCCAGAGCGCATTATCTTTCTAGCAGTGGCCTCTGGTGCCATATGACCTCCCCCCATTCCTGAGTGAGCCTCCTGAAGGATGGCTTGTGTTTCATGAGGGAGCACACACCTCCTTAAAATGTGGTCCTTCCCCAACTTGTATAGCTGACCCGCGATCAGTTTGAAAGGAGCAGCCTGAACAATCTGCCTCCGCTTTTGTGCTGGAGTTAACCCTTTGGAGAACTCCCCTGTAGACAACAAGTGTACAATGTTTGCATACCATGGGGGAAAGCAGTCCACAGCAAACAGGCAGTCATTTTTTGGTACTGTGGCATCGACACGGAAGAGGCCCGCATCTGGAAGGTCATCATCAACTCCTATGGCTGCTTCACCTGAAGAGATCCTTGACAAGTGGTCTGCTGGTTGATGCAATCGGCCTGCTCTCACTAGGATGTCAAAGTCAAACTCTTGAAATAGAAGAATCCACCTGCTCACTCTCCCCCCAAGCGTTGGTTTGTTCAGTAAGTACTTGAGAGCTTGATGATCAGTAATGATAATAAACTTACTGCCCAAGAGATAGTGCCGATACTTTTTCATGGCATAGACCATGCCCAAGCCCTCGCGTTCAGTGGTGCTATAGTTTCTTTCTACTCCATTGAGTTGTCTGCTTGCGAAGTACACAGGTAGGTCAAGTTTGTGCTCTTCATCTGGTTGGGCCAATATTGCCCCAATCGCCAGCCCACTTGCATCTACATGCACATGAAAAATGACATCCCATTGAGGTTGCCGCAAGATGGGTGCCTTTACTAGACGATCCTTGAGGTTGTCAAACGCCAGTTGTTGAGGTGCCGACCAGTTGAAGGACTGCTCCTGCCGAAGGAGTTTCGTCAACGCCACCGCTATGTCGGCATAGGACCTGATGAATCTTCTATAATAACCCACATGTCCCAAAAAAGACTTGACTTCTCTGGGTGTGCGAGGAATAGGCAAGGTCAATATCACTTCCACCTTTGCTCGGTCCGTGGTCATTCCCTCAGCCGAGACGATGTGGCCAAGGAGAACCCCTCGCAAGGCAAGGAAGAACCATTTGTCCGGATTCAAGCACAACCTAGCTTCTCTGCACTTATATCAAAAACCCACCTCAACTTACTCATGTGATCAGTCTGAATAGTAGGTTCGAGGTGAGAAGCATTCTTACCATTGAACACAGAGAAGTCATCCAAGAATACCTCAAGGAACTTTCCGATGTTCTCTTGGAAGAGTTTGGTGACAAGACGTTGAAACATGGCCGGTGCATTACATAGACCAAAAGGCATCATCCGGTAAGCATAAGTTCCCCATTGGGTGACGAAGGTAGTCTTTAACTGATCTTGCTCTCGCACCCGAACCTGGTTATACCCACTGTATCCATCCATGAAGGAGTAGAGAGCATGACCAGCTACGGTTTCTAGCACCCTATCAGTGAAGGGGAGAGGAAACCTATCCCGACGTGTGGCGGTATTCAAACTCCTATAGTCGACACAAACTCGGAGTTTTCCAGTCTCTCTTTTGGGCACCACTACAATGCCACTAAGCCATTCGGAGTAGTCAACAGGGTAGATCAACCCTGCTTGCTCCATCTTTTGAATATCAGCATGGACAGCCTTGCCATAGTTAGGATTCATGCGATATGGTCCCCTGGTCACCGGCTCTGCTTCCGGATATAGATCGATGCGATGTTCCATGAACTCAGTGGGTACTCCCTTTAAATCCTTATATGACCAGGCAAAGACATCAACATACTCTTGAAAAAAATCAGACAATGCAGCAAGGAGATAGTCATGTTCCTAGACCCAACTGGCTACCTTAAGATGTCGTGGTTGGTCTTCTGTCCCTATGTTCAGATACCTCCAATCCCTGGCATGGTCAACCTGAGGTATGCTTCCTGATGTGGAGTTGTTCGGTTCTTCTACTCCCACTGCTGGGTGCGCAGGAGAATCATCCAGAGAAAAATTCCCCACTACTTCTTCCATCCAAGAGCTCGGATAGGACGGTTGGGTGTGTTCTGGAAATGGTTGAAATGTAGAGGCAGCACTTGGGCCCATTCTCTTCTTTCCTTTTTGTGCTTGCTTGAGCATTCCTCTGTATGGTAGTCCAACCACCTCATATGTAGTTTCATGAACCTCCTGTGTCGTTGGGGGGTCAGCTTCTGACATATATAAGTCGAGTAGAACAAGGTCCGCGACATCTTCTTCTCCCTGTATGCTGTGGGCTTGCCTTGAAGGTATGAAGTTCCAGACTCCAGTGTGAATGTGGACGGCTCCTTCAAATTGTCCGGTCTCTTGACCCCTCCTAGGTTGGTCAGGTTGCACAATGGATTCAATAACCCTTCCAAGAGTCATTTCCGGCACCGCCTGCCTTTGAATGACATCAGTAAGTAGGTGATCAAGATCCATGAGTGTCTTCTCCAATACCATCATTGTGCTCAGCCAGCCCATGATCTATGTGGTCATCTTCTTCTTCCATAGATTCATGAGTGTTCTCTTTAGTACCATCATTATGCTCCGCCCGCTCATCATCTTCTTGCATAGCATCCTCTTCCTCCTCTGTTGTGACCCCATGGTCATTTTCTTGGTGTGTCGTGTGCCTCCATTGCTTCCATTTCTGCTTCATGGTCTTGTCTTTGAGTCACCCTGGTGGCCTCCCCACCACTTGGTCTGGTACTTGCGGACATCATTCGCTGATACATGTGGGGATTATTAAGAAGACCAAAAGGCATCCGTTCATACATGAGATCAGCCAAACCAAGTGGTGAAGAGGCTTCCTGGCTCACCTCTTGCGCATTCCGTGAAGTACCAAGATGGGCTTCAGGATCCTCTTCTGGACACAACTCCACCATGTTGATGGCTAAGGATCCCAGGGCCCCCATCCAATCCAAGTTCCTCATCTGGTCCAGCATGTTCCAACAAGTACATCAAGCTCTCACCATCATCTCGTGCTGCTGTTACATAGGTTTCACCTTGGAAGGGTGAGTCCTCCACATATGTCAACTCTTCTTTCTGTAGGGGCCAATCCCCAAGTGCCCATCGCTCCTCTTCCACCCCTTCTTCTTCTTCAAAATCCTCTTCCCCAAGTTCCACAGGTCGGTGACGGGCCCTTCCAGTAACCATGTCTATTTCTAAGGATGTGGATCCCAAAGGCAGTCGAACTTCATCACTTGACCAATCTTGAATGGCCTTTGCTGAGCGTAACCATGGTCTACCAAGAAGTAGAGGATAAGTCTGCTCACCCTCCGTCATATTAAGTACAATAAAATTGGACAGGAATGTAACTCCCCCAATCTTCATGTGAACACCTTTGACAGCCCCCATAGGCTTCACCTTGCGTTGATCCGCCATGCGTACTTGAAAATGTACGTCAGTTGTCAATTTCAAACCCAGTTGTTGAAGAGTACCTCTCGGCATGATGTTTACTGCTGCCCCACCATCCAAGAAAACATCCTTCAGCTCCACCCCATTGATCTCCACTGAGAGCTTGGGACTTTGTTCACATGTGAGGGCAGCATAGGCTGAGCAATTGTCTAGTGTTACTCCATCTTGAACTATTACTGTCTCTAGTGTGGGTCTGCCCTGAACAGATCCCCTTTGGCGCCCTCCTGGCATGCGATTCAAAAATGCAATAGTCTGATGCTTGATATGTGGAGACAATTGACAGAGTTGTCGTAAGGTGATATTGGGCCTAAAATCCATCAAGTCATCCATCAAAGAATAGGGCTGGACACTAGCAGCAGCCTTTTGTGCCTTCATCCGCCGAGCTTCTGGCCGAGGGTCGAAGCTCACGCGAGGGAGAGGAGGTGCCTCTGGATTCTCAATCAATATTTCCTGTGGTGACTCTCCCATCACCCATTTCCTCTTTTCTTGGGCACTACTAGGCTTCACCCCTTTTTCCTTCTCTTGCTTCATTGTGCTTCCTGAGTGGAAGGTGGATGGGCCTGCCTGCGACTCCTCACGTTTTTGCCCTAAAGTTGTCACTTCTGTTGCAAACCTCACTATTCTGGACTTGCGGGAAGGGAACTGAGGTGTGACGCCTTCATCTTCAGAACTAGATTGAAGATCTTTGGTGACACTCTTGACCACCTCCTGGTACCTTGAAGGCATAGATTGCTCACTTGGAGCTGAGGTAGTTTTAGAGCTATTGATAGGTCTTGATGGCTGTGAGGCCCTTCGGGTCCTTTCTAATCCAGTTACAAGAGAGGACAAGGATGATGCAGTCATGTGCCCACTGTCCACCTTGGAGGAAGGAGGTGGGGATGCTCCTCTAGTGACTGGGCTGGTATTAGTTGGTGATGATCCGATATTGATGTTGAGTCATCCTTACTACTGTCACCCTTCATTTGTGACCTAGTCACAGCTCCCAACACTGCACCAATCAAATGGGGTTTGTCACCCTCCCCCGCCACTACTACATCAACCATGTTGACTTGCGATGTTGATTCCCTTCTGCCATTGGGACAATCTCTGGTGTAGTGGTCATTTGTGTTGCACTGTGTACAAGAGGGTCCCCCGAATGATTGTGTACAATCATCTTGGTAATGGCCGTACTCGCCACATCTATAGCACATGATGGGCCTGCGAAAGTTAGTACCTCTGCCTCCATGTCCACCGCGGAACCCACCCCGTCGACCGCGGATATAAGGGGATCCATATCCACCCCCTAACATAGGTGGTCAAAGGAGGATTAGGAAGTAGTGGAGGTGGAATGATAGGATGGGTGGGTGGTTCAGGTGCCTTCACAGGGCCTGAAGCTAGGGGTACTGGCCCTGAAGTGGTCGGTGCAGCTTTGTTGATTGTAGCCACCAGTGGTTCTCCAATTGGATACTCCGGTAGAAGCTTCCTCAACCCCTTAAGATACCTACACTCGGAGGCATCATGTCCATGAATTTCACAAAATGTGCAAAAGGAGGTCGGGGTGGGTACCTTACGCTTCGATGGACATTCCCAGTAGCCATGGCCAGAACCCTTGCAGTCGGTGCACCAGAGACCACTTCTTATCTGAGCTTCAAAGGGTGACGGTCCATCCACTTTTGTTCTGTCTTTCAGACCTTCTTTGATTTCTTCCAATTCCTTCTTGAGTTGCTGCCATGCCTGTGAGCCCTCTTCTCTCAGAAGTTGGGCGGTCTGGGCGGGTGTTGAGGCGAAACTTAACTGGGACCGTTCCATCTTCACCGCTTCCCTCAGAAATTCTTGTAGTGAGGCATGCTCAGGAAGTTTGTCAACCAGCCTTATAGCAATGGTGGAGAGTAAAGCCTTCAAAAACCACCCCTTCATGACGGCGTCATTGGGTGGCACCGACATCTTTGCCGCCAAGACCCTCATCCTTGTGTACATCTCAGAGATGCTCTCTCCAGGCTTCATGGTGTCAGTGGATAACTCTTGGACAATCATGTGTTCGAATTTTTCCAACTTGAAAGTGCGTAAGAATTCCTCCCTTAGGTCTGTCCACGTCTGGAAGTGGTCCGGAGGAAATTGACTGTACCATACATCCGCGGCATCCTCCTATGACGAGGGAAAGATGTGAAGGAACGCATGCTCATTCTCCACACCTTTAGCTCTACATGCTGTGAGGAACTTCCTCACATGAGCTTCCGCATCCTCATGGAGGTGGCCTTTGAACTTTTGAGTCTTCACGTGGACCTTGTTGAGTAGCTCGAGAAGTCTAGCTCTGCCTGGAGGACTGAGAACAGGACTGAGAACGGCCATCCCCACCCGAGAGGTTGGAGAGGGGGCCATCCCCACCCGAGAGGTTGGAGAGGATGCAAGAGTTGGAGGGAGTCCCGATGGGGCTGTAATGAGTGTTGGTGCTCCCAAGGAGGAGACCACCCCGACAACTCCTCCTGTGGAGGACCACAATGGAGAAGTCACTACTGATGTAGTCATAGAGGAAGTGTACCCAGATGGTAGGGTGTAAGTGGGGGGTCTCGGTGTTGCAGAGGGAAAGGGTGAGAACATGGAAGATGTGGGGGTGAAAGAGGATGGGAGAGCATTTGGGAAAGAGAGGGACGGAGTTGAAGTCATGGATGAGTAGGCAGAAGGGAAGGAAGGAGGTGGTGGAAAAGGCAACACCGGTGTGGATGGAAAGGGAGATGAAACCATCATGGCAGGTAAAGGCATGGCCGGAGCAAAAGTACCCCCCAATGGAATAGATGTAGAAGAAGGATTAGCTAGGAGCCTGGAGCTATGCATAACAGATGAGATAGCAGCTTGTCCACAAGAGGTTGAGGCGGGAGCAGATGGAGTCACCACTCCAGTAGAAGAGGTGGTTGATGAAGACATCGTTGCAGGAGGAGGAGAGGGGCTGCCTTGACCTTGATGAGTCCCTGAGGAGTCCTCGTCCTTAGTACCCTCTTCTTTCACCTGTTCTCCGCTTTGCACTTCCTCTTCTCTTCCGGAGTCCGGATCTGCTGACCACCAGGGTTCCTGTTGATCCAAGTCAATGAGAGTGTCGATGAAGTTACTTGCTCTGGCTACTGCTCCAATGGGCTCACTTTATGCTCGAGTTGAGGACTTCGCAAACTTACGTCGCACGTAATGCTTCTTGTACCTAGTTTGGTCTGCCGGAAGTCTTTTCTCCACTCTCCTCAAGTACCTCCTAGTTCTCTCACTAGCTCCTTCAAATGTTTCAAAACTACTCGGCATAAGACCTTTCTCTAGGACCCTAGATCACCACTTCACTTGTGCTACTCAACACCAGCAATGTCCCACCGTGATCGCCATAAACTGTCCCTACTGCTCTTGGCTGCTCCGCCCGCTACCCCCCTTCTGGCTTGCCTCGCTATTGCCCCCGCTCCGCCTAGCCTCCTCCTCTGCCTTTGCTCTGCCCGGCCTCCTCTGCTCTGCCTCAGCCCCACCTTGCCTTCTCCCCGCTCACGCCCCTTGCTTTTCCTCCGCTCCCGCCCCTTGCTGCTCCTCCGCCCCTTCCTTCTCCCGCCTCATACCTCCTCCCATTCTCCTGCCTCTCTCGCCATTCCGCCTCCCCCCTTCTTTCTCCTCCTCCTCCCGCCTCTCCTGCCCTCCTTCCGACCCTTCACTCCTTCCTCCTCCTCCTCTCCCTTCTACTTCCTTCCTCTCTTCCCCTCTTCCTTCCCTGCCGCCCTCTCCACCTCTTGGCCCCGCCTAGCGGGAGCATTCGTGCTTGTTACGGTGAAAGAACATCTTGGTGGTGACCCTTGGTCTAGCCAGAGGGGCTCTGTGGTAGCACACTCGGCTCCCACAGCCGCTAAGGTTCTTCTTTCCCAAGCTGACAAGCAACAAGTATAGCAGGTAATTCAGTCCCTCCAAGACAAGGCGCTTGTGGAAAGAATTATGGGCCCCAAGCCTGCACGAAGTCAGGTGTGAGAGTGGATCCAGGCGAGCTTGGCATTAGAGAGAGACCACATCCAAGAGTTCGCCATCTATGGAAGAGGCGTTTTCCTCGTCCAGTTGAGCTCCTCCGACACTACCTCGACACTTGTGGAGCAGAGCCCCATCCTCCTTGGCCCGCATCTTGTTTACCTCTTTCCTTGGTATCATGGGTTCACAGTGGAGGACATGGACATGACACATCATGTTCCATGTTTTCCGGTTACACTCTGCTTCCTAGGGCTCCCCGAGGAGTATCGAGCCATCCTTCCTTCCATTGGTCGGGCATTTTGCACAGTGTTCGAGTCCCCGTCAGAGTCGGCCGCCTCAGTTCTGGGAGATGATGGAGTCTCCAGGATCAGACTGGTGGTTGAGAGCTCAGGGTCCCTCCCAGAATTGATCCTTCTCGAGACCCTTGAAGGGGGCACACTTCACCACAGGGTGGAGATTTTTGGGTTACCAGGCCAGTGTCTTCAGTGCAGACAGATTGGTCACCTCACCAGAGATTGCCCCCGTGGCCTCCCTCGTGCGCCTCTCCCCCCCTCCCCCACAGAGTAGATAGAGTCAATAGGCCCGAGTCCAACGTCCTCTCAGGCAGGAACAGCAAGAGTTTTAGCCCATGGGTTACCCCCTAAGAAGGGGACTGGACCCAAGTTAGAAAGAAAAAGAAACCAAGCAAGCAGGCTTGCAAGCGCCGTAGGCAGAGGGTCAATCGCCAAAAGAGGGACAGGGCTGATCGAGAGGACTCAAAGGAGGAACAGCAGGAGCCACCTCCCCCAGCGGCAGGGGCCACCGCCCATCCAGACGACCCTCCAGCTTCAGAGGTTCAGCCTCCGCACCCACCCTTGCAGTAGCATCGAGCCCCAGGAGCTTCAGATGCGGCGATGGCGGAAGCTACAGATGCTAGCTCGATGACGGCCGCAGAGGAGCCGATTCAGAGCCACGGCGAGCTTGATTAGCAGGGGGGGCCTGAGGTTCGTCCTTATCCCTCCTCCTCCCCCTCCCCCTCCCCCTCCCACCCCCAGACCCCTCCCCCTCTTCCTTTCCACCTCCCCCTCCTCCTCCAAGGGGTCCCCCTGCACCCCCCCCCCCCCTTCGCCCCCCCTTCTATGGTCACTCTCACCACCCGTCCCCCTCCCTCTGCCCCCTCACTCTCCATCTCAACAACAGGTTTTTCCGCCTCGACACTCCTGCCAGAACGATGACGCCCCCTTCTGCTTCCTCATTGCAGTTCAGATCCATTCAAGGAGGGATCCTCAAGGATGAGGCTCGTCCTCCTGGTCAGTAGCTCCCAACCTTTAGCCTGGGCATCCCTTGCCGCGGGACTTCTGGAGGTTAGGACCCAGGAACTATCTCGAGAATCCAGACTCATATCCTCTACCACTGGAGGTAACGCTCATGGTCCTTCAGCCCCGAAAGGGTGGTTTGATCAGTACAGTGGGATCTCAGACAGACCCCGTTTGGAGATTTCAGTTTGCCTCCACAGGGTTGGAGAAGTGGTCCCCAAAGGTGTTCGATGCTATTTTAGAAAATCAGATTACACTCATGATGGACAAGTGGATGGGGCCACAGGGACTGGACCTTTGGTATGCCCATGGCGCAAAGGTGAACTTTCAGTTGAGCTTCACCCGCGAGGAGCCGGTGTGTGGTTTGGCGACAAGAGTTATTAGATTGCCGCTAGAGGCAGAGGTGGAGTAGGCATACTTCTGGCCCCTCCAGAAGTGTGCGGAGTTGTTCGGGGTGGAAGCCTCCTTCATGAATGAAGTGGGAACGGAAGATCGGTAGTGAGCCGGTATCCACCCTAGTATGGTGCCGCACAGACACCGACTAATCGCCCTCCAAACCCTTGACAAAGTCACACAAGGCTGTCTTTCTGGGACAGGCACCCACTCACAGAAGAGCCTTGTTCCCGACACCCCCGTCCTCATGAGCTGGACCATAGAGGGAAGTGGTAGGGTGGGCAGTGGACATCCTTATGATTTAGGAGCACATGTTTTCAGCCGCCGCAGACATTAGACGACGTCATCACCTTCTCCCAGGGAGAGGTCCAAAGGAGTGGTCCCCCACAGTAGGATGGAGCGGAGGGGTGTACATCTTAGTCTCACAGACTTTGGCTCCAGAGGTCTACGATCATGGTGAGCTCATTCCAAGACAGGGAGTTTGGATGGGAGTTCGGACAGGAGAGTCCAAGATTGGGATCCTGAACGTGTATGCCCCAGCGTGTAGACAACACCACCCGGCCTTTTGGAGGAGGCTATCAGAGTGTCTTTCGGATGTAGACTCCTCGATTGTTAGAGGTGACTTCCAAAACCTGGAGTTTGGAGAAGACAAGCAGGGCGGCGCCTCATTCTCTGAGATGCCAGCAACAGAGTAGAGCATAGCACCTGGAAGCAATTCATTCTCATGATCAGCGGACAGAGACCCGTGGAGAGAGCCAGATTTCAGTAGGATACCTGGCAGCGTTCTATTCTCCTTTGGACAGAGGAGACACGATGGATTGCTAGAGAGACTAGACCGTTTCTATGTTGGGCACTGGGCACTACACAGAGGCGGATCTATCGGGCTTCTGGTAGGTACCACGATGTCAGGCCACTCTCCAATGGTACTTCACTTGGATTAGCCTTGCCGAGGTCTCCCCCAGAAAGGGGTCTGCATTCCAAAGGACTTCTTGCAGAATGAGGAGATCCAACGGGTCATGGCAGGGATTTGGGAGCTGTCAGAGATGACACCGTGCGAGGGCTGGGCTGCGTGGGTGGCTGATGTGATCTAGAGGAGCAGTGAGGAGTTGCAGGCTCGCCCTTAGGCGGAGGAGGACCCTTCAGGAGCGTGAGCGGGCCTTGACGACAGACCTTGCCTCCATCGAGAGGCTCAGGGAGCAGGACCTAGGTTCTCAGTGGCTTAGTGACAGATTTGAGAGCACTCGTCTTGAGCTTCAGGGCACGGAGTTGCGACGGGCTGAGTTCTCCTATCACTACTCATGGGCCCGATGGGTGCAGCAGGGGGACAAGGTGATGAAGCAGTTCTTTCATACCACTGGGCCCCGATCGGCAAGCACACAACTACAGCGTCTCTGGGACTCGCAGGGCATCATGCACACTAACCCGTAGGAGATTCTGGACATGACCACCGGTTTTTACAGCCAGCTCTTTCAGACGGAGAGGATGACCCCAGCTGGTCTTGTGGCCCGAGAGCTAGTTTGGGATCATGTTCCGACAATAGTCTCGCAGGATTTATGCAACATACTTGAGGAGCCTTTCACAGATGAGAACCTCTGGGAAGCCCTCAAGGCTCTCCTGACCCAAAAGTGCCCGGGAGAGGATGGCTTGACTCCGGCCTTCTTCCAGAACTTTTGGGAGATTATCTCCACCCCTTTCCATTTAGCTTGCCAGGAGATTTTTGACACAGGATTTCTCCCTCAGTCCTTGAGCAGGGGGTGGATTTGTTTGATCCCCAAAGGGGGAGATAGATCAGACATCCGATAGTGGAGGCCAATCACTCTGCTTGACACTGCATACAAGATCCTCGCCTAGGTCTTGAGTTCACGGTTACGGCCCCATCTTACCGACATCATCCACGACACACAGACTGGATTTGTCTAGGAGCGTAGCATCCTCGACAACATCTTCATGTTTTGGGAGGCAGTGGATTGGTTCAGGGAGGAGTCACAGCCGTTGGCCATCCTTCTCTTGGACTTTGAGAAGCCTACAATAGGGTGGAGTGGTCCTTCCTGGAGGGCACTATGAGGAGATTGGGTTTCTCAGATAGATGCGTCAGAGAAGTTTCACCGCTATATGCAGGGAGCTCTAGTCATATGCTTATCAGAGGACACACGGGTGAGGCCTTTCCTCTCTCTTGCTCGGTCCGCCTGCTCGGTCCGCCAGGGCTGCCCACACGCTCTTGTTTGTGGCAGAGGCTTTGGGCTACTACTTGAGAGCACAGGTGGCGGGTCTCACAGGGTTGAGGCTCCCAATCAGAGAGGAGGAGGAGCTACTTGACTCGGAGTTTGCAAATGATACGGCCTTGTATATTGAGGGCACCACAGCGAGTCTGGAGAGAGTCAGGGGCGCCCTGGCTATTTACTGTGAGGCCTCGGGGGCACAGATCAACTGGACGAAATCTATAGGTTTCTTCATAGGTTTTGAGGAGACACAGGAGATCCGTGAGTGGGGGAGTGACTTTGGCTTCAGATGGATACCGCGGGGCCAGACAGCGAGATACCTCGGATGCCAATTGGGTATTGACATAACAGCAGAGCAGCAGATTAACCCGGTCCTTGAGAGTGTTCAGCGCAAGCTTCTCTATTGGAGCTCGACCAAACTCTCCCTAGCAGGTCGCACCTTAGTGGCAAACTAGGTCCTTCTTGCCACGGCCTGGTATATCGCCTCCTGCTGGTGCTTTCACATAGGATGCATTGGGCAGCTCTGACGGTTGGTACGGAACTTCCTTTGGGTAGGTTCAGATGGCACGAGGAACACCAGCGCCCGAATAGCTTGGCAGACGGTGATCATGCCATAGGCATTAGGAGGTTTGGGTATCATTGATCCAATGAAGCAGAGCAGAGCCCTTCTAGGCAAGTTGGTGGTTCGTGGCCTCACCCCAGGTGCAGAGCCTTGGAAGCTTCTCTTACAGCGAGGGCTTCTAAGGAACACCCCACGCACTGGGGGATAGTGGCAGCCTTCACATAGATGGATCTTCTCAGAGGCCCCCCTTACGGGGAATGGCTCCCCCCTGATTAGGAGCCTTCACAGTGTCTACCAGAGACTGGCAGGGGTTCTCATTCGTGCTCCGCCCAGATGCAGAGAGAAGTTTGAGTGCTAGTCCCTTATGTGGCACCCAGAGATCAAAGATTAGGAGGGATGCATGCTAGGACACCGAACTCACATTGGTTGGGCACAGTGGGACAGTGGTCCAACAGGGTCCTTTGACCGTTGGAGCAGATTACCTATGGAGATAGAGGTGAGGCTTGACGCCCTAGCGCATCTGCGAGGGACAGGGCAGCAGATGGGCAAGATTGACTTAGCCATTCCTGAGTCTTGGTGGGAAGGACTTCACGTTTGGAGAGACAACAGATGGTTGGGGTAGTTTTCCTGTACTGGTGTTCCCTTGAGGATGTTGATGCAGCGAGGAAGCACGCACCCCAGCTTCTTCTGTGTAGGACCTGGAGGCCTACTTCAGCCACTCACTGAGAGAGACCCCGAGATGGATGGGAGTCTTGATGGGATTCATTGGCAGTGGGACGTTTTTGGAAGAAGTGGCACATTGACCCTCCCAGTATCTCAGAGCAGGACGCCTCTAGATGGTGCCTTTGGCTGTGGGAGGGTAGACCCCTAAGGGAGGTCCAGTGGGATCTGGGAGAGTGGTTCTGGCCCTCCAGGGGCAGCCTAGCTGAGCCGGTGGATGAGGTGTCCTTCTTTTCCTACACCACACGGATTGGCAGGAGGCTTTAGATGGACTTGTCGAGGTGGACCCCCTCGAGGGAGAGGCATTGGGTGACCCAGAGAGTGCCCCAAGATGTTCGCTCCAGGTTTTAGACGCGGTTGTGGTCCAGCTTGCGGCCGAGGAAGATTTCGTACTTCTGGTTGGCCACCCACAGAGGCTTGCCCATCGGACCATGGTTGGAGCAGATGCAAGTGGAGGGGCAGTGCCATTGTTGCTCCGATGGTGTCCTGGAGACTATCCCGCACTACCTGTGGAGCTGTTGTAGCGCAACGAGGATCTGGATGGGAGCCCTTAGGATCATGACAGAGTCTTCATAGAGACTACACCAGGGGGATGGTGGCTTGGTTGACAGAGGAAGGACACGCGTTTCAGATTGATGAGATCTCCCCAGCCTACTGATTCAGGGTCAGACCATTTAGAGGATTGCACTCCATGAGGTAGTCCCTCCTGATAGCCTAGCTGCTGCTCCTCCTAGGGAGGACAGTGTTTGGGAGGTGGTAGCCAGCATCATGGCTTGGAACATTTGGGTGGCTCGCTGTAGTCTTGTGCACCCAGTTTCACCCTCGGCTACCCTAGTTGCCATCTGGCAAGATATCATTTACACTCTACGGTCCACCTGGGAGCATGGGACTCCAGGCTCCAGGGCGACTATCGAGAGGCGTGCTCATTTCTGCAAGGCTTGGCCTGCAGGAGTTTTCTACATGTTCACACCGCGAGGCATTCACTGGCTGTATAGTCCCCCCACTTGGTTGTTAGCCCCAATTCTAGAGATCCCCTAGGTAGTGAGCTGGGTTTCTCTGGAACAGGCCGGTTTCTCAGGCCGGTTTCTTTCTTTCAGCCTTTTCCGGTTTTTTCCATACTCAGCACCTTGGGGCTGCTGTCTTGTATGAAATGTTTCAAGCATTAATAGAAGGTTCCTTTCTTTGAAAAAAAAAAAAAAAGGACCTAAAAACACAGAACAAAGAAAATCATGGACATAAGATATGACAAGATCCATCAGATCCAATCCTCGTTGAATTCTCATATATTTGTAGGTTTTAGAAGAGGATTTAGCATAAGTAGAGAGTTCCACAAAAATATAAGCCAAAAAGTCATGTAGATCTACACCTCAGGTAAAACCATTGATCAAGTCCTTGAATCCCGTCTCTAGGCCCTTTTTCCAACATAATCACCCAATGCATAGGGGCTGGTTCGACTCTCAGCAAATGCACCAGATGTTGGATATTTTCCAGCCACTTCTCTTTTTGACAACTCGTCGCGATATAGGCAGGGCCTATGTAGCTTTTCCCTATACCAGTAACTTTTGGGAAGCGTGTGACTTCACCTCCTAAGTGTAGCTTACAGAAATCCTCCTATACTTTGACATTCTCTTACAAGGTAAACCGCCTCAATAGAACACATGTCTTTTTCTGCATGGACTGTTGTAAGTGTTTCCTAAAGACTTCCAATTACAACTTCGTTTCTCTAGTTATGTAGGGTAACATAGTTGGGTAATGTTGCAATAAGATCTGAAAAACATTAAGTGACGTAATAGAAACAACAGCAGAAGACTGGATAACCAATCACAATAAGAACTTAAAGCCTAATTTGCATACAAACACAGTTATGGATCCTTTTTACCATATTAGACAATCTGAAGCTGCTACCAGATTATATAGCATACATTTCTAAAAATGTAAACATGAGAGATTTCTCTTCTACTGTCTTTTTTCAAGGTTGTGCTGAATATGTAACTGATAAGAATTTAATATAGTGTTGTGCTGTCTTATTTCAAGTTGTGCTGAATATACAACTGATAATATTTTAATGTAGTGTTGCCCTCAAAACGTTTCAGCTTATTATTCCAAGCATTGGAGAAACTTCCGATCTAACCTCACAAGAAGGGAGGGATCAGTTTCTTCGTTGAGATTGTCCGCAATAGCTTTCAATGCATCAAAAAATTGTGAGCGAACACATATGTCAATCGCTTTCTCAAGGTCTCCCCCCTGCAAGAATTTGGAGTCATATACAGAAAAGATTCATGAGATAAAGCAATAGCCATGTCACTTCAGAGACAAACGATCAATTTCAAATTCTAGAATCAGTCATAAATTCATCACCTTCTGATAAAGCAAAACAGCTTCCTCATAAACTCCTTTGTCTTCGAAATATTTTGCTGAAGTCAGCATAGTTTTCTTGGTACTCTGCTAGTTCCATTTAAGTTAAAAATAATACGTTAATTTGTTTTTGGGGTGAATTCCATATTTGTTTATACTACAGGAAGCAGTTCCCAAAGAGTGAACATTCCACTACAAACATCAGAAGATATTGATATAAGACAAGTAGACAGAGAAATCTATCTGACGAGCACTAAGACAATCACAAAGATCACAAATGGATGCGACACACACGTTATACAGAAATGTACAATTCATGACTTGTAGTTCCTTCAGTTTTTTCTATTCCCGCAGTCCCTTCTCCCATCCTTGCCAAAATATACAGTTGGTCCTTTACACACTCTATATGAACAACTATATCCTCATCAACATTTGGAATTCCTACCAGATAATTCAAAAAAGCATCAGTATGTGCCCTCTATTGAACAAAAAATGCAAAAATCCATTTGCATTAGTTGAGCTTAGAGGGGGATGGGGTGAAAAGCAAGTAAAAATGAGGGTTTGGGAGCTCAAAGCATACAGCATACAGCAAAGTAATCTGTTATGTAAAGGGGAAACTGTCAAATCAAAATCTTTTGGAATAGAGGGGAGTCCCATTGTGCCGACACGAGGCTGTGCAGAAGATACATGGGGGAAGCAGGCCTTGGAAAATGCTATGGTGTCTTACATGGCAATGACACCACATAAGGCCACCTCTGATGTCCTTGCTCATCTCAACAATTTTCGCTTAGTTTTGATTGAGAAAATTTACAGCTTTGCGATACAAAAAGGAAGGGGGTGGAAAATGGGGGGGAAAAGGGCTAAAAGAGGACCAAGATCTTTACAGAAGGACCAGCCAATGGCTTGTGTAGAAGAGGCTTCTCAAGGCTCATAGGAAGGCTGGCAAGCTCGCTGGAAAGAGACCAGCTGAGCCAAAGAAGACTTGCAACAGAGGGCTGAGGTAGAGGACTTCAGCCACTGCCAAACAGGCCAAAACAAGCCGGCGACCAGGCTCAGCAAAGAAACAAGCCACACGGGAGCTGCACTTAAACAGGAGAGCAACAGAGAAACTGCGCTAGAACCTCCCAAACCAAGAAAGACTAGCAGAGAACATCTAGGGCCAGGCACAAAAAGTGAGAGAACTCCTAGGTTCAAACGTGAACTGCATGCAAGGAAGCCCGAGAAGCTCCCCAGAACAGATGTTGATAAGGAAAAAAAAGGAAGGACAACCAGGAATTATGTGTAGCAACTAGAGGTTCCCCAGTTGGATACTCCGGTAGAAGCTTCCTCAACCCCTTAAGATACCTACACTCGGAGGCATCATGTCCATGAATTTCACAAAATGTGCAAAAGGAGGTCAGAGTGGGTAGCTTATGCTTCGATGGACATTCCTAGTAGCCATGGCCATAACCCTTTCGATCGGTGCACCAGAGACCACTTCTTATCTGAGCTTCAAAGGGTAACGGTCCATCCACCCTTGTTTTGTCTTTTAGACCTTCTTTGATTTCTTCTAACTCCTTGAGTTGCTGCCATGCCTGTGAGCCCTCTTTCCTCGGAAGTTGGGCGGTCTGAGTGTGTGTTGAGGCGAAACTTAACTGGGACCGTTCCATCTTCACTGCTTCCCTCAGGAAGTCTTGTAGTGAGGCATGCTCAGGGAGTTTGTCAACCAGCCTTATAGCAATGGTGGAAGGTAACGCCTTCAAAAACCACCCCTTCATGACGGCATCATTGGGTGGCACAGACATCTTCGCGGCCATGACCCTCATCATTGTGTACATCTCCGAGATACTTTCACCAGGCTTCATGGTATCAGTGGACAACTCCTAGACAATCATATGTTCGAATTTTTCCAACTTGAAAGTGTGTAAGAATTCCTCCCTTAGGTCTGTCCACGTCTAGAAGTGGTCAGGGAAAAATTGACTTTACCATACATCAGCGGCATCCTCCAATGACCAGGGGAAGATGTGAAGGAAGGCATGCTCATTCTCAACACCTTTAGCTCTACATGTTGTGAGGAATTTCCTCACATGAGCTTCCGCATCGTCATGGAGATGTTCTTTGAACTTTTGAGTCTTCACATGGACCTTGTTGAGTAGCTCGAGAAGTTTAGCTCTGTCTGCAGGACTGAGAACGGCCATCTCCACCCCAGAGGCTGAAGCAAATGCAAGAGTTGGAGGGAGTCCCGATGGAGCCGTAATGAGTGTGGGTGCTCCAGAGGAGGAGACAACACCGAAAACACCTCCTGCGGAGGACCACAATGGGGTAGTCACTACTGATGTAGCCATAGAGGAAGTGTACACAGATGGCATGCATATGCGGAGGGCCTTGGTGTTGCAGAGGAAAAGGGTGAGAACATAGAAGATGTGGGGGTTAAAGAGGATGGGAGAGCAGTTGGGAAAGAGAGGGATGGAGTTGAAGTCATAGATGAGTAGGCAGTAGAGGAGGAAGGAGGCAGTGGAAAAGGCAGCAGAGGTGTGGATAAGGGAGATGAAACCTTCATGGCAGGTGAAGGCATGGCTGGAGCAAAAGTACCCCCGAGTAGGATAGATGTGGAAGTAAGATTTGCTAGGAACCCGGAGCTATGCATAACGGATGATATAGCAGCTTGATTCGCAGAGGTTGAGTCCGCCGAAGCAGAGGGAGTCACCACTCCTGCAGAAGTGGTTGTTGATGAAGACATCGTTGCAAGAAGAGGAGAGGGGTTGTCTTGATCTTGATGAGTCCATGAGGAGCCTTTGTCCTTCGTACCTTCCTCTTTCACCTGTTCTCCACTTTGTACTTCTTCTTCTCCGGAGTCCGAATCTGACCACCGGCGATCCTGTTGATCAAAGTCAATGTGGCTGTCGATGAAGTTACTTGCTCTAGCTACTGATCCAATGGGTTCACTTTGTGCTCGCCCTGAGGTCTTCACGAACTTTCGTCGCATGTAACATAGTTGGAACCGTACGCGTACAGTCGTCCGTACCGTACGGATTCCGTACGTCTATTTTGTACGCGTATAGAATCCAATTCCGTACGGGTTTTTTTTTTTTGGGGGGCAAAAAAATATACTTACAGTGGACGCTGCCCGTACAGCCAGTCTCCAATTTGCAGTAGGTGCAGTTCTCCAAGCTCCACCCTTGACCCTTGGCCCTTGAAAGTTGAGCCCAACTATACGGCCCGTACCATATCCGTATAGCCTTGGCCCCTGAGCCTAGTCGTACAATTTCCGTATAGGCTAGAGCCAAGCTGCCAGCCGTACAGCCAGTGTACCAAGTCCTGCAGGCTACCGTACAGCCAGCCCTCCAAGCACCCAAGTTCCACCTTGAGCTCTTGAGTCTTAGACTCTTAGCTACCTGGAACCTGGCCTTTAGCAAGAGAAGATTCTCAATTTCTTTGAGCTCTTGTGACGCTTAGCCTTCAGGATTCGATTGAAGGAGGACCGAGGTGACCACTGATTCCCTCTTATCTCTTCCATGTTATCTGTTGAATTTTGGGTCTTGAAGTTTATTCTCATTCTGAAATTCAGATTCTCATCTCTCTCTCTCTCTCTCTCTCAGATGGGAAGAAAGAAAGGAGAAGAATGGGAATTTGTGGAGACACTGAAGCCTTTGGGAAAGGGGCAGTTCACTTGTAAATGCAAGTACTGCCCTCACAAATGGGATGAAGGACCTACCCGCATAAGAGCACACTTTCTCCTTGGGGTTGACCCTTGCTCCTCCCCCCCTGAAAATGTGAAAGACACTTGCATAAGGTTGCAAGCAAAGGCAAGTAAAAATAAATTTGCAAAAGAGCTTGATGCAGATGTGGCTGATTTGGGAGATGCCTGGGACAGTGGTGCTACAAGTGCAAGTGCATCTACACATGAACCAAAAAATAAGAAAAAAAAGGTACCAAAGGGAGCCTTGGCCAAGGCATGGGAGTCCCAGGCACGGAAGGATGCCCACATTGCTCTTTGGCGCTTTTTCTTTGCAAAGGACATTCCTCATTGGAAGGTGAGGAGTCCATATTTTTTGGAAATGGTCTGTGCAATTGGCCAAGTTAGGCCTAGCTTTAAGCCTCCATCTTACAAATCCTTGTGCACTTCGGAGCTGAAAATGAGGTGGTATGCATAGATCAAGAGTTACAGTTTCGGGAGAAATGGAAAAAGTATGGATGCAGCATAGTGTGTGATGATGGCTGGTCTGACACTATGGTCTCATGCATTTTTGGATCTGTCTTCCTGAAGTCTGTGGATACTAGTGGGAAATATAAATCAGGGGAATATATTTTTGGGATATTAAAAGATGCCATTCTTGATGTTGGGCTAGATAATGTGGTGCAGGTGTGCATGGATAATGCATCTGATTGCATGCAAGCAGGAGATTTGGTAGAGGAGGAGTGGACTCATATTTTCTATACTGGATGCACATGCCATTGCCTTGACCTCTTGTTTGAGGAAATTGGGCAGCTTGCTTGGGTGTTAACACATGCCAACATGATTGTCATGTTTGTTACTCGGAAGCACACTGTGTTAGCATTATATAGAACTTTCAGCAAGAAGGAATTAGTGAAACCTGCACAGACTCAGTTTGCTTACATGTTTATCGTGTTAGCAAACTTGTTGGATGAGAGAGTCTACAATGGATTGCATCGTATGGTTGTGAGTGATGAGTACTGCAGGAAGAAAGTATCACGCATTGTGAAAGCACAACAGGTGTCTTTCATTGTATTGGGTGCCTCGTTCTGGCAAGAAGCAAGAGCCATAGTGAAGATATGTGCACCTATTATGAAGATCCTCCGTTTGGCTGATAGGGAAGGGGCTACCATGGGACTTGTATATGAGCTCACTGATCGAATGGTGGAGAAGATACAGACTATAGATGGCATAGACTCCTCCAAGTTGGCTAATGCCAAAGCCTTGTGTGTTAATAGGTGGGATATGATGCACTCTTCTTTACATGCAGCAGCTTTTGTTCTCCATCCTATTTGGAGAGAGAGAAATCCAGATGGTGATAAGGAGGTGCATGATGGGTGGATGGATGTCATTGAGCGGTACACGAAGTATGATGTTGAGAGGCAGGGCATCTTATTTTGATGAGTTTGATGTTTACAAGTCCATGTTAGGCACATTTGCTCGGGCAATTGCGAAGGATGATAAGAGAATGCACCAAGGGGTGAAGTGGTGGGAGACATTTGGGACTCACACTCCAAATTTGCAGCAGTTGGCTATTTGAGTGCTCTCGCAGGGGACATGTGCTTCTCCTTGTGAGAGGAACTGGAGAACATTCTCTCTTATACATACCAAAAGAAGGAATAGGCTTCTTCCAAAGAATACACAACAATTAGTATACATCCATACTAATTTGCGACTGATCTCCAAAATCAAGGAAAGGGGATTTGAGAAGATAGAAGTGACCTTGGAAATGATCAACAAGGAGAAGGATGGCTGGTTGCTTTGCAAGAGACTACAGAGGGAGAAGAGGAGATTCCAGCCGGACCAGCCCCTCTTGTTACAGGAAGGATGAATGTTGCTGCAGCTTCAAGCAGCTCCAGTATTTTGGAGTCCCATGGCGAGGTAGATGAGATTGACAGTGATGAGGAGGAGGAGGAGGAGGAGGAGGATGGCACTGATGCTGATGATGATGAGGATGAGGCACGGGATGAGGATGCACCTTGAGGCTTGAGCCTCATCAGTTGTGATGCATTTCAGTTTTGTTTCTTGGCTGTAGCCTGTGGCAGCTTGCAGGGCCCAGGCTGGCAGCCTTTTCAGTTTGTTATATGATGTTTTCCAGCTTGCTTTTGATGTAGTACCTGCAGCCTACAGGGCCAGGATTCTTTCACTTTTCTAGTATCTACTACCTGCTACCTTTGATGATTGATCATGATGTTTTGGTGTCTATCACTATGTATCAGATGACAGAATCCAGTTCTTGGACTCTTCATGACTTTAAAATCAATAAAGTTTGAAGTTGAAAGTTTTGTAGTTCTCTCTCATGTAAATGTGTACATTCTATATTTTTCTGATTTTTTGGGGGTAAAATTAGGGTCACGTATGATTCAGCCCCGGGGGCTGAACCATACTCCAATCATACTTCCGTACCCGTATGACGTATGCGTGTGGTCACGTATGGAAAAAACTATTGCACGTAATGCTTCTTATACTGAGTTTGGTCCGCCAGAAGTGTTTTCTCCACGCTCGTCAAGTACCTCCTAGTTCTCTCACTAGCCCCTTCAAACGTTTCAGAACTACTAGGCATAAGACCTCTCCCTAGGACCCTAGAACATCACTTCACTTGTGCTACTCAACACCAGTAGTGTCCCACCGTGATCGCCATAAACTGTATGAGGGGGGGTTCCTAACACTTCCGGAAGTGTTACCGGAGGCCTAGGGCCACTGGTGCGAGGAGCAAGTAAGGGAGGGGGGCCACTGGTGTCACCGATGGTGCATGTAGAACGATGTTGTCAAACGATGGAATGCATGAGGACAATGGTGTCACCGAAGGTGTGAGCGAGTGCAAGAGTGATGCAAGCCTAGCAAAACGAAGTTACAAGAGCCATCCTTCAACATGAACACAAGGAACTCAAGCCACATGACACAGGGACCGTTATACCAAGTGAAATGAGATGAAAAGGGGAATACACGGGGTGAAGGAGAGCTATAGTTGCGAACAGAGATGGGGGGAAGCATAGTATTCAGAGTAGAAGATTCTCCTATTCCCCTTACAAACATAGAATGCCCCTTTCCCTCCTTTCCCCATCCCCTTCATCCCCTCGGCTCCTGTGGAGGGTCCCGCTCTCTAGGTGAAAATCTTATCCCCTCCTTTCCATTGGTGGTGGCTCTCGGTCTCTTAGCCGTTCCACCCCTCGGACTCTTCATGGATTCAACCACTTTTGACTCACCAGCTTCCTCCCAGGTGGTGATATGATTACCCCACGTGCACCTCTCTGTGCGCCGCGCTTAGCCCTCTGACTCCTTCGGTGTGCATTTATCTTCTCCATGTGAGCTCCTGGCTGGCTGCCCCTCTACACCACCTATGTCCCTCTGCACCACCATTGACATAGTTATGACAGGTGGACTCACGAGAGATCTCGCCGGAGTACGCAAGTGACCATTGTTATTTCTATCTCTAGTTGACATAGTTGTCGCCTGTTTGACATGGCGACATAGTTGTCACCTTGTTCGCTCACCGACATAGTTGTTACTTGGTCAGCTCGGTGACATAGTTGTCATCTGGTCAACTCGCTGACATAATTGTTACCTGATCATCTCGGTGACATAGTTGTCATCTGGTCAGCTCGGTTTGAACTTGAATGCTTGAACTCAAATATCTGCAACAAGTATGAATGAAAGCCGCAAGAGCAAGCTCATATGCGGGAGTACATCATGTCATGCATGAGAGAGAAAACAGCTCAAAAGGAGCTAACATAAATCCAAGGTGGAGGCTGAAAATGCCACCTCAACTCTGAAGAAGACTTAGAGAAGAACGGAGATCCTCTCCAAACTCTGAAAAAAGTATCTCTCCTGGCTGTAGTTGCTCTGGTGGAGGATCCCTGCATGCTTGCCCAAATGGCCATCCATGTGTGTATAGTATCAGTCCATATACTGGCCATAGACTGGGAAGCGTGAACCTGTGAACCCTCCGTCGCCTCCGTACATCTGGCCCTCCAAATATACCAAGCTGCAATGCTAGCCAGAATTTCCCAAGATGTTTCTACCGAGGCACAAGCAGCTCTGAAAGGAGTGAAGGGAACATCCTAGAGAGAGCATGACTCCACAGAATGTCATCATATAATGAAGGATGACTCTGAGTCGTGTCCCTATAAAAAAATGTTAGGGCCAGTAAGAGATAATTATGTCACTGATCCCCAGGTCATGAAGGAGGGTGCTGTATGAAATGTTCAAAGAATCCTGGCAACACCCTTCCAGATCGTCCTTGCCTACCTGCACTCCCAGAGGCAATGCTCAACTGACTCAATTGCTGCGTGGCATCAAGGACAAGTAGGGTCAGCCCCAAACCTGGATCTCCACAGGCTCACTGCAATCTCTCTATGAATAGAAAGCCAAAAGAAAAGAGTGATCTTTCTATTTCTGAGGGATTTCCAAAGCCTCCTCCAAAAGTTTTTATGCACCTCTGCAGAAATCTGAAAACTATCCCAATGAGGAGCTCTAGAGGGTCTCCAACCTCTACAGCTAAGTTGAAATCTCCTGGCATTTCTGACCGTGTAATGAAAGAAGGGGATGCTCTTCTCTCCGTGCCCTTCATCAACCCACTCCCACTCCCCTGGGTCCCACTACAAGAACCTGATGGGGGAACCGCCAGTTTACCAGAGTCTTCAAGACCCAAGTGCCAGGAGAATAGGGTCAGGATCAAGATACCACTGTGAGTTTGTGCCCCACTGCATGTAACCTGCAATCCTAACAGGCTGGAAGGCAACCTCTAAAATATTATCATCTGAAGATCTAAGAAGTCTGCCTCCCGATTGAACATAAAAAACAAGGGTCTCCTCATGTGCATCTCGCAAGGCAATAACCTGTAAGGGAACACCTGTTCCCGTGAAAGCTCCCAACCAAGTGGACTCCCGTGAAAGCTCCCGACCAAGTGGACTCTGTGATCGGCATGTCATCTGTATCTATCCGCTTTGCTGGTATCGCTGACTCTATCTGCTGCATCCTGATTGCACTCCCTCTGAGGTGGCCAACTGATAAGAGTCTCTAATCCTTTGAAAGCTTTCTAAAAGCCTTCCAAGCACCTACAGTGGAAGCAAGTCCCCTCTCCCATCTAGACCACTGCATATAATGTGACACTCCTAGTGATCTGCAATGCTCATCCAATATAGATTCAATCCACATGACTGGCTGCCTGTCTATTTGTTCATGAAAGGAGGGTGTATGTTACGCTCAAGTTGAGGCAACATGACCTCGAAAGGGTCAGTCGACATTTTCCTTTAAAGGATCAATGTTTGTATTATATTTGTTTGGGCTTCATGTAAATGGTTAAAAAGAAATCAAGGTCAAGGTCCTTGGTGAGGGGGACATGGCACAAGACTAGGTGGATCTAAGGCTAAGGGATCTAAATGCATTAAATGTGCCAAGGGGCAAAAGATTTTAATGATATCCCAAGAGAGGGGTAAATGATGCATTGAGGAGATGCCCTCAAATGTAGACATGTGGCATACTAGATCCATCTAGGGAATTGTGGGCTTTGGTATTCAGCATGCAGGTACTTCTCGCATATTAGATTTAGATGAGCTTGCTGAACCAGACACATGGCTAGGCAGTTATTCATCGTGCCATCCCCTGTTATTTTGTATTCATCAAATTCGTGGTCTTCGCTGAGCATGTAGTTTGGTTGTGATAATTTGGTATCAGAGCCTTGGTCGAATCGTTGCATTAGGCTATGGGAGTTTGGAGCGACGTTTCACTCAAAGTTCAGAGCTCTTCGTTGAAGTATCCGTTGTTGTGGAAGCAACAAAGGAGGTCTCCTCTGTGGATGAGGCATTCGGAGCCGTCATTGTGTAAGACTTCAATTGGGACTGGGAGTGCCTCATAGCTTGGTGGTCAAGCCAAGCAGGCGAAGCCAGTTGAGACTCCTAAACCAAGTACCACCATTGGAATGAAAAGAAAAGTAACACCAATGGTAGCCCGGGCTTGGTCGAAGTCTTCTTTGAACCCAGAGCAAAGAGAAAAAGCGAGGAGAGAAGGCTTGTATTTTGGATGCCTTCAGCCTCATCAGTGGAAAGATTGTCCACGAAACAAGGATCGTCGGATGGCTGAGATGGTGATCTCAGAATGCGACGTGGAAATGGAGGGAAGTCCCAAAGCAGAACAGATGCAGATTCAGCTAGTGGGAACTTCTCAAAGGTCAGTACTTGTTTTGTTATGTGTGTCTATTGCTAAGTTAGTAACTAGTGCACCTGATAATTTCTTGTCAAAGCCCGCAGCAACGGGGTATACAGCCTTTAACGATACGGAGTTAATTAAGATGAAAGGGCAAGTAGCCAATCATGACGTCATTGTGTTGTTTTGACTCAACGTCAACGCACAATGTAATTAACTCCAAGCTTGTAAAGAGGCTGAAATTAAAGACTAGCCCATCTAACTATGCATATATAGTCAGAATGGCAAACAGAAGTTCAACTGAAGTATGGGACCAAAGGGTTACCCAGTTGGAACTTCGAATTCATGACTATACTGAGAAGCTTGATTTTGAAATGATAAAGCTTGCTCATGCTGACATAGCCCTGGGTAAGGCTTGGCATTCTAGGAAGGATCCAGCCATAGATTGGAAAAAGGACATTTATCAATTCAAGATGAATGATGTGCTGTATGTCTTACGAGGTGAAAAAGATATACCTCAAGGACCGTTGGTTTCCGTAATGGAAGTTCGAAAAGCTCAAGAAGAGTTTTTGTTTCTTTGTATAGCATTGGTATAGCCGATTGATGGTCCTTCGGCTAGCACTGATGTTACCTGAAATGGAGAGATGGTCAAGCTCGCTGATCAAATAGCAGAGGAGTTCTCTGATTGTTTTAGGGATGAGTTACCTTATGGGTTACCTCTAGAGCGGAATGTTCAGCATAAGATTGAACTAATCTCGGGGGCAAAACCTGTAAATAGACCTCCCTATAGGTTAAGTTTTACCGAAGAAGCGGAGGTACGAAGACAACTGGAAGAATACCTCAAGCTGGGGCAGATTCAACCCAATTTCTCACCTTTTGCTTCGCCAATGATATTTAAAAAAAAGAAAGATGATACTTTTCGCCTTTGTATAGATTAAAGAGCATTGAATAATATCGGCACGGATCGATGATTTGCTAGATGCGTTACATAGGGCCGTACTTTTCCGTAAGATAGATCTTAAATGTGGCTACCATCATATCCGTATTAGAGCCGAGGATGTGCATAAAACTGCTTTTAGAAGCAGGTTTGGACATTATGAGTTTTTGTTAATGCCGTTTGGACTTACCAATGCTCCAGCTACATTCGTCATGCTTATGAACGATTTACTACGTCCATATATCGAAAAGTTTGTAGTACATTTTATTAACGATGTTCAGCAAAAATATTGATGAGCATTACGAACACTTAAGAATAGTGTTCAATACTTTGAGGAAAGCCAATCTTTATGTAAATAGAAAGAAAAATGTATTGTGTATGGTAAGACTTGAATATTTAGGATTCATTATTACTCCTGAGGGGGTAGAAATGGATCCAAAGAAAGTGGCTGCAATACTGACTTGGCCTATCCCTCAGAGTTTGGCCGATTTGCGATCATTCTTGGGATTTGTCCAATTTTATCGAAGGCATATCAAAGGATATTCCAAAATAGTATCGCCATTGACTGATCTGACCTCAGATAAAGTACCTTTTATATGGGGACACAATCAACAGGAGAGTTTTAACACCATAAAACAAGCTGTGGTCTCAAGTCCGGTGTTAAAAATAGTTGATCCCCAGAAACCATTTTTTCTTGAAACAGATGCAAGTGGCATTGCGGTCGGAGCAGTTCTCCTCCAAGAGGGAAGGCCAGTAGCCTTTGAAAGCAAGAAGCTTTCTTCCTCTCAACGAAATTAGCCAACTCATGAATTAGAGTTGTATGCTATTGTCCATGCTCTAAAAACATGCAGACATTATTTGTATGGGTCAGAGTTTTAAGTTGATGTTGATCATGATACTCTGAAACATTTTTGTAAACATTTTGACTTGAGAGGCCGCCAAGCTAGGTGGATAGAACTAATGCAGGAGTTTAACTTGACGATTCGGTACCGAAGAGGGAAGGATAATAAAGTTGCTGACTTCCGCAGCTCGTGGGAGACTTTTATCCTTCATGAGGACATGGGACTGCTCATTATTTTTTCATTTGACCCCTTTTGGGATGTCGTGGCATTTTAGACCACCACCATGGCTTTTTTGCCACATTGTTGAGGCTAGGGATAGAGTACTTTCTCTCCCACCTGTTGTATGATTCGTTTTGAATGGAATATATCACTTTTTCTTTTCTTTAATAAAGTTGCTGATGCGTTGTCACACATTATGCATAATATGAGTTTCACGGTATTAGAAAGTGCTCTAATGACCGAGATAAGAGAAATTCAAAAGGTGGACGAGTTCGTCCAGAGCCTTTGGCCTAAGGCTCAAGTATTTAAACCCGGGGAAAAGGGTGACCTGGCATTCAGAAAAGGCCAAACTTACCATAAGAGATGGTATGTTGGAAAGAAATGGCAAGGTAGTAGTACCTAATCAGAATGATCTCACGCAGAGAGTCATTCAACAATGCCATGATAGCCCATGTGCGGGACATCCAGGAGTCTAGAAAACGTATGATCTCGTGAAGCGAGATTTCTTTTGGCCGAAAATGAAAAAACATATTCATGAATATGTGACACGTTGTTTTTCGTGTCAGGTAAGTAAGGCAGAGCGGATGAAGCCACTTGGACATTTACAACCTTTGGAAATACCACTAGGTAGGTGGGAGAGCATTTCCATGGACTTTATTGTAGGTCTACCTATGACACAAGGTGGATATGATTCTATCCTTGTGGTAGTTGATCGTCTTACCAAGATGGCTCACTTCATTCCAACTAGAGAGTCTGTTAGTACCCCGCAAGTGGCGGATTTGTTTATTAAACATATATTTCATTTGCATGGATTATCCAAATCCATAGTGTCAGACAGGGATGTCAAATTTACTAGTCATTTTTGGACTGCAGTGTTTGAGACACTAAGGACTAAGTTGGGAATGAGTAGTGGGGATCATCCAGAAACGGATGGTCAGACGGAAAGAATCAAACAAATTTTAGAGGATATGCTTAGAGCATATGTGTCATTGAGGCAACATACATGGGACAAGTGGTTGCCACTGTTAGAATTTGCCTACAATGATAGAAAACATTCCTCTACAAGGTTCAACTATGGTTATAGACCAGCAAATCCAACTACAGTTGGAGTACCTCAGAAAGCACCTAGTGCAGCGAACTTTGTGGTTCAGATGCGGGAGATGCTAGCACTTGCGAGAGCTAACATCCGCAAAGCTATGGATAGAGCTAAGGCATATGCGGATGAAAACAGATCCATTGCATCTGGATGTGTCTGTAAAACTCCATCCGAGTCAACAAGCTGTGAAACACTCTCCTACTATGTATGGGGCCAAGAGTAGAGAAGAACTTGTTGACCCTACCTCTCGTTTGAGTCCAAAATGACTCTTTGGCATGAAAGACATACTTTGCTCTCTGATCTAGCAATGACTCTCCTGCTGAGCCCTTGCTGCAGCAAGGCGCTTCTGAACCCAAGCATCTGTAGGCCTCTTCTCCTCTTCCCTCTGAAAAGCAGCCAACTATTAGCGGATACCTATCTCTTGCTTGACCTGATATGAGCAACTGAGTGATAAAAGTCGCTAATATCTGAGAGGATGCAACTATATCTAACGGGAAAAGCTGCCAATCGTGCATGTGAGATACCCAAGTTTGCAAAACTATCTCTCTGAGGCCCTCCTCTGCATAGAAGGCATCTAGAATCATGTACTGACAGAGCGGCTCCTCACATGAGGATCTGAAACAAACAGAACAACTGGAAAATGATCTGAAGTAGACACCCCAGGTGTAATGCATACTATCCCACCCCTGTCTAGAGCCGAATCATCCACATAAAATCAATCAATCCATGCATGGATAGGCATTTGCAACCTCCTGTTCGACCAAGAAAATAGGAGTGACTGCGGCTGAGTTTGGAAAGCATTGTCATGCCAAGCATCTCTGCCATTGTACCGAAAAAGGAAGGCATCCCAGTCTACTCTCTCAAGGGAATGGATACCACCTTCCCTACCTCCTCTTTTGCCTGTGGGCATTTCAACTGTGTTGAAATCACCCCCAATGATTCAAGACTTTGCAATGCAAGACCAAGAAAGCAGATCCTTCCTTAAAAGGACATAGTCCCCTCTTGAATTGGGGGCATAGAGGTTTAAGAAACCAACCTTACGTCCACCAATCAAAAGAATGATCCATTGAGCTCTAGAAAGAAAGAAAGAAAGATATATTAACATCCACGGGAGACCTCGTGGGCCTATGGGACAAAGTGCACAGAAAAGCGAACTCATACAAGCCTCAGTGGGCTGAAGCAAAGGGTACGCTAGGAAATCAGCTGCCTACGGCAACAATGAGGTACACCTCCGAGGCCCTGAACGTTCCAACTGACAATCCTCATTGGTGAGAGGAAGAGGCTGGATGAAAAACCTTACCCGACCTGGTAGCGGAGATATCCCTCTCCTGGGAAAAATTCCTCCTTTCAAGAGGAGGAAAGTCAACTGGGGAAAGCACTCCCACACCTGCAGAAGGGGAAGCTCTATCCACGGTGATCTGAACAAGCTGCTTCCCAAGGATAGAGGGTACAAAATCCTCCTCTAACTTGAACTTTGCCATCTCTGCCATCTCTGCAAAAGAATTCCTACATGTGCTTTTGTCGCAGGAGTGCGGAGGATCCCTACGGAGTAGAAGTGATAATCCCCTTGCCTCTGTCAAGGGGTGAAGAAAGAGGAGCAAAAGAGAAAGGGAGCTATTGATGGAGCTCGGCTTGACGCTGATGAAGCTTGGCCAAATAAGTATCATTGGCATGGAGTATGGCACGGGTTTCGGCAACAAAGTGCTCCATAGATGGAAGCTCCTTCACATGAATATCTAAGGGGACTGTAGCAACCACATCAACACTAGGAACTAGGACAAGAATATCTCCTGCTTGCCAGAAAGGGTCCGTGGCACATAGCCTCCCAAGGTGGAATAGGCTCAAAAACTCAGACTACACCCAAAGGGGGACAACTGCTGGAACAGAACATGCTGATAGTCCTAGTCGCACTGTAGAAGAAGGTCCAGGACGAGAGGCTGTAGCCGATGGTCCTAGGCGAGAGGTCGAAGGTCCAGCAACGTGAGAAGTGGTAGGATGTGCAGTAGATCGAGAAGTAGGTCCAGCCGAGGTGGTGCTATGAGGCACTACACCCGTGTACCTCTTAGGCCTTTTCTTTTTTCTCTTCCTTGGGCAATCTCTGGCAAAGTGGCCAAGGGTTCTGCAAATCCTACATTGATCTTGTCTCCCAGTGATCTCGATGCTCTACCTGAAGAATGAGCCATCTGGATGCTGGAGCATGATGTGGTCATCCGTGATGTTAGGGTCGGAGACAATGACCCTAACACGTGGTACCCTGTCCGATTTGACTGCCTTTGCTGCCGGCATTCCATAGTGGGGGGGGATCTTGGTGACCATCCCGAAAGCGGCTCCAATGGAAAATAAGAGTTGATGGTACATCTGAGGGAGGCAAGGGAATCTGAGAAAGAGTGAAAGCGCCCGGCCATCCTCCTCCACAGGGTCAAAACCCAACGAGAAGGGTGGTAAGAAAATCCTCTTAGAGCTCAATGCTAAAGGACTGGCCTGAAGCACTGTACCTGCTGCATCTGGGGAGTAAAAAACAACCTGAAAGAAACCTCAACCAAGTAGACAAAATCTGTGAGGTGCCCCGCGAGGTCTCTAGGTAAAGCGGCAAGCATCCAGTCCTTGGCCTGTAACCTGGAAGGGTGGGACCCATGGATGCGAGCAAAGAGCGATGTCGAGCTCTCCTGCTCTGTATCTTTTCTGAGCTGGTGTAACTCGTCTTTTGAGAATGTGTGTGTTTTCGTGCCCATCGGAAGCACACGAGGATTGGCTAAAGGCAGAGCCATTGTCAATCGAGGTGGGAAGGCCGACTCGAACACTGTCGAGCTCCGTCCGACTAAAAATGCTCTCATTGACTTAAGTTGGCCTATGGACAAAAATTAAATAAGTTACTCCCCTCTCATTGAATTAATGTGGAACAATAGTCTCCAAACTCCCCTCTCATTGACTTAATGTGGGCCTATGCACAACAGTTGAATAAGTTGCTCCACTTGGATTCTGCCTTAGCAAAAATATCAGTAAAGTTCTCCTTTGTTTGATAGTAGATGAGCTATATCATCCTGTCCTCGGTAAGCTCTTAGATGAAGTGGTAATGGATCTTGATGTGCTTCATCCTGGTGTGGATCACTTGGTTTGTGTTACGAGAAAGTATTTTTCAAAGCTCTTGTTTGAAATGACCTATAGTATTTATAGGATCGCACTAGACGTGGCGGGGGTTCTATTTAATACTTGGGTTTAGTCAGGGACGCCTAACTAAACATGTGCCATTAATAGTATCATGGGTGATGCCATTTAGAAATACTCACATTAATGGATTGTCATTTGTAAAGACCATTATTACTTAGCATGATTGGCTAATCATATGATGTATATCATTGCGGTAAGTATTTGACTAATGGTGGATTGGTTTATTGAGTACAGGGGATGACATGGACGGATGGGAGTAAACACGCTCGAGGGAATAATGCCATGGTTTTGTGCTAGTGCTATGTGATGTATTAAATGGCCAAGGGTCATTACATTTTGGATGAGGGAGAGTGCTTAAAAACCTTCCACTGTAAATTTGGATGAATACGTGAGGCTAAAATAGAGAAGAAGGTGAAGGCTGAGGGCAAGGCTGAGAGTAAGAGTAGAGTGAGGAGGTGAAGAGAGGCTAGGAGGAGAGAGGAGGAGTAGATAGAGGAGGACTAGAGGGGCTAGGAAGAAAGGAAGGAGAGGTGGAAGAGAGGGTGGGGGGGCTGAAAGGACTGGGAGGGGGGGCTAGAGAGGGGTGGGGGAAAGGATGCAGGGAGAGGGGCAGAGGGAGGAGGGGAGGGGTGAGGCAAGGGGCGGGGGTAGGGAGGCAGAGAAGAGGGGCTAGGAGGTAGGGGGTAGGGGCTGAGGCAGGCAGAGGTATGGGGCGAGGGTAGAAGCTGAGGGAGGCGGGGGTAGGGTTGGGGGTAGGGGCTGAGGGGGCAGAGTTAGGGGCTGAGGGAGGCGGGGGTAGGGGGCGGGGATAGGGACTGAGGGTAGTGGGGTTAGGGGCGGGGGTAGGGAGAGGGCTGAGGGAGGTGGGAGAGGGGAGGCAGGGAGGGGGCTGAGGGGAGGGAGGAGAGAGGGGCAGGAAAGGGAGGCAGGGAGAGGCTGAGAGAGGGCTGCAAGGGGAAGGTGGGGAGCAGCAACAGCTCTGGAGACTCAAAAAGTTTTCAGTTAAAGCATTCCAAAAATTGGATTCTCAAGTTTGCGAGGGAGGTTTGTTTCTGCATGCGCCCTTGAAATCATGAGCTCCCAAAGGAAGAACATTCTTGGAAATTTTTGGTTTTGGGACAGGGAACAGGTGTGACTCCCAGCCTCAAACCCCCCCCCCCCCACCCGGGTGTGAATGTGCCCTTAAAATCCTTACATCGTCAACAAAAAGGGACCCCGTTCTCTCTAACGGGAAGTCAGATTGGAACAATATTGCAAGGGGTGATCTACCCACGAAGTACCCCCTATAACGGTGTTGATTACTCTGATCCACTTAAATTAAGCAGCCCAATGTGAGTGTACTAATTTACAGAAAAAGACAAGGAAGAAGTGTTCAAAAGACAAGGGAGAAGAGCTCTTATTAGCTTGTTTTTTGACACAAATAAAGTGGGAGTCGGATAAGTACCACCAACTCTATAACATTTGACTTTTGCTATAAAATAAACCTCTGTTTTGAAATCACAGCAAGTCCTTTAATCTCTTTTACTAGTAAAACGAAAGAACAGAAGGGGAAGGGAGGTATAATAATGAAGTTCCATTGCCGGAAGGAGAGAAGGCAAAGAGCACCATCACCTCCTCTCAATGAGGATAGATTAGGTGAGACTTATAACATCTTGATTAACCCACAAAAAGTATTATGTTCGTCTTTCCTACAAGAAACTTTTGATACACAGTTATCCTTTGGAAATGATAAGTTTACGCCTTTAGCTCTAAATCCCGCACGCATGGATTATAATCCAAATGTGAGGAGAAGAGAGAAAGAGTCTCCTGCTGATAAGCTGGTTTCTCAGAATGAAGAAATAGAAACAAGTACTCTCCTGAGGTTGCTCTTCCTCCATTGGGGGGACCAAATAGTGTTAAATTTTTGCATACATTGCACCCATTTGCATTCTCACGTTTCTGGTTTTTTCACATTCTAACTTACCATAGTCCAACTCATAGGGAGGAGGGGGGGTGGAGAACGAGGCCCTCTTGTGGATGGAGAGCCTACACAACCACCGTGGATTTCTATGACAAGGGTGTTTGTATCTATGCGACAGTGTGCGAAAGGCATGACATGCTCAATGCCTACCTTCAGTGCCGATTGCAGCATCACGGAGACCTCTACAACAAGCCAGTTATTGCATTGTTGTAACGTTCATATTGACCTGAACATTTGGTCCCACCCAGAGCTTAGGTACTGCTATAGGCCCAGTCCTTGCCTCTCTGATAGCCATGTTCTCATGAAAAATCCACGACTCCCTCTGCTGGGATCCCAACTACTCATCGTCTCCCACAATCAAGGTTGTTTAAGTCAATTGGGACTCTAACACTCTGTCAAAAGTGTCCCCGATGGAGGGGAGGACAGGTCGGTACAACCTGAGAAGCGGGAGCATCATTGGAAACATGGCACATGATGCATGGAGTCTACTGTGAACCCATGGTACCAGAGGATGAAATAGACAAGATGCGAGCCAAGGAAAATTGAACTCTGCTCCACCAGGTCCAGGTTGTGTCGAGGAGTTTAAGGAGAGAAAAAAGACTCCCCTCCCATAGAGGTGACCTCCTGTATATGGTCCCCATCTAATGCTAAAAGTCCCTGGATCTTATCCCGCACCTGGCCCCTCAAAGGTGTGAGTCCAACAATCCTGCCCACCAAGGCTGCTCAAGACTCAAAGGAAGGCTGGAAAGCTCACTGGAAAGAGGCGCTGAGCCAAAAAAGGCTTGCAGGAGAGAGCTGAGGTAAAATCCTTCAGCCACTGCCAAATATGCCAAAAAACAACAGACGACTAGGCTTAGTAAAGAAACAAACCACACAAGAACTGCGCTGGAATAGAAGAGCAATAAAGAAACTGTGACAAAACCTCCCTAAACAAAGAAAGACCAGCCGAGAACATCCAAGGCCAGGCGTGAGTAGTGAGAGTGTTCCCAGGTTCAAACACAAATTGCAAGGAAGCCCAAGAAGCTCCCCAAGATATGCATGAACAGCAATGAAGCTCTCCTGGTCTAGGTGCACTGCACTCGAATAGGAGAACAATAAAGAAACTGTGACAGAACCTCCCGAAACAAAGAAGACCAGCAGAGAACATCCAGGGCTAGGCACGAGTAGTGAGAGTGCTCCCAAGTTCAAACACAAAGTGCAAGGAAGCCTAAGAAGCTCCCCAAGACACGCATGAGCAACAATGAAGCTCTCCTAGTTTAGGCGCAATCAATTGGTTGCAAGATAAATCCCGTGTTTGGAGCTTGTCTATTTCTTCTTTGACCAATTACCATAATTGGGATTCATGTGATACCTTTGTTGCACAATTGGAATTGCACATTCTTTCGCATTTACCTCGTGTCGATAGAATTGAGGCTCAAATCCCTTCATATCTATGTAATGCCATGCAGATATGTCTTTATACTCAAGCAACAAAGCTTTCAGATGATGTTTGAACTCACCTCCTAAGTGGACACTGATTCTGACCATCTTTGGACATTGCTGTGCACCCAAATTTAAGTTTTGTAGGTCAAGACCAAGAGCAGCTATTCATCTCATAAACACCTAAGGTCGAGATAGAGAAAGCCAAGCTACAAAGGCCTAGGACATCATGCTCACATTTTCCTTTTGGGACTCTAGGGAATCATTTGGAATAGGGTAAAACTCAATTTACGAACCATTTGACTTCAGCTTATGGAATCTAACATTAAATTTCCCTTCTAATATGTGTATTGAATATTGAATTCTTGGATGAATTCAACCCATCTATCCCATCTTCCTTTAGGCTCTGGCTAATTGAAGATCAACTTGATACTTTCTTGATCAAATAAGATCTCAAATTTAGCACCATATAAATACATTTCTTTAATGCATACTTTGTTCCTAAATAAAGAGAACGAAATAAGTCCCCCAATGACATGTAGACGAAGCTGATTATGAATCAGCTTCCTTTGGCAATGACAAATTTGAATATTCCAGCTAATAATCCTTATCAAAGGGAGAAAGTAGGCTGAAAAACTTACCCGACCTTTTAGGGAATTGAGTGGCTCCCCCTTTTTCTTGGAGACCACAGCAGGCATTTTCAGCCTCAATCTTGGATTTTTCCTGGTTTGTTGTAAGAGATTTTGATTGGCCCATTTAGGGTGTTTATTCTTATGCCAGCATGATGTATTTTTGCCTTGAGCTTGCTCTTGCGGGTTTCACTCATACTTAACAAAAGTCTTTTTCATGGGGAAAACAATTTTGCTCCTGGAGTACACATAAAAAACCAAGGCATCCCCATCTGCATCTTTTGGAGACCTGTCCTCAAAAAAGCCCGATCCATCTAATGCAGTCACATTGTCTCTCATCTGTAAGCATGCAGTCCAAGGGTAAAGCCGCGTCAATGTGCTCAATTAGCTTTATGCTTCCTCCAAGGTTGCTAACCATCTAAAATCTACGTTCTCATGAAGTTTTTTGAAAGCCTTTCAAAAGCCCATAGAGGAAGTGGGGCCTCAAGATTTAACGTTGTTTTTCCCTGATGAAGAAGACTTCTACTAAGTATGAAAAAATCCCCAAGAACAAAGTGCGCAAGGTGCCATGCGTAGCGTGAGAAAAACCATTGTAAATTGAGAAGAAGGGACAGCCTCTCCACTCCTTGAAGAAGAAAGTCCTCTTGGTAGAAGCAGCCCTAGAAGTCCCTTGCATGCTCGACCAAATGATCAAAGGAATTCCATTTTGAGTCTGCTTTCCCATTTATTATTTCTCATTTAAGGGGGTCTTTATTTTGTATCGACTCCTCCTGTTGAGTCTTTTTTTATTTGGTGTTTCATGCTTTTTAGGTAGCTTTACCCGACGGCCTAGGACAATTAACCTAGTGGCTGGGCTCTTCATATTTGCACTAGGAGGTCTTGGGTTCCAACCTGCATAGTGCATCAAAGGATGAAATTTTATCCACACCTTGGCACCTTACTCACGTTGAGTCGATTGTGGGCATGCATGGGTGATAAATAAACACATCACTTTCATTTACAAAGAGAATCAAGCAAGAGCAATTCACCAAGCATAGGCTATTTTGCCCAAAAATGATTAGTGGATTCTTCAAGAAAGTATTATCCATGTGATAATACATGAATGTTGCCATAATCAACAGAAAAGTAAGAACTTGAATTAAGTAGAGCCAAAAGGAGCCATCATAAACAGTCCTTGCGAGAGATCATAACCAATGCCACTACATAGAGGATCTGCTGTGTCATTTTAAGACATGCACAAAGGAGATCTGCTACAAGGAAAATCCCAGTCCACCAAACAGACCAAAGAGGGTTTACGAGGGTGTTTTCCCCTTGTCTCATAGACCGTGATATGAATAGCACTAGGCACAACCTGCCCATCTGTTCATGGATATTGTGTGAGATATAGACCAAGCTTCTTCATTTGTTGTGCATTACTCATTCTGTATTTTTTGTCTTATAAGGATGGCTTCCCCACAAAGATGACAGGCTTTGTGAGTATTCTACTTATAGTCATCAAATTAAGCTATGAAGAAACATATAAGTAATCCTTATGATCAAATACACTATAACGATGACATTATGGATGAAAATACTTGTTAGTCTCACCTGAAGTGCCAAAGAAAGCAGTTCATTGTCGATGCCGTGCTTCATTGCAAGATGAGCAGCACAATCGCTACTACCTCCTTTTGTGAACAGTTGCACAGCTCGAAGAAGATTTCCTTGTTTCTCATACTTTGTGAAGATTCTTGTCAGGAATTGTCTTTACAAAAAAGGAAACTCTAAAGTTGTGTAGCAATAAAGATTTTACAAAGCAAAAGAATGATGAAACCGAAAGCACTGTTTTTTAAAAGTATTTTCTTTCATTTGTGCTGGTTACCTGCTGACCAAGATGGAAAGCAGCAGAAGAGTTTGAAGTTTCAAGAACAATGTTCTCTGCTGATGCCATATCACCGAGGAAACAGTGAACCCTTACCACTGACGATATATCACCAGCCTAAACATAGATATGAAAAAGCCATATTTATGTAAATCATAAAGGACCTGTGTTTCACAATCCAGTTTCAAGCCTGATGATTGTCTGTGGATAATCATGCCTACTACATACTTCTTCATCGTCTCTCTACTTCAGATGCAGGTTCCTTAGACATAAATAATGAGACGTAAATTTCAAAACTATGTAATTATGAAAAGGTCGAAGGGTAACCCTGCTACCCTGTGCATAGAATTGTCTAGACATTAGAAGCAGTGCAAAGTGACATCTAAATGCCTGATTAAAAACAGAGAGGAAAGAGAAACTGTTATATGTAGTTTACAAGAACATACAAGTTTGTAATGATCAATGGCATTTTGCAGCAGGTCATTCGATTCACAGTAATTTGCCCACCATTGGTGTAAGATAGGATCCTTTTTCTCATCTACATATTTTTTTAGCTCTTCAACTTTTCCTATGGAGTAGAGCATCCGAGGTACTTCATACCTGCAAATAGTATAAATTATAAAAAGCATAACTTACTGACCAAGAAAAATACTTTATATGTTCACTGCTTCTAAAATTCATGAGCTTGCATATATGGAGTGAAAAGAATCCTGTATTTCTAGTTCAAACACCATGTAAAAGGCCGCATTTCTAACTAACTAGACATCGTATTCTTTGATATGTTGGGATGGGAAAATAGAATGGGAAGACACTATGACTTAAAAAACAAAACAAAGGGAGGAGAAAGACTCCAAGATTATCTACACCATTGGGGATGAGAAGTCAATGAAGTACATTAGGGGGAAGCCAAGTTTGGTGAATCCCAATCTTGAGCAACTTCAAGAAACAACTGACAAATGAGCAGAATAGTGCCATACCATGGGAAAATAAGACCTTTGTTCAACATCCTGAGGAATGTCTTTGTTTTGTATTGACCTAGAGAGAGTCTCCAATGTAATTATCCCATTGGCTTCTTTGTCTATGCATAATCTCCTACCGAATATGCAACCAAACCAATGTATCCTCGATCAGTTGCCCTCCATTGACCAGCCTACAATAGGCACACCATATCCATTGACCATCCTATAATAGGATAACCCTCCTTAAAGAACCATCTAACTATTTTGTTTGCTGGTCTGAAACATAGCATCTCAAAAGGTCCAGGGGAAGAGGATGCATAGAGCTCTACCAGGCTGTGAACTGAGGAGCTGCTGCTCCCCGTGACGCCGTGCTGCCCTTGGATGCCCCGCTGCCTCTGCCCCATCCGCCCCCTCTGCACTCCCCCGCCCTCCCCGCTACCTCTTCTGCTTCTGCCGCCGCTGCTGCGCCCCCGCCCGCCCCTTCTTCTCCCGCCTCCGCTGCCTCCCCGCCCGCTTGCTGCGCCCCACTCCGCTCGCTTCACCTCCCGCCACCCCTCTTCCCTTCACCTCCGCCTTCTCTTCCTCCATCTCCTCCACCTTCTCCCCCCACCAACTCCACCTCTTCCGCCTCCTACGCCCTTCTCCTCTCCCCCGCCGGCTCTCCTCTCCACCTCCTCTCCGCCCTCTTGCCTCTCCTCGCCTTCTTCTCTCCTCCCCTCCTCTCCCCCCTCGCCTTCTCACCCTCCGTCCTCTTCCGCCCTCCTTGCCTTCATTCTTCCTATGTCCCTACCCCCTCCTTCGCCCCGCCTCGTCTCCGCCTCCCCCTCTGACGTTTTTCCCCCCTTTTTCTTCTCCCTCCCAACAACGGGAGCACTTGTGCTTGTGAAGTCAAAAGAAAAACCTTGGTGGTGACCCTTGGTCTGGCCAGAGGAGCTCTATGGCAGCACCCTCGAATCCAACAACCGTTAAGGTTCTTCTTTCCCCAGCCGACAAGCAACAGGTACAGCAGGCAGTTCAGTCCCTCCAGGACAAGGCGCTTGTGGACAGAATTGTGGGCTTCATGCCTACACGGAGACAGATGTGAGAGTGGATCCAGGCGAGCTTGGCATCTAGAGGGAAACCACATCCACGAGGTCACCATCTATGGATGAGGCATTTTCCTCATCCAGCTGAGCTCCCCTGACACCGCCTCGACACTTGTGGAGCAGAGCCCCATACTCCTTGGCCCGCACCTTGTCTACCTCTTTCCTTGGAATCATGGGTTCACAGTCGAGGACATGGATACGACACACCATGTTTCATGGTTTCCAGTTACACTTCGCTTCCCAGGTCTCCCCAAGGAGTATTGAGCCATCCTCCCTTCCATTGGTCGGGCATTTGGCACAGTGTTCGACACCCCTACCAGCTGGCAAGGGAACGGTGACGCCCCCTTCTGCCTCCTCATCGTAGCAGCAGGCCCGTTCAGGGAGGGATCCTGAGGGACGAAGCTCGTCTTCACAGTTAGCGGCCTAGCCTGGGCGTCCCTTACCGCGGGACTTCTCGAGGTTAGGACCCTGGAACTACTTGGAGGTTCTGGACTCTTATCCTCTACCATTGGAGGTAATGCTCATGGTCCTTCAGCCCCGAAAGGGAAGTTTGATCAGTGCAGTGGGATCTCCGACTCACCCCGTTTGGAGATTTCCGTTTGCCTCCACATGGGTGGAGAAATGGTCCTCGGAGGTGTTCAATGCTATTTTGGGGAATCAGATTACACTCATGATGGATGAGTGGATGGGGCCACATGGACTAGACCTTTGGTACGCCCATGGTGCGGAGGTGAACTTTTAGTTGAGCTTCATGCACGAGGAGCCGGTGTGTGGTTTGGTGACAGGAGTTATCAGATTGCTGTTGGAGGCAAAGGTGGAGCAAGCACACCTTTGGCCCCTCCAGAAGTGTGCGGAGCTGTTCGGGGTGGAAGCCTCCTTCATGATGAAGTGGGCACGGAAGATCGGTATTGAGCCGGTATCCACACTAGTACAGCAACGCACAGATACTGACTACTCGCCCTCTAAACCCCTAACAAAATCACACAAAGCAGTCTTTCTGGGACAGGCACCCACTCACAGGAGAGCCTTGTTCCTGACAGCAATATCTATCATCCCTCGAGTCTGAGGCATGATGGTATATATCTTGGCCTACAAGAACAGTGACTCGAGAATCCAGTGATACAAGTCCCTCATCTGAGCATTCGAACATCCACTCATCTTGTATTCACCCCTGGTAGGAGCTCTAAACTCCGCCTCCATCACCGGCGGTGTACACATTGGTTGCACGATCATCACTCCATCCATAGGCAAAAAGAGACAATGAATCAATTGCATGGTCAGCTCCCAATGCTCATCCAAAAACTCCACAATAGCTCCTACCACCAACTGCTACAAAGCACCGATGTTGACCGATGAATAGCCACCCTCTGCCAATTAATATTGCCCCATCCTCATGAGCTGGACCATAGTGAGTTGGAACGTACACGGGCTCCACGACTGTGTTCGTAGCTAACTGCAGTACCTGATACTCCAGTAGGAGTTGTAGAGGGCAGTGGACATCCTTATGATTCAGGAGCACATGTTTTCAGCATCAAACATCAGACGACGCCATCACGTTCTCCCAAGGAGAGGTCCAGAGGAGTGGTCGCTTGCAGTAGGACGGAGTGGAGGGGTCTGCATCTCAGTCTCACAAATATTGGCCCCAAAGGTCTACGATTAGGGCGAGCTCATTCCAGGACAAGCAGTTTGGAGAGGAGTTCGAATGGGAGAATCCAGGATCGGGATCCTGAACGTGTATGCCCCAGCATGCAGACAGCACCGCCTGGCCTTTTGGAGGAGGCTGTCAGAGTGTCTTCTGGATGTAGACTCCTGGATTGTTGGAGGTGACTTCAACAACCTGGAGTTTGGGGAAGACAAGCAGGGCAGAGCCTCTTTTTCTGAGATGCTAGCAGTAGAGCGTAGCACCTGGGAGCAATTTATTTTCATGATCAGTGGCAGAGACCCGTGGAGAGAGCCGGATTTCAGCAAGACACCTGGCAGCCTTCTCTTCTCCTTTGGACAGAGGAGACACGATGGATTGCTAGAGAGACTAGACTATTTCTATGTTGGGGATTGGGCACTACACAGAGGCGGATCTACCGGGATTCTGGTAGGTACCACGATGTCAGACCACTCTCCAAAGGTACTTCACTTGGATCAGCCCCGCCGAGGTCTCCCCCAGTCCAACTTGCAGCTGAGGAAGATCTCTTACTTCTTCTGGCTAGCTGCCCACGGAGGCTTGCCCATCGGACCGTGGTTGGAGCACATGTGAGTGGACGGGCAGTGCCATTGTTGCTCCGATGGTGCCCTAGAGACTATCCCACATTGCCTGTGGAGCTATTGTAGCGCAGTGAGGATCTGGATGGGAGCTCTCGGGATCATGACACGTATGCAGAGTCTTCATAGAGACTACACCTGGGGGATGGTGGCTTGGTTGATAGAGGAAGGACACACGTTTCAGATTGATGAGATCTCCCCAGCCTACCAGATACAGGGTTAGAGCATCCAGAGGATCGCACTCCACGAGGCAGTCCCCCCTGACAGTCTAGCTCCTCCTCCTCCTAAGGAGGACAATGTCTGGGAGGTGGTAGCCAGCATCACGGCTTGGAACATTTGGGTGGCTCGCTGCAGTCTTGTGATGGGTGAGCACCTGGTTCCACCCGTGGCTACCCTAGTTGCCATATGGCAGGATATCATTTACACTCTACAGTCCACTTGGGAGCGCGGGACTCTAGGCTCCAGGGCGACTATCAAGAGGCGTGCTCGTTTCTACAAGGCTTGGCTTGCAGGTGTTTTCTACATCTTCACTCCGCAAGGGATTCGCTGGGTGTATAGTCCCCCCACTTGGCTGTTAGCCTCAGTTCCAGAGATCCCCTAGGCAGTAAGCTGGGTTTCTCTGGAACAGGCCGGTTTTTCTTTTAGCCTTCTCCGGTTTTTTCCTACTCAGCACCTTTGGGGCTGCTGTCTTGTATGAAAATCTTTCAAGCATTAATAGAAGGTTCCTTTCTTTGGGAAAAAAAAAAAAGAACCATCTAAAGAGGCAATTGATGATGCACGTTGCTTTAATGGCAGTATGCAGTATGTCATTGATACTGGCAACAACTCAGAAGAGTGTTCTACGTGATCTATGGGATTCAATGGTTGATTTTTATTTTTCATAAAAGAGACTTCTATTAAGAAAGAAAGAAACCCGCTAGAGCAAGCTCTGTGCGGAAATACACCATGCTAAGCATGGAATAAAAAACACCTCAGAGGAATGATGTAGAAAGAAACCAAGGCTGAGGCTGAAAATGCCATCTCAACCCTGTAGAAGTCTCAGCAAAGAAGGGAGAGTCTCTCCAATCTCTGAGAAAAGTAACTCTCCTGGAGGAGGCTGCTCGAGATGATCCCTGCATGGTCGCCCAAATGGCCATCAGAGTGTGTATCGTATCTGTCCAAGTAATCTGTCCAAGTACTGGCCAAGATCTGAGAAGGATGAACCTGAGAACCCTCCAAAGCCTCAGTGCATCTGGCTCTCCAAATGTGCCATGCTGCAATGCTAGCTAGGATCTCCCATGGAGAGTCGACCGAGGAGTGAGCAGCCCTGAAAAGAGTGGCCAGAACATCCTCTAGAGAGCACGACTCCACAAGGTGTCATCGGATGTGAAGAGCCCAAGAGCAATCAAGTCTCTCCAAAAATACCTGGGGCCCTGAAAGAGTAAGCCAAACCACTAATCCCCAGGTCATATAGAAAGGTAGGCGAACAAAAGTGCTGAAAAGTCTTGCAATCCCCTTCCATATGATTCTTGCCTATCTGCAATCCCATAGGCAGTGCTGTATTGTCTCCAAAGCACAAAGGCAACGAGGGCAAGAAGGGTCAGCTCCGAACTTGGACCTCTAATGGTTTACTGCTATCCCACCATGAATAGAAAGCCAAAAGAAGACGGAGACGCCCCTCTATACCCAAGTGAAGCCAATATCATTACCCCAATCCGGGGTGTCATCCTCGCAAATCCAAAAACCATTGGATTTATGCCAATTAATGTGTGCACCTACAGCCGTGCAAAACAAATCCAAGGCTGTCCAGAAGGAAGTGAGTGTCCTGGGGGAGGCATTAAAAAAAACAGCCGTGTCATCTGCCAACTCACTATCCAGGAGCTCTTCTTCCTGGCGGATAGGAAGCCTCAGCCCATAAATATCAGCTTGAGATCTAATGTAGATACTCATAGCTTACGCCACAAACAGAAAAAGAAACGGGGCAAGAGGACATCCCTGGCGGATGGATGTGGAAATCTGAAACTTGTCTCCTCTTATCCCCCCAATGAGCAACTGGCTATGGGCTGATATGTAGAGAGAGGATACTCCTCTAATCTATGCATCTGAAAAACCAAAGCGAGATAGAGTACCCTGTAAAAAATCCCAATCTACTCTGTCGTAAGCTTTCTCAAAGTCCAAGAGTAGAATGGCCAATCTCTGGCGGCTCTGCATGGCCCATTCTGAGGCCTCCCAAAATGAGAAAATATTATAAAAAATACTTCTGCCATGCACAAACCCTGTCTGCGTGTCATGAATCAAATCTGGAAGAAAAACCTGTAGTCGCAGACTCATGGCTTTCGCCAGAATCTTGTAAAAAGTGCCCAATAGAGTGATGGGTCTCCATTGAGACACAAAATTCCTATTACCCCCCTTTGGGATGAGATGAATGAGACCATCTATAAGTGAGTCCGGCATCTCACCAGAGTCCCACACGCCCTGCAGGGCTGATGTAATGTGATCACCAATCTGCTCCCAAAAAGTAATAAAAAAGGAGGGGGTAAGTCCATCTGAACCTGGGCACTTGCCCTTGTGAAGGGCAAGTAATGCAGTCTTGAATTCTACATTGGTGAAAGGTGCATCCAGAGAAACATACATCTCATCCTTCACGAATACAGGGATACACTGCCAAATAACCTCTCTGGCATCATCAATGGCCTGTGTGCCTGGATCTGCAGTAAGAAGGGATGCAAAAAAATCTGAAGCTACACGCATGACAGCATCAGGATCTGACTGTAACACCCCGTCTGCGTCAACAAGCTGCAAAACACTATCTCTACTATGTCTGGGCCCATGAGTAGAGAAAAAGTGTTTGTTGACCCTGCCACCCATCTGAATCCAAAAGGATTCTCGTGCATGAAAGGCATATTCTGCTCTCTGATCCAACAATGTCTGCAAATGAGCCCTTGCTGCAGCAAGGCGCTCCTGAATCCAAGCATCTGTGGGCCTCTTCTGCTCTTTCCTCTGCAGGGACGCTAACTGCTGCCGTATACCAATCTCACATCTGAGAATCTGACGTCTCCTAGAATCAGCGACTATATGATAATAGTCACTAATTCCGGATAAGGCTGCAGCTACCTGAGATGGGTGGGCAGCTCCACCCTGTATGTGAGAAACCCAAATCTGTAAAATATCCTTCGTGAGGCTCTCCTCTACATAAAAAGCATCCGGAATCCTAACAATGGAAGAGCGTCCTCTTCGATGAGGCTCAAGAATCTGCAACACCACTGGAAAATGATATGAGGTGGAAACCCCAATAGAAATGCATACAGATCATCCTCTGTCAAAAGCCCAATCGTCTACATAAAATCTGTCAATCCGTGCATGAATGGGCATGTGTATTCTCTTGTTCGACCAAGAGTACAGGAGTGACTGTGGCATAATATGAAAGGCATCATCCAACCAAGTGTCCCTGTCACTGAACTGAAAGAGGAAGGCATCCCAAGCTGCCCTCTCCAAAGAATGAATTCCACCATGTCTGCCTCCCATTTTGTCTGAAGGCAACTCAACCATGTTGAAGTCGCCACCAATGATCCAAGAATCTGCAATGGGGGCCCAAGAGAGTAGCTCCTTCCAAAAGGAGATCCGCTCCCCTCTGTTGTTAGGAGCATAAAGATTGAGAAGACCAATCTGACGCCCTCCAATCAAAATAATGATCCATTGAGCTCTAGAAGGGGAGATAATACCATGACCAGCAACCAAGGAGAGAATAGAAAGAGAGACCAAAATGCAAGTACCTCCCCTTGTGCCCATGGCAGGCAACCAGAAGGTATGTCTTGAAAGCAGTTTGCCAGACTTAGAGCAATCACTGGCAACCAGCTTGTGTTCCAAGATAAAAAGGATATCAATAGCACCTCCAGTGACACCTTGATGAAGCTGGTTCCGGATCAGCTGCCTACGGCGACGGTGTGGAACTCCGCCTAGGCCCTGTATGTTCCAGCTGACTATCCTCATCGACAGGAGGATGCTGGATGGAAAGGCTTACCCGACCTAGTAGAGGAGACCAGCTTCCCCTGGGCTGAAACACTCCTGCTGAGGACAAGAATCTCAACAGGTGAAAGTATCCCCACACCTGCTGAAAGGGAGGCCCTGTCAGAAGGAATCCGAATGACCGGGACCCCTAAGGTGGAGGGCACAAACTCATCATCATCCATAAAAGTCGCCGAATCTGCCAGTGCCGAAAAAGAATTCCTGATAAGGAAGTCTAGCCAAGGAGTGCGAAGAAGACCTGTACTCATGGAAGATGGAGGAGAAGGACCTGCCAAGCCTCTATCAATAGAACTGGAGCTGGGGGTTGAGGAGGCCTCTGGTTGGGGTGAAGAGGAATCAGGAGCCCTCATCTGCACCTGCACTTTCTCGGTTGTCCTGACTGTGGCAGGAACAGTCTGCGGGGAAGAAGTACCTGTAGCCCCCTCGTGGTCAGAAACCAAGGGGTCAGAAACCAATGTGACTGGGGCTAGTGGATCTAAAGGCCCCTCCTGATGTGGAACTGTAGTGTCTGGGGCTGCAGCAACATCCACCTCTGGAGTTTGCAAGGCGTCTGTCTAAAGAGGATCAAGAGTCTCCTCCTGAGGTAAGGGAGCCGCTCTGATAGCTCTCCATCGTGGTACTGGGTGTGCTGCGGGCATTGGGTGCCCTACTGCCCTTGGTGGTCCTGGGGTGCGCGAAGCAGGGCGTCCTGTTGCTCTTGGTGGTCCTGGAGTGCGTAATATAGGGTGCTGGGGAGGTGCAGTCGTGGTAGTACGTGAAGGAGCCGCACCAAAAGACCTCTTGGGTCTTTTTCTCTTCCTTGGGCAGTCTCTAGCAAAAAGCCCAAGGGTCCTGCAAATCCTGCACTAGTCCTATCTACCTGAAATCTTGACTCTCTGTCGAAAGAGAGAGCCGTCTGGACGCTGAAGCATAATGTGGTCATCTGAGATGTTAGGGTCAGAGACAATGACCATAACATGAGGCACCCCATCTGCACTGACTGCCTCTACCGAGGAAGAAGGCATGCCAGGAAGGGAGGGGAACTCAGTGACCACTCCGAATGTGGCTCTAATAGTGGCAAGTAGTCAATGGTAGACCTGAGGAAGACCAAGAAATCTAATGAACAGTGATGTGACTTGCCTGTCCTCCTCGACCAGATCGAAGCCCAAGGTGTAGGGTAAAAGAAAGATCCTCCTTGAACCCAAAGCTAGGGGATTAGCTTTGAGAACAAGGGCTGTGGACTCGTGGGAGTCGAAAACCACTTGGAAGAATGCACGTCCCAAAAGTTGAATATCCCTGAGGTGTGGGGCGAGGTCTCCTGGTAACGCCACCAATATCCAGTCTCTAGCATGTGATCTGGAAGGGTGTGACCCAAAGATGCGGATGAAAAGTGATGTGGAGCCCTCTAATTCCACATCTTTCTTGAGCTGCTGCAACTCATCTTTTGAAAAAATGATGGTTCTCGCGGCCGGTGGAGGTGGACGGAGATTGGCTGAATGGGGATCCATGTAAAGGCAGATGCAAGATCCACTGCCAAGTTCTTATATGAACAAGTCATCACGCGGTTTGGATGCTCGTTGGAGTTACTTAGCAATCGAGGAACCTACTTCCTCAATGAAACCGTAGCAATCTTGATCATTCATAGGAAGTCAACACTATATTACCCCAGAGCAAATGGCTTGGCCGAAAGCTCCAACAAAACTTGCTGTAAGATTATCACATGTACAGTAGAAGCCAGCCGTACTGACTAGGCACATAAGCTCATAGCAGCTTATGGGCCTACAGGACCTCCTACAAGGTGGTAACACATTGTACCCCCTTCAAGTTAGCCTTTGGTGTAGAGACAGTAATGCCAATGGAGTATGTAGTGCCTAGCCTTCATCTTGCCATAAGGGAAAGACTCACAAAAAATGCGCTAGCCGAAAGGCTAGTTGACCTTGAAAAGCTAGAGGAGACAAGGTTGCAAGCAGCCTATGCTCTCCAAGTAGAAAAGGCCCGACTTAAAAAATGGTTTGATCGCACTCTCAAGAACAAGGACCCAGCATACACTTGAAGCTGCTGGTTCATAATCTGCTATAAAGCATCCTCTAATATCGAAATCCTACCAATCAAAGTAGGTGCTGCCTGATGTGACATCTGTTGTGTAGACTGTACTCTAGACTCACTAGGATTCACTCTTGAATTCTGTCCTTCTGCTTCCATAGATTCACAGTGCAAGATGGGGTTTTTTTTTGTTTTTTTTTTTTCTTCCTTTGTTGGGTTTTTTTTTTTTTTTTTAAAATATAAAAAATTAAATGATGGATTTCCCCCTTTTTCTTATACACAGAAAAGATAAACGACAATCCCTGCTGTATAGAACGAATTAACTGCAACTCATAATTTTTTTCGAAAGAGGGAAAAAAATGCTTCCTGGATTCTCCAGTTCCAATCCCATTGTGCAGACTCGCGTTTCCTGTTTTGATTTCACCCAGAAGACCCCCTCCGTCACGAGCCTTGACACGTCATGCTGGAATCATGTTTGTCGTCAATCAACACACCTGCGACTATCTTCCCAAACGGACGAACGTAATAGACTCCTTACGTGGCTGTCTTCTCGTTTCAACCCCGTTTAACGTAGTCGACTACTTCTTCTTGACGTCACTTCTGCACGACAGACGCCACTGGTTTCTCACAGGCTCACGATTATGCAACCGCTCAGCGTTGTATATTCAGGTCTTCCACGATTCCTTTCCCACGCTGCGCTGATAGGACAATTTCCCAAGCGGTGTCACGACGTCACAAATATCCGTGGGTTTTCTAGCTGTTTCAATCCCGCGTTCCACATCCGTTGAAAGGCTTGCCTTATTTTTACCCTGTTTTTTCTCCCATGCTCGGGTTAGAACATCCGCAACCTTTAATTGTTTCGAATGAACTCGCAGCCCGTCCAACTTCTCTTTCGCCAGCGCAATCTGCTCATCGAATTCGAACAGTACAAAACCTACGTGAAAGCGCTTCCGTACTTGGATATCAATTTGTTTTTATCTTCAGCTCCACGCTCACGTTGGACTTCTCGTCCAAACCCACAGATCCCTTCTCACTATTCGTCGTCACCGACGGTGATTCGCCACCAACGCTCCACACCTTTCCCCTTCGTAACCTGGCTCTGATACCAAAATGTAACACCCTTCTCTTGGTTCTTCTCCTACGTTAGTACAGTCACGGGCGATGGCACTCCAATATTCCACCCAGCCAATTCACAGGGACTTGATGCCCAATCATTCCATTTTTCATCGTTAATTCCTTCATCCTTATCCCTGAGACCCACAATTCCCTAGATAGTTCCTGGCCACATGTCTTCATTTTAGGCCCTTACTTAGATGCATCCTTTTTCACCCCTCTCTTGGAGTTCCTTTAAAAACAATTGCCCCTTGGCAATTTGCACATTTAGATGCACCTAGGCCCTAGCCCTATTAGAACTACCTAGTCAATGCCATTACGCCCTCACCTAGGACCTTGGCAGTTACTTCTCTTGACCATTTAATTACGCACATTAACTATTACAAAAGTTGGTCATCTAAGAGAAAATGCCCACCGATCTATCCGAGGTCATGCTATCTCGGCTAGAGCATAACAAGGGTTCCCATGGATGTAAGGTAAACAAAAGGGATAACAAAAGACCTTCCAATTGTTATCTCCCCTGCATGTACATGCACACAATGTCTGCAGGAGGTACCATGGAGCAAACCATACACATGGCCTACATCATAAGGTGACCAGAGGTGTTTACAAAACACAATAGTTTATTTCATTCATTTTGGAGGACTATCCAGGCTGAGTACCTTGACATAAAAAGAGAGATCTGGAGCATACATAGAGATGATTTAAAATGCATAATCTTCAAAGGATGCCTCATCTTGTGGAGGCTCTTCAACTGAAAGTAGATTTGCATTTTCTGTCTTTGCTTTGGCTCTGCAAAACTTCTCATTATGGTTGTTCTTGCCACAGTGTTTGCATGGATTGATTTTGAAGCAGTCCTTTGAAAGGTGATTTGTCTTTCCACAGTGATTGCAAGGGGTAAACTTGCCCTTCTGGACTTTTACAGCATAAACAATGTCATTGCCTTTCCTGAGCTCCATATGCCTTTCTTCTTCTTGGAGAGCAGAGATAATACCTTCAAGATTAGGATTAGGAAGATTTTTTAAAGTGGTAACTATATGATCATAATCTTTAGGCATACTCTTAAGTAACACTGCCATAGCATCATCTGGAGTAATAGGAGAGTTGATAGAAGCTAGTTGAGTCATAAGACTCCACATGTAGTTGACATGAGCTGCCAAAGTAGTGCCACTAACCATCTTCAATTCAAAGAAAGAGATTTTAAGTGATAATTTAGAGATGTGAGAGCTAGCACCAAAAATCATGTCAAGCTTCTGCCAAGCTTCTGAAGGAGACTCTAAGTCAGAGATATGATGAATATAATCATCTCCTAAAGCAAGAGCAATGATACCATATGCTTTTCTCCTCTCTAGCGGGATCCCTTGCCGGGTGTGTCGGAGTTGAGGTTTCTCCAGCATTGGAGGCTGTAGAAGAAGCGGTTGAAGTCGGTTTGACAAGTCCCCAGAGGTTTTCCCTCATCAATGCAAATTTCACCTTCATCTACCATGTGTGGAAGCCCTTTCCATTGAACTTATCTATATTCAATAGTGTAGCCATGAGAGGGTCTAACCCAGATATTGGGCAGTGTCTTTCTCTCTTACAAGGCTAAAAACAACTGAAAGGCTTCCAAATATAAGCACTTGATGTAGCAAAGACTAGTGACCAATATTCAATCAATGATGCTTTTTCTTACATGCTTCATAGAGGTGGCTTAAAATGAGAACTTTCCAATCAAAACCAAGTATAGCAATTCAAAGCACAACTGAAGCTACACTTGTACTGATGTTATTGAAAGTTTCAACAAAACAGAAATGCTAGAATAGCATCTTATGTAGCATCATCTTCAAAAAGCTTGTCAAAACTGTCAAAACCAAAAGACTGAACTTGGAGGGCTTGTAGCTACTCTTCAGAGCAAAGGAAAAGGGGTTTCTGAGGCAAAAGAGAGCTGATATACCACAGAAGGTCCTCTGGGAAGAAGAGGCGCAAAAACGCGTCAGGTCGCCATAGCTTGCCCCTTCAAAGTCAACTGGTTTTTTACTGATTTCTCCTTGAATATGCAGCCATTGCTGCTCAGATTTCAGCACAGGATAGCCCAAGGCATGGAGAATCTACCCCTGAAAGGAATTAGAGGAAGATGAAGTATGCTGAGAGAAAACGCAGAAGCAAAAGTCGACGATCTTCGTGTAATGGCGACGAAACGAGCGCGGCTTTCTCTGATTCCTTTCAGCCAGGGGTTCGTCCCTTCGAGGTGGATCTCCATTGGCTTTATGGAGTGTCCCCATAAAGTATTTGCTGTGGGACCCACGGGAGTAAGAATGGATTGATGTAGGGCATGGAGAGAAGAGACTCCCCCTTCTTTCGATTCATGGTCAATAATGCTAGGAGATTTCAGCTTGGTCTTTGAGTCTGGAAGCCCACTAAAGCTCCTCATTGGAAGAGTTTTCATATTTCTGATGATGTACAGAAATCCTTTTGGAAGAGACTTTGGAAATCCCTCAGGAATAGAAAAATCACTTTTGTCTTTTGGCTTTCTATTCATGAAGGGATTGCAGTAGACCAATGGCGGTCGAGGTTCGGGGAAGATTCCACATGCACTCGTTGCCTCTATGTAGATGCGTCTATGCAACATTGCATATGGGACTGCAAACATGCGAGGATCATTTATGCATTCTCCATTCTTTATGACCTGGGGCTCGGTAGCATGGCTCTCTATTTCTGGGCCTTAGGTGTTCTATGAGAAACATGACTCTTCTTGGGCTCTTTCAGTTGGACAATATTTGGTTGGGTCATGTTCTCTGGATGATGTTCTAGGCTCTCTATACAGACCTGCACATGCATCTGTGAATATTCATGAGAGATTTTGGTGAGCAACATGGCACATTTGGAGATCCAGAGGTTTCGGCGGATGGTTCCTAGGTCCACTCTAGACATACATTGGCTAATATCTGGATTGACACAGTACACACCTCGGTAGCCATTTGGGGGACCATATCAGGGGTCTTCACGAGCAGCCTCTGCCATGAGAAAGGTTTTCTTGAGGGAGAGGAGCTGCTCGCCATGCTTCTCGGAATCCCCTACAGGGTTGAGGTGGCACTTCCAGCCTCAACCTTGGATATTTTTATACTCTTGTATTGGAGTTTGATTTTGTGCTATATGGGTTTAATTTTCTCATGCTTCGCATGACGTATTGAATTTCATTCATACTTGATAGAAGTCTCTTTTATGAAAAAATGAAAAGAAACTGAAGCAGACCTGAAGTGGATCTGAAGCTTGCAGCTTTCTTGAGCAGAATAGCTCAACTTTCAGAGCAGCTTGCAGGCGCACATGGAGCTGAAGATTGCAGCTGTCCTGGACTTCAAATCTTGAGCAGAAAGAGGAAGAAACAGCAGGGTAATGCAGCTCGAATTGCGATTTCCTGGGCTCGACTTTGAGAGCAGCTTGCAGGCGCAGAATGGAGCTGAAGATTGCAGCTGTCCCAGACTTCGAATCTTGAGCAGGGAGAGGCGGAAATACAGCAGGATAATACAGCTTGAATCACGATTTCCTGGCCTGCTAAATAGCAACAGACTTGGCCTAGTTGAAGCGGGAAGCATAGCTGAGGCTAAAGAAAGGAGCTAGAGGGCTAAGGGGAGGCCAGCTAGACGGGAAGAGCTAGAAGGAGGGGGCAGAGCTAGAGGCCAGAGAGGGAGCACGAGGGGAAGCAGGCTGCAGCTCTAGCCTTTTTTATCTTCTACAAGCTGATTCTGTCTCTGATTCTTCATCTCACGATATTTGGTTGCATCCAGGTTCAGATTTCATCATGTCTATGAATGGTCCACTTGGCTTCAAGCTCCAACCGATCGTCTTATGCCTACATTCCTACTACCAAACTCATATATCTATTACAAGCTAACTCTAAGAAGTTAATGAAAAAGACAAAAAGGCAGAAAAAGATATAGAACAATGAAAGCAAACAAAGTATATAGTAAGGGGAAGAAACATATCACAATAAAAAAGGACCGAATGGGCAAGTGGAAAATGGGAAAATAATGGATACAAATAGCAACCTCTTGTCCATCTTTTATTATTATCTTAAATTAAATAAGATGCAAGAAAAAGAAGATCATTTTGATCCAAAGAGGGATAACATAGTTCTTCAGTAGGAAGATGATATTTACCTGTGAGTATTAGATGATTCATAGTGTTGTATTGCATTTTGAATTTCACCAATAGCCTCTAGATGCTTTGCATAAACATGATGGTTGTTTCTCAGGTTCACATGGTCGTATTTTGATGCTATCTCTATTGATTTGTCCCAATAACCACACATCTACGAGTGGAAAACAAACCAATTTTCATTCACTTTATCTTTAGGTCTCATTGATCATTATCAATTCTAGTTGCACTTTACTCAAGGAATCAAATAATAATGAATTAAGTGCATTTTTTATTTAAAACTACAAACCACCTTTGGATACCATGGAATGAATTGACAACTGTGAGAAGTGGTCTCCCTACTTTACATTTAGGCAGGTGGCTTATAAGTTATAATGTCACCTTATAACTCGCCAAGGAAAATCATGAGAATACTATAGTCTCACATCTAAGAAATCTAACCTGATGGCTACCATGTCCTGTAAATTTGTGCAATGTCTAGATTGCTGGCTACTAGGAGTGATTATGATAGGAAGATAAATCCATTTCTAGTCAACAAATGTTGATAGGTACTAGATATCTCTAAGTACAAAGCGGTCATTTCTTTCTTTTTTCCATGAAGTAGACTTCTATTAAGTATGAGAGAAGTAAACAAGAGCAAAGCACTCAGGCAATAAATACATCACGCTGAGCATGAAAGATGAAGTGGTAAGGTACCACTCCAATATCTAGGCATATGTAAAGCCTAAAAGAAACCAAGTATGTGGCTGAAAGTGCCACATCACGCGAGTACTAGATTTAGAGAAGAAAGGTCTGCCTCTCTAGCCAATGCAAATCTTGAACTTCCATGCATCCTTGACTAGAAGGCCAACAAGGTATGTACAATGTCTGTCCAAATGGAAGCCAAGGTATGAGCAGGGTGGACCTTTGTGCCATCAATAGCCTCTATACATATGGATCTCCACATGTACCAAGCAATGCTTGCAATAATCTTGCAAGTCATGTCCATCGGTAGACACTGAAGAGACCCGACTCATAAAAGATATAAGTCTAGTCAAAGAAATCCGAGCCATAGAGCCACAAATGATGAACAAGGTGGAGGAAACAAATCAAGCCATAAGTGAAGGTGCATGGTGGAGAGGGAGAGGGAGAGAGAGAGAGATAATGATGGGTAGGCTAGGGAGAGAGATAATGATGATACTCAAAGAGAGACATAATGAAATGGAAATGAAATAGCAAGAGCAATGAACAAAATGAAAGTACTCACATGTAGACCAAAGAGCTTGTAGGCTTGATACTTGATTCATTTGATACTAGACAAGTACAGCTCTTAAATAGAGTACACATACACATATGAACACCAATGCATATGGGATAACTCCCAATGTGACACGTGGCATCCATATGATACACTAGACTAGAACTCACACTAGAACTCACTTGAACAAACCAAACTGACTCATCTTGACTCCATTTCCTAACACCCCCCCATGGAGGAAAGGTGAGTGACTACCGGAATGGAACCAAGAACAGAACATGACGACGACAGTTGTCGGACTGTGCAATGACAGTCTAGAACTAGACATGGCTCCCATGCTAACTCAGAGGCAAGTGAACATGACTCAAAGGCTAGTGAGCATGGTGTAGACTCACAAGTTCACCTAGCATGGCTCAGAGGATCATTATGCATGGATGCATGACTAACTCAGAGGTCTAGGAGACCAATGCACCAACATCCTAGAACTCACATGCTAGGCTTGATAAATAGACCTATCAAAGCCAATACATGACTCTCATAGTACATCCTCCTCCTGGCTCTAGGGACTAAGTAGGGACATGGAGCCACACACCATAAATATAAAAGCAATACATCATTTTAGGACTATCCAAGGCTGAGAACCTTTATTGACAACTCAAACATTCCTTTTAGAGGGACTACTCAAGGTAGAGAACCTTTATTGACCCCAATCATAGAAAATAAAAATAGATTTAATTCATTTTATACATAGCAAGGACACTGAACCCGTAAATGACCACCCTAAGTAGGTGATGCACATAAGAGTGCACATCCCAATCCGAAGAAGTATGTCAGTGAAGAATATGGCGAGAATGCCCCGAATGCTATGTCGATGTCGGCCATGGGAGCAGCTACAAGGAGCAATCACATGATGACTCTCAAAATTTCACAATGTGAGTCACCACCTTCAAGGCATCTAATCCAAGTGCACTACTAGAATTCCAATTGGCAAGGCATACTCAGGCATCCACTTCTGATTTGACCCAACTAAGACGCATTCATGCATCCATACCACTAGCAAACTGAGATCAAGGCAGCCTCAAGGCTTTTAAGCTTCACATGTCTCGTTATCAGGCCTGGCCGAGTTCCAGGATGGTGGTGTATTCCTAGACCTATGAGCTGGTCATGTAGCCATGCTATAACGTGAGCCTCTGAGCATGTTGAGTCTCAAGCCATGAGAGTGCTTGGATCAACCTTTGAACACGCTCAAACTTTAGCCCCTGAGTTACATAGGGTGCACAGTTTGATGACCATCATTGTCATATTCTGTTCTTGGTTCCATTCCAATAGTTCCTCACCTTAGACCATCATTGTCATGTTCTATTCTTGGTTCAATAGTCTCTCACCTTGCCTTCATGGGGAGGTATGTTGGAACATGAAGTCAAAGCGAGTGTTTCTAGTGTGTTTTTTATTGAGTTATGGAGTAGTACTAGACTACTTTATATCCTAGAGTGCCACGTGTCACTCTGGGACTTATCCCACATACATTTGACACTTTAGTGTGTGTGTGCCTAACCTATAAAGGCATTGTACTTTCATTGTCATATCACTCAATACATTCAAAGCCTTTTAGGTCATGTAAGTACATTTGGTCTATTGCTCATTTCCATTTTCCTTTGCTTTCATTATGCTTTCATTTAAGTTTCATTTCCTCTCTCCCTAGCCTACCCTCTCTCTCTCCCTACTACCACCATGCTCCAACAAGATGTAGACCAAAGAGCTTGTAGGCTTGATACTTGACTTATTTAACACTAAACAAGTACAGCTCTTATATAGAGCACACACACACATATGAACACCAATGGATATGGAATAGCTTCCAATGTGACACATGGCATCCATAGAACACACTAGACTAGAACTCACCCTAGTACTTACTAAAACACACCAAACTGACTCATCTTGACTCCATTTCCTAACAATAAGTTCTCCAATCCCAACCTAAACTATCTTGGCCTTTTTATACTCATAGAGGCAATGCCGAATAAACTTATTGACACTAAAGCACTGAGGGACAAGGGATCATCTCCAAAAGCATCCACCACTCATTTATTGCAATCCCTCCATGAAAGAAAAGCCAAAAGAAAAGAGTGAATTTTATATTCCTGAAGGATTTGCAAAGCCTATTCTAAGAGGCCGTCTATAAGTCTGAGGTAATTTGTTCTCCCAACGAGGGGATATAGATGGTTTCCAACCTTTGTTTCTAATCTGAAATTTCTTGGTATTACTTATGGTAAATTCAAAGAAAGGAAGGGTGTTGAAGTGATTGTTAGCAAAAAACAATCCAATTTAGGTTAATATAGTCCAACATGCTGATGTTGCACCCTAATTTTTTGCCTAGGTGGGGTTAAGATTGAAAAACGGGGACATCCATTAAAAAGTGAAAGTGCAAAGATTTAAATGGGACCAAACTTGGTACGATGATAGGTCACACTTGCTAAAACTAAGCTGAAACCTCTTGGCATTGCTAATAACCATGTAGCACAAGAAAGGGAGGCTCAGCTCATGGTTCCCTGCATCAATTCACTCCCACTCCCTAGGGTCTTAGTGCAAATACTTTATGGTGACACCTGCATAAAGACAAATCCTCTATGAACCCAAGGGAATGTGATCCGGGCTTGGGTCTAGGTGCCAACTTGAAGTCAAGAAACACTCCTCCACATGACCCAGAACTCTGACAGGCTCAAAAACATTGTCCACAAGAATATCCTCATCCCTAGACCTGGATACTTGACCCTAGAGTGAACATTGGAAGACCAAGGCATCCCCATCTAAACCTTGTCAAAGCCTTGTGACCTCAAATGGGATACCCGACCTCTAAAAGCCCCAAGCCGGAAGAAGTTTGGGTAGCTGCTTGGTAGGAAAACAGTCCAAAGCTTGGAGTTGCAGCTCCTTCCCCGTCGCTGTCCCGACTCCCTCCCCCTCCCCCCCCCCTGCCTCTGCCTCTCTCTTCCCCCTTGTTGCCTCTCCCTACCCCTCCCTCCCTTCCATGTTGCCTACCTTCCTCCCACGCTACAATCCCCTCATCCGCCCCTCCCTTCCTTCCCTATTGCGCCTGCCCCCCCACTCCTCCCTTCCTTCCCTATGCCCCTACCCCCGTGCCCCTCCCTTTCTTCCCTGCTGTCTCCCCACAACACTCCCCCTGCCGCTGCCGCTACCCTTGCCCCCTTGCCTCCCTCTCTCTCCCTTTCAGTCTCTCAGCCCCTCCCTTCCCTCCTCTCTCCCCTCTCTCTCCATCTTGTTTGTTTTTCTCAAGTGACAAATGGCTCTTCAATTTGTTTGAATGGCCCTCTACCCTCAATTGGTGAATTTCTACCCACTCAGCCAATCCTTGTCCACTTTCGCCAATGTAAGAACGTGCATATGTCAAAAGATGAGTTGCTGCAGCTCCACCACCCTCTTTGCACGCATCCAAGGTCCCACCCCTCCAAGACACAGGCTGACCCCACCTGATGCCTTTTTGATTTCAATTAGTGGGACAAGGTTTCTTTTAGGTGGCTTTTGATTCTCTTGGAGCTGCAAGTACAATGCTCAAGGTGAACCCCTTGACACTTGGTTCCAAGAAGACTTTCCCACACACTTCTCTTTAGGTTTCGACCTTGTGGAGAAGGACAAACATGTCAATTCACTCTTCAAAAGGTTCAATGGGGAGAAAATAATCTGAAACTGAAATGCATGTTCCTCCCCTAGTACCGAAGTCAAGAGACCAAAACATGTGGCTAGAAAGCAATTTACCTGACTTTGCACAATCTTTAATACCCATCTTGTGTTCCCGAATAAAGAATATGTCAATAAGACCCCCAGTGTGATACCTGGATGAAGCTGAATACGAATCAGCTGCCCACCGGTGGTGTGTTCGTAAGATCCCTACCTAAAGAGAGTTGCAGAGGCAAGAGCCACATCCTTCTCTCAATCAATAAGAGGTGCTTGCAGTGCTGAGGTGGAAGGGGGCTGCTCAAAAGAGAAGAAAGGCCAAGATCGAGAGATGGAGTTGGAGGAACATCATCACCTGGCCACAACCAAAGTAGGGTTAGGGACACAAGAAGGGGTCTCCTAATTTGGAGATGGTGGAGGAATGCCAACTCTAACCACAACCCAACAAGAGGGCAGTAGGTGTGAGACGGCAACAAGTGCTAGACGTGCAGGAGGTGTCGATGGAGCGCTATGATGAGAAAGGGCCATACCAAAAGACTTCTGGGACCTTTTCTTCTTCTTTGGCAATCCCTAGCAAAATGCCCAAAGGTCTTGCGATCCGACACTGTCTCGCTTGCCCATAATCTTGACTCTATGCCAAAAAAGAGAGCCATTCGGACATTGGAGCATAATGTGGTCATCTAGTATGTTAGGGTCTGAAATGATGATCCTAGCTCTGGAAAACCCACCAGACTTGATCATCTCGCTATGGAAGATGGTTAACAAGGAAGGGGGTGGGGTATCTCTGTGACTAGCCCAAAAGAAGCACCAATTGTCGAGCCTCGAGGCAAATCGGATCTGGAAGAAAAGGTACACAATTCAGGCTGTAGCGTCGAACTCAGGAATGGGCCCTTTCGTTACCATCAAATGGTTGATATTGTCGAGTAGATCTAAATAGAAAGCAAATCATGTTTAGGCTTAGTTCTAATTACCAGTAGGTTTTAGAGAACACATAGTGTGGGTATAGATATGGTGTGCTTCCGCTTTAAACAATATAGATCTTGAAAGTTATGTCTCAATTTTAAACTATGTTGAGGTTATAATCACCTCTAGGTGTTGTTTGGTTATGTATATGATAAAAATGAGTATTAGAATTGTGAAAGAAAGAATGGTCAAGTGATCATACTAGGAGGCTTGAGACATTTGTATAGGCATTTTAGCAAGATTTTGTAAAATGTAGGTGAAAAGGCATGGTGCACTCAACAAGACCTTTTGTTTCATTTAGATTCAAGTTCACATATTTTTAGATTTAGCTTAAACAATGACATATTTAGAAGAACTGAGTGTTACCCTTCAACTTTAGATCTTGATTAGGTTTAGGTTTTCACTATTATCACGTATAATCAATAAAATTTGTGAATATCAAATTATTGTCAAGCAATGGCATTAGGAGATTTGTTGCATGGACATCTTAGCAAAACTTGTTAAGTGTAGATGCAAAGGCATGGAGTGCCTACTAGCAATGTTTTTTGTTGTATTTAGATTGAGATCATATTTTCAGGTTTAGAAAATTACACCAAGCTATTTTAGAGAACACATACTATTGCAAATGAAGAGGTGGCATGATTCCTCCACCAAAAAATTAGAAACCTAGGAATGATAGCCTTTCTTATGGTTTGTTTCATATTTATATTAGTTTCAAGTTTATATTATTTTCTTTTGTAAGTTTTGTTTGGTTCTATATGTGATGTACTGATAAATGGCCTAATGGCCACAATTCAATCTAATAAACTTTGGGAAAGAATCGAGAGAACCCTTTAGGCACCCATTGAGCATGATGTCTTGGATGGTTCTTAAACTTAGCAAATATTTGATGTAAATATTTCCTTTTCGAGTTGTGATTTGTTGATGCCCTACAAGGCAATCACGCTCAATTATCTCTTTGTTGTCAACAATCAATGGAGCCTCTAACAGGATGTGTAAGTGGAGGTCCCTTGAATGGTTTTAATATGCTCGTGTAGAATGCGTTGTGGATTCTCCAATGATGAAGTAATCAAGCCTATAAGCAAGATCATTAATTTTTTGGTAACTTTAAATGGTCCATAGAATCATGGAGCCATTTTGATGCTAGACGAATTTTGGACACTCTTTAGAATTCTTTTCTCAATCCTCAAAAGGACATAATCACCTTCTTTTAAGATCATATGCTTTCTCTTCTTATTGTCTTGTTCAATATATTTGCTTTGAGCGAGGCTGATGGCTTCTTTCACCTCTTTGAGAAAATTATCATATTGTAGTTAAATTCATTAGCTGCTTCAACTCTATGGGTCAATCTAGTGATAGGTATAGTTAGAACTTTCCGATTATCTTAACTGGCACTCTTCCAGTTGCCAAATGAGGTGTATTATTGTAGGCAAACTATAAGAGATGAAAATACTTATCCTAAGTTTTGGGTTGACTTATAATCTCTCAGCATATCCAGAATAGTACTATTTATTACTTATGTTTGTCATTTAGATTTCAGAAGGAAAGTTGAATAGTAATCCCTAGATTCTCAAATAATGCAGTCCAAAAGTTACTACAAAGTTTAGAGTTGTAGGTCAGACACTATTCAAGCCAGATGTACAATGATCTTCTTGATAAACATATGTGCATCTTGTTGGGCAGATAGGGTCTTTTTGCATGGGATAAAGTAAGCTTGCTTACTAAAGCGGCCTACTATAGTCCATATCATAAGTAAATATATCTGTTATAAAGTACATGGATATTTGCTCCCAAGATTGAGTAGGAATGGATAATGCCATTGATAATCCAGGAATCTTCCCTTTATAACTTTTAACATTTTCACAAGTGGCGCTGCAATTGCAAACTAATAGACTTTGACAAGATCTTACATAAAGTGCCCAAAACGGTGATTGGTCTCCAATGCGTGGCCAAATTTTTGCACCCCTCTTCAAGAGAAAATGAATGAGACACTCTGAAAGTGAGTCAAGCATAGCACCAAATTCCCAAACACTCACACCCTACAAGGTTGAAGTAATATGGTACCCAATCATGTCCCAAAAAGAAATGGTGGAGGCTATCAACCCGTTTGAACCCAAACACTTGTCCTTGCGAAGGGAAAAAAGTGCAGTTCTAAATTCTAGATTGGTAAAGGTGCATCAACTAAGAAGGCTTTCACCAATGCTGCGATAGCCTACCAAACTCTATGTCTAGCATCATCTTTGGCAAATGTGCCAGGATTTGCAGAAAGAAGGGAGGCATAAAAATCAGAGGCAATATGTAAGATGTCATAAAGATTTGATTGTAAAAACCCATCAGAGTCAAGTATCTGACAAACATTTTCTCTATCATGTCTCCGGCCAAGAGTAGAGAACAAGTGTTTATTGACTCTTCCTTCCATCTAAATGATAAAAGTCACTAATACCTTAGAGGGTGGTTGTCACAAGTGAAGGAGAAGGCACCCCACCCTGCATATATGAGAGACCCAAATACGTAGCACTACCTCTGCAAAGCCCTCCTTTGCATACAAAGCATCTGGAATCTTAATACTGATAGAACGAGATCTCAAGGGAGGCTCAAAAACCATCAAAACCGGAAACCCTTGGAGAAATGAAAATAGAGCCACCTCTATACAATGTCCAACCATCAACATAAAATCTGTCAATCTGTGCATGGATGGGCATTTGACATCTCCTATTCAACCATAGGAATAGGAGCGAGTCAGGTAGAGTGTGAAAAGTATAAACTGTTCAAGAATCTCTACCATTGAAATGGAAAAGAAAAACATCCCAAGAGTGGATGCCACCTTTCATTCCCCCTTTTTCATGAAGGGAACTCCACCATGTTTAAGTCACCTCCAATAATCCATGAATTTGCAAACGGGGCTAGTTCCTTCTACAATAGGAAACGTTCACTCCTATTATTTGGGATGTAAAGGTTGAGAAGGCCAACCTTACCTCCACCACTATGAAGTCCACTATGCCCTAGACGGTGTGATCATGCCATGTCCAACTACAAGGGGAAGAATGTATCTAAAACTGAAATGCAAGGTTCTTGCCTAGTGCCCAAGGAAGGAGACCAAAAAGTGTGACCAAAAAGCAATCTACCTGAATTTGCAGTCTTTACCATCCAACTTGTGTTCTTAAATAAAAGGAATATCAATGGGACCCCCCAGTGACACTTAGATGGAGGCAATTACAAATCAGCTACCTTCGACAACGATGAGGAACATTACCACGGACTTTTAACAATCCTCATCGATGGGAGGAAGTAGACTTGAAAATCTTACTTGACTTGGTGGCGGAAGGACCTCCTCCTGTGAAGTAGATCTCCTAGAGCAGTGAAGGGGAGGAAAGTCCATAGGGAAAGGACACTCACAGCTGTGGAAATGGATGCTCTATTGGTGGGACCTCAAGAGGAACATCCACAAAGGTGGAGAGAACGAACTTTGCCTCTCCACAATCAGCTAGTGGGGAAAAAGTTACTCTGAATCAAAAATGCCGCCAAACTCCATAAGGTCCTCCCTCCTTGCCAAAATGCTGCTGAGCCAGGGCCTACACCCTTCCCTTGATCAAGAAGAAGGGCTACTCAAAGGGAGAAGGAGGGCCAGGATCTGGTAGGCATGGGAGACATCCAAGTTTGCGAGAGGAGCTAAAGGAATGCCACCTTTGGAAAAAATCAAAATAGGGGAAGTAGAGGGTCAGGAACAAGGAAGAAGCATGTGGTGGAGCTCTCGAACTCCACACATTCTGAGGCTGCAATGGCTCATCTTTAGAAAAGAGCATGTTCTCACGGCGGCTGGTGGAAAGGGATGAGGATAGGCTGAAGGGGCAGCCATTTGCCAATCGAGGCTGGAAGGCCGACTGAAACAATGTTGTGGTCCGCCCATACAGAGAGAGAAATGGGGGTAGTAGAGAGGAAGCGGGGAAGGGTGAGTGGGGAGGCAATGGGGGGGAGAGAAAGGCAGAAGCAGGGAGGGAGAGGGGATGAGGGAGGCAAAATGAGAAGGAGAGAGGCTGAGGGGGAGGGATGGAATGGATGCAGCAGTTGAGAGGAAAAGAGGCAGAGGGGGAAGGGAGGAATGGAGGCAGAAGGGTAGGAGGCAGAATGGGAAGGGAGAAAGGCTGAGGGGGAGGGGCGGAAAGCAGCAGGGTAGAATGAAAGAAGGAGTAGCTCTGTTGTGTTGTTTGATTTATTTATTTTTTTGTGTTCTGTGTTTTTTACTTTTTTAAACAATAAATTAAAAATTCAGTCAGGTGGCATAGGAATAATCACCTGATACAATTTACAAAGAAGATCATAGCGCTTACATTTTGCATAGTTTTTTTCAGCATCTTCTGTACATCCTAATTGGATAGCCACTGCTGCAGTCTTTGTTTCTGTTCCCTAGAGATTCATCAATTGAGGTTAATGAGTTAGTGTCAAATGTAACCATTCTCTAGTCATATTAAAAAAAAACACCCCATAAAGACAGAACTGGTTCCCTGCACCAGAAAATTGGATAAAAGTATTTTAAACCAAAAGTTTATTCACATTTCTTAAATTCTTGTTTGATCGTCCACTCTTTCACATAAGGTATGATCATTGACACCCTTTTCCTTTAAAATGATCATACTGCCTTGTCCAAGATTTCAGGAGATGTGGAGGTTGTTACCAAGTCCTCAGTAGAACTATTAATGGATGAAACTGCATATGCTTGACCCATGTTTGCAAAGCAACGAAAGGCTGCATCTGGAAACTCGTGTTTCATGCAATAACGGGCAATTTTCCTCAGTATTTTCACGTCTTTTAGGGACTCAAGGACCTTGTAAGATTCTGTTTCTTTTCCAGACAAAATGTGTTTGCTAAATTCCAGCAGATCTTGGCGAGTTCTTCCATCAGCATCCTCCTGAAATAATAGGAGACGTTGCATATTGGTTAAATTCTAGAAAATGAAATTTCCATGAACATATTTTTTTTTTTGAAACTTGGTTTAAAACAACAAAAGAGACAGGTGAGAAGTATAAACTACAAATTTACAAATAAGTTTGGATGAACCCCTCAAGATTGTCTATCTTGAACTATATTACCATGCCACTGAGAACACCCATGGATAGTTTTTTAATTATAGGGGTCTTTGGTGTTGCTGACTGGTCCATATGGAGCTTTTCGTAGAGGTATGCATATGGCTCGCGCTTCCCTAGAAGACCAAACTGGTCATGATTGATATCCACCTATCAATGCACATAAAAATCTGATACCAATTATGATAGTTCCAAATGTATTTTGCAAATAAAACTGTTCCTTTCCCATACACACATGCACAACTTTTTCAAAAGATATGCCTACTTCCTCTCCTAATTATCTAATATCCAAAGCCTACTTACAATGATTGGTCTCTCAATCTTTTTTGTAAATCATGTTAAAGACTAATGAATAATATAAATTCAGTACCAAGGATTATTACAAAAGCATCACAAACTTTCCAGTCTTTTGCAGAATGCTATTCCATATTTTTAAAACAGTATTGGATTTATTCATGAAGAGAATCCAATATGTGGATTTAGTTAGAATTCAAAGCATAACAGACAAATCTTGCCTTGTCTTGTTCAATGATGCCAATGTCATCATCTACAAAGAATGCCACTATTTTTGATTTATTTCCAGGTCCTTGCTGCTCCTTGTCAGTCTCAAACTGCCCAAAACATATTAAAAACCAAAAAGCTCAAAATGACAGGAAATTGTTATTTCTATTTTGAGTGAAAAGTGTTAATTCCAGTCCAAAATGCATCAGATGGAAAAGCTGGCAAGGATAATTCCTACTGATAAGAAAATCTGAAAAAGCAAACCAGGTAGGAGGCCATAAATGAACAATACCTAAACTTGATATAGGAAAATCAAGTACCTCAGATAGAAAGGGCAACAAAACAAGCCCTAGAGAAAACAAATAATAAGGTGCTTGTAAATCTACCTCATACCATGCTCTATAAATAGAAAAAGTGGTGCAACCCCGAAATTTGAGGAATAACACTACTGTTTCCCCCCGTAGTCATGAATGAGCCAAGCATTTATCCCCCTTACTCTTGAGGGGGTCATGATCTCAAACCACATCTTTGATATAATCTCTCTCGTCTGAATCAATAACTTCCATAATGTGAGTGGGCATCACACCATATTCTCAAGGGAAATGCTGGAAAGTTTCCTCGTATGTTGATCCCTTGGTATAAAACAGTGTCCACTAGTGTCCACAGGTGAATAAAGTCCAGTATGCTGCCTCAGCTTGCAGAATCAGGTTTGACTAGTACTAAATCCCTATAGAGCACATTTTCCAAGGAGAGTAATCAGTCCTTTTATAAGGGACTGGGGGCATGGAATGTTCTCCTCACACACAACGACAGGCCCTTTCATGGCATTTTCAGATCCCTGACTAGCTACACCATTCTCATTTTCAGCTTTATTTGTCTAATTGTCAGATGGGATTTTGATGGTCATGACAGTTACTCCTGTTTTCTTTGTATTTTCTGTTTATACTTAATAGAAATATCTCTTCTTACCCCCCCAAAAAACAAGATACACTTTTCAAAATAGAGTAATCAGTTCCCATGGGAATAGTGCAAATAATGTACATATTCCATCCCCTTAAATTATTCTTGTCCATTTCCAAGAGAGTCACTAGTTAGAGGTAGGTTGTTCTCTCTTCCTCAAAGGATACCATCACCCTGCTTTTATGTTTCTGGATCACAAATAAGTAGACCAAGAAATATGTGTTTACCATAACAAATGAAAATGAAACAAAATGGATCCCATTCTGATGAAGTCGTGGAATATATCTTGTATGTCAATTGATTATAGATAGACTTATAAGGGATCTTATATATGTGCATCAAAGCTCTCATGCATTGAGTAAAAGGCTAGCTATATGAAAAGAAATTACATTTTACGTAATTCCATTAAATATACGTGTATGTTAGCCATTATTTTCACCAGGCAGTTTGGACTTCTGATTTAGATACCTTTATTTTGATCAAGGCACTAACTAAACTGGGAAATTCAGGCAGACATACCGGTTTGATTTCGCAAGCAAGTTGTTGAGACTCCTCACCATCCCAACAATGGGTCACAAGCATTCCTTGCTCAGGCCTGTTTTATTTTTACATTTCATATTTAATTGTTACAATAAGTCGTGTATGATTTGAAAATACAAACGACAAAAGAGAAGAGGATTTTGCTGCTGAAAAGAAATTTCAGTGGAATTAACACACCTTTTAGCATGGCAAACTAAATTGAAAAACTTATACATAAAATGCACTTTTGGTTCAGCAGTTGGTAGAACAAGACTCAGAATACCTGAAATTGCGATAAAAAAATCTGTCAAGAACTGTGTCATAGACATAGAGCGTACAATCATGGCCCTCTCCATGATGTTGTTTTGTCAAGAAGCTGACTTTGCTACCATTGTAGTTGCACTGAACTGACGAAATATTGCATGCGCTTTCAGATAAAAGTGCAACCTGTTTAAAAAAATGACAAAACAGTTCATGCCTTTGCTATGCACATGCATCTCTTAAATTTGCTAATTCAATTGTAACTTACTTTCCATCCTAAGCCTGGCAACCGACATTTGTTAGATCCATCTCCAATTTTCCACATTTGAATATAGCCATTTTGAGTGGCCTAGCCATAACAAAAACATGTTTATAATATGCTCACTGAACCTTTTGGATAAAGCTACAATTTATTTTTTTTGCAAAAAAGAGACTTCTATTAAGTAAGAAAGAAACTCGCTAGAGCAACCTCTGTGTGCAAATACAACATGCTAAGCATGTAATAAAAAACACCTCGGAAGAATGAGGTAGAAAGAAACCAAGGCTGAGGCTGAAAATGCCAACTCAACCCGTAGAAGTCTCAGCAAGGAAAGGAGAGTCTCTCCAATCCCTAAGAAAAGTAACTCTCCCTGCATGGTCGCCCATATGGCCATCAAAGTGTGTACCGTATCTGTCCAAGTACTGGCCAAGATCTGACAAGGGTGAACCTGAGAACCCTCCATAGCCTCAGTGCATCTGGCTCTCCAAATGTGCCATGCTGCAATGCTAGCTAAAACCTCCCAAGGAGAGTCAACCGAGGAATGAGCAGCCCTAAAGAGAGTGTCCAGAACATCCTCTAAAGAGCACGACTCCATAAGGTGTCGTCGGATGTGTAGAGCCCAAGACGAGTCATGTCTCTTAAAGAAAACCTGGGGCCCTGAAAGAGTGAGCCAAGCCACTGATCCCCAAGTCATATAGAAGGGGAGGTGAACAAAAGTGTTGAAAAGTCTTGCAATCCCCTTCCATATGATTCTCGCCTATCTGCAATCCCAAAGGCAGTGTTGTACTGTCTCCGAAGCAGAAAGGCAACGAGGGCAAGTAGGGTTAGCCCCGAACCTGGATCTCCAATGATTCAGAAGAAGGAGATCTGAGGTGGGCTGTGGTGAATACCCACATCTGGTACTGTGTATCCAATCATCTCCTAAAGTGGGTGTGCGAGACTGTATGCATTTGAAAAAAAAGTCCTTCCAAGGCTCTTGCCTTGGCATAAGTCCTCTCACAACGACCTTGCAAAGTAAGGCTCTGTACTGTAGAGCCGGGTCAATGATATTCAAACCCCCTTCTCTTGTAGGAAGAATCAAGGTCTCCCAAGCCACCCTGGCTGTAACATCAGTTGTGCCATCTAGACCACTCCATAAAAAGTTTTGTACGGGCCTCTTGAGCTGAGTGATACAATCCCTAGAGTGGCACCAACAAGAGCATACAAACCATGCTATGGCTAGAAGAACCTGGTTAACCACCACCACTCTGGATGCCAAGTCAAGTTTGGCTGAGCTTTAGAAAAGGAGCTTTCTTCTGATGCTCTCCAACACCGGAGCAAAGTGTTGTGAAGGAGAGATGCCCACCCCAACCTGGCAGCCCAAATATTTGACGGAGACGCCCCTCTGTACCCAAGTGAAGCCAATATCATTACCCCAATCCGGGGTGTCATCCTCGCAAATCCAAAAACCACTGGATTTATGCCAATTAATGTGTGCACCTGCAGCCGTGCAAAACAAATCCAAGGCTGTCCGGAAGGAAGTGAGTGTCCTGGGGGAGGCATAAAAAAAATAGCCGTGTCATCTGCCAACTCACTATCCAGGAGCTCTTCTTCCCGGCGGATAGGAAGCCTCAGCCCATAAATATCAGCTTGAGATCTAATGTAGACACTCATAGCTTACGCCACAAACAGAAAAAGAAACGGGGCAAGAGGACATCCCTGGCAGATGGATCTGGAAATCTGAAACCTGTCCCCTCTTACCCCCCCAATGAGTAACTGGCTATGGGCTGATCTGTAGAGAGAGGATACTCCTCTAATCCATGCATCTGAAAAACCAAAGCGAGATAGAGTACCCTCTAAAAGATCCCAGTCTACTCTGTCGTAAGCTTTCTCAAAGTCCAAGAGTAGAATGGCCAACCTCTGGCGGCTCTACATGGCCCATTCTGAGGCCTCCTAAAATGAGAAAATATTATCGAAAATACTTCTGCCATGCACAAACCTTGTCTGTGTGTCATGAATCAAATCTAGAAGAAAAACCTGTAGCCGCATACTGATGGCTTTCGCCAGAATCTTGTAAAAAGTGCCCAATAGAGTGATGGGTCTCCATTGTGACACTAGATTCCTATTACCCCCCTTTGTGATGAGATGAATGAGACCATCTGTAAGTGAGTCAGGCATCTCACCAGGGTCCCACACGCCCTGCAGGGCTGATGTAATGTGATCACCAATCTGCTCCCAAAAAGTAATTAAAAAAGAAGGGGTAAGTCCATCTGAACCTGGGCACTTGCCCTTGTGAAGGGCAAGTAATGCAGTCTTGAATTATGCATTGGTGAAAGGTGCATCAAGAGAAACATACATCTCATCCTTCACCAATACAGGGATACACTGCCAAATAACCTCTCTGGCATCATCTATGGCCTGTGTGCCCGGATCTGCAGTAAAAAGGGATGCAAAAAAATCTGAAGCTACACGCATGATGGCATCAGGATCTGACTGTAACACCCCGTCTGAGTCAACAAGCTATGAGACACTATCTCTACTATGTCTGGGCCCATGAGTAGAGAAAAAGTGTTTGTTGACCTTGCCATCCATCTGAATCCAAAAGGATTCCCGTGCATGAAAGGCATACTTTGCTCTCTGATCCAACAGTATCTGTATATGAGCCCTTGCTGCAGCAAGGCGCTCCTGAATCCAAGCATCTGTGGGCCTCTTCTGCTCTTCCCTCTGAAGGGACGCTAACTGCTGGCGCATACCAATCTCACAATTGAGAATCTCACGTCTCTTGGAATCAGCAACTGTATGATAATAGTCACTAATTCTGGATAAGGCTGCAGCTACCTGAGATGGGCGGACAACTCCACCCTGTATGTGAGAAACCCAAATCTGTAAAATATCCTCCGTGAGGCTCTCCTCTGCATAAAAAGCATCCGGAATCCTGACACTGGTAAAGCGTCCTCTCCGATGAGGCTCAAGAATCTGCAACACCACTGGAAAATGATCTGAGGTGGTAACCCCAGTAGAAATGCATATAGATCCGCCTCTGTCAAGTGCCCAATCGTCTACATAAAATCTGTCAATACGTGCATGGATGGGCATGTGTACTCTCCTGTTCGACCAAGAGTACAGGAGTGACTGTGGCATTAACATGAAAGGCATCATCAAACCAAGTGTCCCTGCCACTGTACAGAAAGAGAAAGGCATCCCAGGCTGCCCTCTCCAAAGAATAAATTCCACCCTGTCTGCCTTGCTTTTTGTCTGATGGCGATTCAATCATGTTGAAATTGCCACAATGATCCAAGAATCTGCAATGGGGGCCCAAGATAGTAACTCCTTCCAAAAGGAGACTTGCTCCCCTCTGTTGTTGGGGGCATACAGATTGAGAAGACCAATCTTATGCCCTCCAATCAAAAGAATGATCCATTGAGCTCTAGAGGTGAAGATAATACCATGACTAGTACCCAAGGGTAGAATAGAAGGAGAGACCGAAATGCAAGTACCTCCCCTTGTGCCCATAGCAGGTGACCAGAATGTATATCCTGAAAGAAGTTTGCCAGACTTAGAGCAATCACTGGCATCCAACTTGTGTTCCTGGATAAAAAGGATATCAATAGCACCTCCAGTGACACCTGGATGAAGCTGATTCTGGATCAGCTGCCTACGGCAATGGTGTGGAACTCCGCCTAGGCCCTGTATGTTCCAGCTGACTATCCTCATCGACAGGAAGATGCTGGGTGGAAAGGCTTACCCGACCTAGTAGAGGAGACCAGCTTCTCCTGGGCCGAAACACTCCTGATGAGAGCAGGAAACTCAACAGGTGAAAGGATCCCCACACCTGCTGAGGGGGAGGCCCTATCAAAAGGAATCCCAATGACTGGGACCCCTAAGGTGGAGGGCACAAACTCCTCCTCATCCATGAAAGTTGGCGAGATCTCCTGGTAATGCCACCAGCATCTAGTCTCTAGCCTGTGATCTGGAAGGGTGTGACCCAAAAATGTGGGCGAAAAGTGATGTGGAGCCCTCTAGTTTCACATCTTTCTTGAGCTGCTGCAACTCGTCTTCTAAAAAAATGATGGTTCTCGCGGCCGGTGGAAGTGGACGAAGATTGGTTGAGTGGGGATCCATTCGCCAATCGATGTGAAAAGGCCAATTCAAACACTGAAAAAGTTCCGTCCGTGAAACTGCTGCCAGGACGCCGCCCTGGAACACGGGCGCTGGAGGAAGGAGAACAGGAGAGGGTAGGAGAGAGGGGAAGAGGAGGAGAGGAAGCGGGGAGGCAGCAGCGGGGGGGGAGGACGGGGGCGGGGGAGAGGAGGCGGGGGGAGGCGGAGGGGATCTGCGGGCTAGGAAGGGGGGGGGGGGGAGGGGGTTGGCTGGCAGGGAGAGGGAGGGCGGGGGAGAGGAAAGGAGGGGGCGGGGCGTGGGGGAGGGGGCGGGTGGGAGAGCGGGCGAGGGGGCTGGCAAGGGGGAGAGGGAAGGCGGGAAGGGGGAGAGGGTGGGCGGGGGAGGAGGGAGGGGGCGGAGAGGGGGCTGGTGAGGGGAGGGAGAGGGGGGGCAGCGAGGGTGAGGGAGAGGGAGAAGGGGCTGGCTGAGAGAGGAGAGGGGGGGAGGGCAGCAGAGCTCATGGGGAGAGGAGCAGCTCGAGTGCCTTGCTGTCAGGAGGATACTTTGAGTAACGATAAAGCTACATTTCTTCAACATACAACTGAAAAAGCATACAGATCATTTAATATTCAATTTTCACTTCAGTTTGGTGAAATAAGTAAACGTTGTCTTTTTTCCCAAAAGAAAGATACTGTCTATTAGAACCTTTGACACCGATACAAGAGTTCAACAGTCTGTGAGGCATTAAAGTGCTGGCTGGCTTGCAGCCCACCTCTCACAATCCCAACTTGCTGCCTAGGTTTCTCCAGGGGAGCCAGGTTCCAACAGCTAGTGTGGAGGATTATGCAACCAACCTCAACCCATGAAAACATAGAAGATGCCTACAGGCCAAGCCTTGCAGAAACACTCCTGCCTGTTGGCAGTCTTCCTAGCACCCTCAGTAGCCTGCTCTCAGATGGCTCATAATGTGCAAATGATCTCGTTCCGTATATCGACAATGGTAGCCATGACTCATGTTTGGTACTCCCTCATCACAAAATTGTATCACACTACTAGATAGTCCAAGCTGTGATGCTGGCAACTACCTCCCAGGCATTGTCCTCTTGCAAAAGCTCAGAGTGCCAAAAAGCTGCAGGACAACGGTCCTCAATACCCTGACTAATGATATGCTCTGCATCTATCAAATAGGCTAGGGAGATCATCTCTATGGAGAAAGCCTCCCTCCCCTCTACACCTACCCCAAGTGGAGGCCTGGCTGATCCTCCTCAAACTTGCCACAATCCTAAAGAAGCAAAGCCAAATACTTTATGCCGCAGGGAAATCAATGGGCGATCATCTCTGGGTCACCGGCCTCACAAAAAGGCAGACCAAAAATGAATTGACTTTACCGATGTTACTTCCCCCCTCTACTATACAACCTTTCCTCTCCTCATAATCCCCCCTTGGTCTCTACCATACAGGCCTTTCCCCCCTTGCAATCCCTTCAAAATCCACCCCTGGGTTCTGCCCCCCCCCATGTAATCTACGCCGTACATCCCCCTTTGCAACTAGCATAAGCAAGCTCCTCATTGAAGTACACACATGAGTCCTTTCCCATTCAATTTGACAGATGCCCTCTACCACCCTTCTTCCTCTTGTGGTTTCTTTGATTCAATCTATATCTTATTTATCCTCCACTTCAAGTTGTTTGGTTCTTAGCTTAATGTGATCAGTTTTTGTCAGGCTGTTTCTCTAGCTGAAGGAGGGGGAACGCACTCAAGCAGTGTTGCCAGGAAACACGTTTCGTTGGTTTGAAACCTGTTTTCAGTGAAACGCTTGGAAACTTCAGTTGCAGGTGCTTAAGTTGGCTTAGAGGGAAAAGACTTTGAAACAGAAAACATCATTTTTGTTATTAAGAAATGCCAACATTTATTGTTAGGCTTTCAGATTCAATATTTGAGTTATGTTTTCACTTTTTATGTACAGTTTTTGTAACATATTTTAGAAGACGTCAGAACATGGATATGCATGGTCTGAACTTTATAAAGACTCGAATCTGATACTAATTTCACTTTATCTTCCATTGAAATTTTGTTTTTGGAGCCTCGAATGGATTCTCTTTGTTGTTCCTCATAAACTTTCATATCAACAATTTTGCATCAACTTTCATTATGAATTATGTTCATAATTCCCGAGTTGAGGAGTGTTGATATCTCTAGATTCAGATCTAAAAGACAATGTAATTAGATAGTACCTTTTCTTGAATCTAGGCCAATTTTTCTAACAGGCATGGCAGGTGCCATTCGGTAAGCAAATCTTGCAACCATTTCAATTTTTGCAGTTTTGTAAACTGTTTCGTTTTGGAACTAGAGCCATTTCATTTTTTGCAGTTTCATAAACTGTTTCGTTCCAGGTAGCATTGCACTCAATGGATTCAAGACCCCGTCATCTCTGGGATCACTGTCTCTGAGCTCCAATTCCATCTGAAGTGACCCTTCCAGGCTGATGCTGAAGAAAACCATGTAAGGCGGAATGATGTTGTAATGCAAGAAACAGCTCTGAGTGGGACCCCTGTCCTAGAAAACTAGCCATATCAACTGGGGGGAGGGGGGAGGTTTGTAGCAGCTAGGGCCCTGCTAAGCCAACCTTGTGACAACTGCATCAATCTCTGGTGTATTGCTAGCCCCTCTCAGGCCTATTATTGCTCACATTTAACTGCCAGGGGAGTAAGCTCCATGCCAGGTCCATTGTCCCACTGCCCACTAATGTGCACGCGCTGCCCCAACATCCAACCCTCCCTAGCCCGTACCTTTGGACGCCAGATCAGGGACTGCCACTCTATCTCCTTTGGGAGACGCCTAGAGGAGGCTCAGGTGACAATAAGACAATGGTGGCTCAAGCGGAGCAGGAGGAGGAGGGTGGGATGAGAATAGAACGAGGAGGGATGGTCTGAGGCTTTGGGATGGGAACATGCAGCTGCAGAAGGTCAATTGGGGGAGGCAGTAGGGGAAGAGGAGGGGAGAGCTAAAAAGAAGAGACCTCCGGAGCTGGCCTTGAAATGGGCCGGATCTTCACTTGAGGATCCGTCTGTGATCTTGTTGCAGAATGTCTGAAGGAAGGTCAAATTAGCGGGGATGTTAGGGTCATCCACGATGACCCGCACCTTTAGCAAAGAGTACCAAGGCTGCTGATTTCAGGTACTCTAGAACGGTGCCCAAACAGGACCCAATGGAGGACAAGATAGCTTAGTACTCCTTGGGGAGGCTTGGGAACCAGAGGGTTTCACGGTGTTGACTCCATATCATCCACTCTGAAATCATGGTGCCAAGGAATGAAGAAAACCAAGAGTGGAGCAAGACACACTAGACTCTACTCTACACGATATGTCGACTCTATATCATCCACTGTGAAATCATGGTGCCAAGAAATGAAGAAAACCAGAGGGTTTCACAGTACACGATGTGTCGACTCCGTGTCATCCACTGTGAAATCATGGTGCAAGGAAAGAAGAAAACCAAGAGTGGACTGAGACACACTAGACTCTACTCCACCAATGTTAGAGTGGTGTCTAGGGAATTAAGCAGGAGAAGAAAAGAACCCCTCCCATAGATGGTGACCTCCTGTAAGTGATCACCTTCCAGAGCTAGACCTGCCTGGATCCAATCCCACCTTGCTGTTGTGTGGGGTAAGGCCGACAATGTGCCCCATCACTGCTCTACCTTGCAAGTCTTGAACAGCTTTCTGCATCTATTGTTTGTCCTCAGGGGAGAGAGGGAAATCCAGATGGCTGGGGGCGTCAAGGGTGAGCACTTTTGGCCAGACCAAATGGTCACCTTCCAGATCATGGAACCCCTTGTCAAACAACACCACCACCTGCGCTTCTCGGTGTTTGTTAGTCTAGACTTCTTTATTCTTTTGGTATTTATGGAATGCAGTAGCATCTTTGTCCCTCAAACACGCCACTCACTTTGAGAAATACTCAGTTGTGATTGGTCAATCAACACCAAGAGATCTTTTCCAAAAAGCTAATGTGGCCTTGTTGCGACAGGTCCACGCTTGGAAAATTTCACTCTCTCAACACCAAACTCTGAAGTTTGTGCTTTATCCAATTGAGCTACAAGCACAATTGGTATATTTTCATAGCCATCAAGGACATGGTCAGACATGTTTCATGAAAAAATTGAAAGCTGACTGGTTCATACTTTGCCTTGCCTACTTATGATCTTAAACCAGTAGGTTTCCAAGCTACTTCAGCACACTCCTCATATTCTTATGGATCATTTTACAGTTGCAAATTAGACAAAAATAATGTGGAAGGGCTAAAGGCACTCACAACGTGACGTGGTAAAGTATGGGTTAATCCCACATAATAAGTACAGATCAGTAGAACAGTAAATAAGGGCTCTCTCTCTCAATCATACCCCAGGTGGGTCTTGAGAGAGAGAGGAGCAGGCTGGCTAGGAGGGGCTTAGCCCGCTTGGAACAAGCAGATGGAATATGAGGAATGCCTCATTTCAACAGAAGCCCTTTTCCCCACATCAATACACAGCGGTGGATAGGCACAAACTTTGCAGTCTGTGATCTATCAATCTCATAAAGGCCACACATTGTTTAAATGGATTTGTCAGCTTGCCATGTAATCATAATCTATGTCCTTCACATTAGCCTAAAGTTTAATGATTTAAAGTGTAGAGTAAACTCAGGTCATACAAAAGGGAGAAGACTACCATACCACAACAAGGAAGTCCTCACAAACATCTAAATGAATTGCGTTTCCCTGAGGTTCGTCTAGCTGGAATTTGTGCTTCGAACTGCCCTACAATAACCACAAGAACGGAGATGGACAAAGCAATGTGAAACGAAAAAGTCCAAAATAAAAAAACTTATTTCTAAGTTATTAGCTTTCCTTGACAAAAAATATTCAAGGTTGGTATGAATTAAAACTTCAAAGCGTGTCTGAGCATGAAGCACGCTTTCATGAGCTCACATGAGTCCACGATATAGAAAAGCAGAGGTGCTATTAGTATTCCTTTTAAAATCCAAAGGAATTGTGAAAAGCTCATAGGGAAAAATACCTGCAAATCAAAGACATGGACTGTAGCGTGGTGGGTCTTGAATATGAAGTCTCGATGCAGAGCAAAGCATTCATCCCCTGAAGTTGGCAGAGAAGACTCCAGACGCGGGCCTGATTGTTTTGTGAGCATGTGCCAAGACTTGCTAATTACAATTTGAGAAGGACAGAAAAGATAAGACAATCACGATTTTGATTTCACCTGAACTCCCAAGTTCGAAAACTTCTGCTTCGCTCACAGACCACATCAATGCATGTGCACCCCAAATATCGACGCCAATGATAGGCGAGGTGGAGCAAAGAACTTGCACAGTCTGCACAGTTACAGCGAAGCCCATGAAGACAGACCCTTGATCCTTCTTTGATTCAACAGAATTGCAAAAGATTTTGCTCCACAACTCGGTTGGAGGACATAATGGCTATGCAAAAGCATTCCTCCAACGGATTTTAGTAACTGTGATCGAGTATCTTCAGAAGCATCAGACAGCTTAATTGAAGTGCAATTGGTGATGAATCCAGACCGAGGCGATGAAGGAATACGCAGCTGCGTGGGTGGGAGAGACTTGCACGATGGCCGAGTGCTGGCGACACTTGATGAGGGCAGTCATGGCGTAGAGCTCGGGGTCTGGACCAACGGCAAAAATGTCAAGACACTCGGAACAGGCACACGTGGCGCAAAACCTTTTCAAATGGCCATTCGACCTACTTTAACCCAACGATCAATCTCTATTTCACCACATGAAAATTTAGATACTTTGTGAAAGGTAATTGTGAGATTGATCCAGTTGAATGGACGAGAATGAGAGGAATTATTTGGGATATTTTCACTTAGAGGTATATATAATGGAAACTTCAAAAGGACATATTGGCTAGCACCTAATTGTGAGAGAGAGAGAGAGAGAGAGAGAGAGAGAGAGAGCACACTTGTGGCAAAGTGGATCTATAATGTGACCTAATTCCTCCCTATGCTCGCACTAGAAGGTGTAATTTCCCAAAATGAATGGAACCTCGTCCACTAAAAGGGCCAATGCAACCAATGGACATACCATGTGAGTGAAACCATCTGATTGCTCTTGTATACACATTTTTCTCATCTCTCTTGGTTGTTGGTTGCAAAGAGAGTGAAAATACTTCACCTAAATGAGCACCTTTGCTATTTAGTCTATGTTGTAAATTGTTTCGATCCTTGAGCCCCCTTAGGAGTTCTTTGATTATCTAGGGCCCATCAAGGCTTGTATGGCCCCATAAGGACACGTTAGGACAGATCTAGATATATCTCACAACCCTTGTATATCCTCAGTACACCATAAGCCCCAACTGGAACCTAATTGAATATCTAGGAACTGTTAAGGATCTATAAAGATCCATCCATATTTGTAGGAGTCAAGGACTTGGATGTGTTAAGGATCTACAAAGATCCATCCATATCGAGGGACTTGTAAGCTCTTGGAATGGTTTGGCTATATTTTATGGACGCTTAGCATCCTACAAGTTCTCATCCTCTCACTCTTCAATCTTACTCAAGCCCTGTCATCCTCTCACTTGTATATGTTTTCATCCTCTCACTCTTCAATCTTACTCAAGCGCTCTCATCCTCTCTTTTACACGAGTCCTCATCCTTTCATTCTACTCATCTCTTAGGGTTGCATGTTCTCCATCTCTCTTTCTCCCATCCAATTTGCATCCCCTAATTTTCCCACTCCCTCTTACTCATATTCTCTACTCTCCCTCTCCCTGTTAGTTTCCCACTCAATCCCCTCTCTTTCTCTCTCTCGATTCACGCTCTCCGTCTCATCCTCTCTCTCTCTCTCTCTCTCTCTCTCTCTCTCTCTACCATCTCCCTCTAATCCTCTTTGTCTTGTTCTCACTACCCTCTCCCTCTTACTTCCCTTTCCCTCCGTGTCTTGTTCTCACTACCCTCTCCCTCTTACTTCCCATTCCCTCTGTGTCTTGTTCTCACTACCCTCTTTGTCTTGTTCTCACTACCCTCTCCCTCTCACTTCCGTTTCCCTCTCACTCACCCTCTCTTCTCTCATCCTCTCACTCTTACTACACTCTCCCTCTCACTATGATGAATGAGCTTATGGGAGCTGTGTGAGATTTTCTTGACTTTCATAGTTGAGTGAGAGCCCTAACCTCAAACCCAAACTCTAGGTCAACACCATCCCTTGTGCACATTTGACAAGTCTCTCTCTCTCTCTCTCTCTCTCTCTCTCTCTCTCTCTTTGTCTCTCCATGCTCACATGGAGATCTTGCCACATAGCATGTTGCTTTCAAGATGCCATGTGACAATATGTCACATTGACATTTCAAATGTCAAAACGATGATCACTAAAATGTTGATGTGGCACATTTTACACCTGGCATCCCGATGATGATATGACATGTGTAATGTTACCATGGTGGTGCCAAAGTTCTACATGGTAGTATGGCACATTGGCATGTCGACAATACTATCATCTGCCATATTAACACATGCCATCTCGACGATGATACGGCATGTGTGTAATGCTACCATGGCCGTGCCAAAGTTCCACATGGTTGTATGCCACATTAGCATGCTAGCAGTACTATCATGTGCCACTTTGGTGTTCATGTGGAGGCAGTGGACACATGGTAGTAGGCCCTAGACTATGGCTAGAGGCATGAGAGAGAGAGAGAGAGAGAGAGAGAGAGAGAGAGAGAGAGAGAATGTAGCCTTTACTAACCCAATATAGGGGGAAATGTTCTAGAAGCTTCCTACAAGAGCTCTGCAAGACGTTAAAAATTTAAGGAGTAGATCATGTGTAGATGATCAAAGGGTTTTGTGTTGTATTCTATTAAGTATGATGTAACCCAATATAAGGGGAAATGGTTTAGAAGATACCTACATGAGGTTGAGAATTTAAGGAGTAGATCACATATAGATGAGCAAAGGGAGAAGAGAAAGACAATAAATATGTTTAAACATTAGGTATAGGAGTTTAGGTTGGAATTATTTACGATTATGGGTGTAAAATTTGAGGGTTAAGAAGAGTTTGAGTTGGGGAGTTTAGCATAACAGTTTTGTGAAAGTAGGCATTAAATACCTTGGGATACGAGAGATTAGAGGAGTCGAGACTTGAGGGCATAGAAAGATTGCAAGAGAGTGGCGTTTAGAGTAGGGAGTATTCTAGAGACAAAGCAAGAGAGTGGCATTTAGGGTAGGGAGTATTCTAGAGACAAAGCAAGCCATGTGTTGCTTGGTAACTATGAGGAACCAAGAATGGCTACTTTGGCTAGGAGGTGCCCAAAAACCAAGCAACATGGAGACACATGTTTTTAATAGCCAAGGGTCAAGTGCCATGGGTTTGGATTTTGATGTCAAAGCTAAGCTTTTCCAAACACATCTTATATTAGAAACACTTGTTGATGGAGAAATTTCTTTGATTGACGTAGAAAAGGATCAAATGGTTTTGCTTAGAATCTTTGATGCTTGGAAGTGAAAGAAGACTTGGTGCATTATTTTGCTATTCAAACATGATTAAATAGAGAGATCAACTCTTGCTTGAAGTAACTACATCTTCTAAAAAACTTGTAAGATCTACATGTCTAAACTTTTTCTTGAGAAAACAACTGTAAAAGCTATTGAATTTTCTCACTTTGAATAGAATAAGTCTATTTCGTAGAAGTATTTGAAATGCCTTTGGAAATATGACTTGAAAATGACTCTAATTTTTCTTGCAAATGGCCATGGTAAAATCTTGAATAATTTACCTTGGAGAGGTGTAAATTGTTAGAGAAAACAACCTTGGAAAAGTCCTTGAGGAGGCTTTAGGAATGGCGTGCTTATGGAAGATGGTTAAACTAAAGTAGGGCCATTGGGGGGGGGGGGTGTTTAAAGGTAAAAATTGGTTTTTAAAAAATGAGTTACCTTGGGGGGACTTCATATATCATACATATGGATAAGGATGAGGCTATAGATAAGAATGTTACAAGCTAGGGTTAGAAGCCCTAACCCTATATAGTAACTTATACGTCGACATTGATTTAAGATACACTCAAATCATGGGTCATATTCCATCACGAGGAATAATATGGATTTATGAGCCCTTGCTCAAACAAGCAATACAAGTGATGATGAACATGGTCACATATCATGGCATCACAAAATTTCCAATGTACTTCCTTTGCTAGTTGGCAAAGAGGACACGGTCCCTCAGAGCTAGACAGTGAAAAGATCTGCCAAGTTGTCCTCGGTGGGAACATAGGACAATTGGATGTCTCCACCAGACAGTCGCTCTTGAACATAGTGATAGTGGACTTCGATATGCTTTGTGCGCGCATGGAACACTGGGTTTCTAGCAACCACCAAAGCACTCTGGATGTCGATGTAGATCGTAGTAGAGTTGGGCTGAATGATATCAAGATCTGCCAAGTAACTTGCAAAGCCAAACACACTCTATTGTAGCTGTGAAAGATGCTTTGTACTCAGCCTCACAACTAGATGTGGCAACTATAGGCTGCTTCTTACTGAACCAAGAGATACATGAAGCTCCAAGCATAAAACAGTTGCGGCTGTGTGACACCCTAGTGTCATAACATCCTGCCCAATTGTTGCCTAGTTGCTGCCCGTGAATGCATGCAAAATAGGTGGGGCCTCTGAACTATAGAGTAAACCCAAATGCTGCGTGCGTGGCTTTCAAGTATCGAAAGACACGCTTCACTACTTGCCAATGTTGTGTACTAGGCTTGTGCATGTACCTGCTGAGCTGGGAAATGGCATACTGAAGATTAGGCTAGGTATGACAAAGGTATATGAGGCAACCAACAACCTGCTGATAAAGGGATGCATCAAATGGCGGACTTCCATCCTTGGAGGAGAAACGAAAGGCTCCAATGGAGTAGAAATTGGCTTGCAATCCTCAACCTGGAAGCAATCAAGGAGCTATCCAATATACTTGGACTGACTCATCATTATACCCCCCTTAACATACGCAAGCTGTATGCCCAAATAATAGTGCAATCGGCCCATATCTGTCATGGAAAAATATTGTTGTAAAGCAGCCTTGAAACCTGCAATTTGTTCCATATCTGGCCCAATGATAAGCATGTCATCCACATATAAAATCAGAATTAAAAATTCTGATGCACTCTTTCAGACATAAAGAGTGGCCTCGATTAGGCTATTCTGAAAGCCACGGGCTGTCAAAAATGCATGTATCTTTGCATACCATGCCCGGGGTGCCTGCTTTTCAAGCTATTGAGGGCTTTTCTGAGCCGGCAAACCATATTTTCAGAACCTAATTGTTCAAAACCAGGCGGCTGAGTGACATAGGCATCTTCCTAAAGATCACCACGAAGGAAGGCGATCTTGATGTCCAATTGATAAACCTCCCAATGCCAATGAAATGCCATAGCAATAACACACCTGATAGTAGTAATGCGTGAGGTGGGAGCAAAGGTCTCCTCAAAGTCAATGCCGTGCTACTGTGCATATCCCTTTGCAACCAAGCGGGCTTTGAGGCGGACAACACTGCCACCAGCTTTCTTTCTCACCTTGTAGACCCACTTTATGCCAATGCACGCTTGCCTACTGGCAAGTAATACAACTCCCAAGTGTTGTTGGCATGAATGGATTCAAGCTCAGCCTTCATGGCATCCATCCATTCCTTGCTGTCAAAGGCATCCTTGTGACATAAAGGTTCCTCATTGCAAGCAATAGCAACCAAAGCTACAGCCAAATAGCTGCCATCCATTTGTTTATGCGCACCTCTAGTGTGGGCTGGCAAAGGCTCAGCTTGTTTGCTATCCCTGAGTGTGTCCAAAAGCCATCTCGGGACTTGTTTTTGTTGTTTAATGACAACACTCTCCTGTGCAACTACTTGCTCAATAGCATGATCGTCAACTAAAGGCCTATCAAGCTGAGTAGCAACTATTGGAGGAGGATGTGCATTGGTAGAAGTGTATGGCACAACACTCTGCAATGGCTGCTCTAGATTTGTGGGCGATTGAAAGAGAGGCAACAATGTATCAAAGACATCTGAGGAATCAATAGTAGGCTATTTTTTGCATTCCAGCCAAGGTAAAGGCACATTTTCAGCGGAATACAACATCCCTACTGACAATGACCTTGCTAGTGTTAGGCTGATACAACTTGTATCCTTGCTCTCTGTGCTATAACCAATGAATATGCATTTTACAGCTTTGTCTTCAAGCTTGTGTCTCAGTTGAGATGGCACATGAGCATAAGCCAATGACTCGAAAACCCGCATATGAGAAATTTCAAGTTTGCGACCGTGCCAGGATAAGGTGTGTGAGTCTTCAATGCCTTTGTGGGTGCCCGATTGAGCACATAGTTGGAGCACATGACAACATCCAACCCTTTGGCAAAGACTTTCCTTTGAGCATGCACCTGCCCATTTCCATCTCTGACCAAATTTTCCTCTGTGCTAGCCCGTTCTATTGCGGAGTATAAGGCACTATACATTGATGAATAATACCCCGAGCTGCCAAAAAATCAGAGAATTCACAGGACATGTACTCTCCCACCCTGTCACTGCGTAGAGTAAGGAGCTTGTTCCCTTATTCATTTTTAGCCATGGCAAGCCAATGTCTAAAGCATGGGAACACATCAGATTTGGCCTCATGCCATATATCCAATCAAATCTAGTGTAGTCATCCACAAAGGTAGAAAAGTAAAGGTAGCCCCCAAGAGATGCTGTCCGCATCGGCCCACACACATCACTATGCACAAGGTGAAGCTTCCTGGATGCACCAAGTGTCCCATCCTTTGGAAATGAGAAACGATGCATTTTGCCCAACAAGCATCCCTCACAAACAAGTTTAACCAGTGCATGCATGGGTGGGAGAGCAACCACCATGCTTTGTGAATGCATTTTAACCAAGCTTCTGTAGTTGAGGTGACCCAACCTTGCATGCCATAAGTGGGAATTTGAAATTATAGATTCAACCACCAAATTTGCCTCTATAGTAGGCTGTTTGTCATAAACATCAAGATGATATATCCTAGAAGAAAGTGACCCAGTAAGTACCATGATGTCATCATATCAGGTTATCATACACGGCACATCGATAACCATCAAAGAGAACTCGAAAGCCATTCAAGGATATGGCTGCAATGGAGATGAGGTTCTCTTTTATACCTGGGACAAACAAAACGTCCATGAACGTGATTGTATCACTTGAAACTGAAGTGACCTCGACTTGGCCAATCCCTTTCACTTGAAACTGAAGTGACCTCGACCTGGCCAATCCCTTTCAGAGGATATGATGCATTGTTGGCACATGTCATTGTGCCACCATGTGGAGCAGCCCCCAATGTCTGAAAGAGTGATTTGCAAGAAGTGATGTTCTTAGAAGCACCACTATCAAAGCACCAATCTAACTTAGAATCTAAGATAGAAAAGGCTGTAGCATGCTTCTCTGGATGGTACTGGCATGTCACTGTGAAAGCCCACTCATGGTGAGCAATGTTTGTTGCCTCATGACCATGATCTGGGGTAGTAGCAGCAGTAGTGATACCAAGTCCCTTTTGCTGCTTTTTCTTTTCAGAAGCGATGCGCATTTAGAAATGTCATGTCCTAGCTTCCGGCACAGTAATTACAACGTTTGCTATTTTTCTTCTTTGCATCAGACGGGTCAGAATTAGATGAGTGTCTAGCAGTAGATGAGCCTCCCCAGAAGGCTTGGGTTTGCTATAAATTTGCCCATTCTTTCCCTTATTTTTGTGATTAGTGACAAAAGCCTGATTTGCAATTTGAGAAGCAGCACGATTTGTGCGACTCTACTCTTCCTGATGCAGGAGAAGGGAAACAAGCTGGTCGAAAGTATAAGTGTTGGGATTGCCCATGGCAACCAACCTTAATGAAGTAGCAAACCCCTAGTAGGACTCAGGAAGTCCATTGAGTGTCATGGACACTACCTGAGCATCTAAAATAATTTCATCCACATTAATGAGCTACTCTTGAAAATCCTTGATTTTTGTGATGTATGCATCCATGTTGTCCCCCTCTTCCATTTTAACATTCTCCAATTGCCTGCATAAGAAAGCAACACGTGCCTCATTGTGAACCTGGTAAAGGTGAGCCAAGATGTTCCACGTAGCCTTTGATGTTTTGCAAGACTGAATGTGAGGAATGATATGTCTCTTGATCGAAAAAGCAATGATAGAATGTGCTTGGGCATGTCTACCATCCCATTTGGCCTGTTTCGGTGTAGGAGGTGTGGCTGGAGTAGTAGTAGATCCAAAGGTGGCTGTAACAGCTACACAGCAATGGCAGTAGATCTAGAAGTGGCTCTAGCAGTAGCAGAAGTGGATGCCACATAGGAAGGTCAAAGATGATCCTAAGAAAATACCCCAAAATTTTTTGGCAACCAGCAAATGTTTCACCATGTATGATCACATGGGATAATTGGGTCCATTGAGCTTGTCCTCAGTTGTGAACATACCCATCCAAATGTTACTTCCCATGGCAAAAATAAATCTGTAACGGAAAAATGTGCACTCAAGAGTAGCCTCAAGGCCTTCACTGCTGCAAAATGAGTTGGCTGTCAAAAAATGATAGCAAAAGGCAGTGACAAACCAAAAATTGACTACTCAAACAATGAGCTAAATGCACGTGTTGTTCAAAAAAAAAGGACTTGCAAAACAATATCTGTTCGGTCAAATTACCCCACTGCCAAAGATAGCTGTCTTGCAAAAATATCAACCAAAACAAGGGGCAAATGTATGCCAATGTATCCAATGATCAATTGAGCTGTAAATGTCCCAGATGGAGGCCGCGTGCCTCAAATCTGACAAGACAATGAGCCTAAATCAAGGGGCAAATTCATAATATACCCAAGTTGAGGTGAATAAAGCAAATGTCACTGCAATGGATAGCAAATCTAGCAAAAGCCCCAAAATTTGAGAGGGCAAATATGCCAAAAAGAGGGCAAATTGGGAAAGGCCCCAAATTGTGCTAAGAGTTGCAAATGTGATTCAATGTGCTGCAATTCCAAGACAATATCAATGTTCCTGCATGTCATTGTCTACCAAATGCCCAAAATTGGATGTACCAAGCCAATTGCAAATTTCAACAAAATTGACAAAACCCCCAATTTCTGGAAGGGCAAAAATGTCAAATTTGGGGCAAATGACCAAAAGCCCCAAATTTTGCTGAAATAAAGCAAATGTGACAAAATAACATCAAAAAGTCAAAAACCAATCACTAGACTGTTTTCCTGCTCAAAAAATAGGTTTCTAGCGATGAAATAAGGCACCGGACTGAGCAAAATGGCAGGTAGGAGCAATGGGAGAGCATGAGGGAAGGCAAGTAGGAGCAAGAGAACCTGCTCTGATACAACTGTTGGGTGCAAGAAGCAATGGAATGGGAGTGGAGTACGGGAAGCAAACAACAAGCTGGAGCAAAATGTAGTACTGCTCAAAATGGATAAGAGAAAAATACCAAGGGTGGCCTATATGGCCCCCAAGTCAACCATATGGTTGACCAAAGAAGTCAACTCATAGAGTTGACCTGACCTACATGGCTCATACCAAGGCTAAGTGCTAACGGTATATCCTCAGCATACCATAAGCCCAACTAGAACCGAATTGAATATCTAGGACCCGTTAAGGATCTAAGCAATACTATCCAGTGGAGTAAGTGGAAACGGGTCTAGAGGAGACACGGTTCGAAGAGTTGCTAGAGGCACAGGAAGTGTGATCGCGCTAGTCAGAGAGGTTGGTTGGTGTCAGCCTTGTCACCTGTAGGCTCCTCTTGCCTGTGTTGCTCGATGGCAACTTCACCTGTGGTTGAGCGTCCTTAAACAAGGTTTCCTACCATAACCCTGCCTGCAAAACTTTTTTAAATTGTCAATTCTCCCTGGAAATGTCCACCTGATGGACCTAAGTGAGCTTTTTGCAAAACTATAGCTTGCTCTTGTGGCTGAACCCATCGTGAGGAAGAACACCATCTGCACGCTAGTGGAATAGGTGCCCACCCACTAAGTGAATTCAAGCCTTCAAAGCTAATTGCTTGTACTTGTCTTGTGGCACACTATCAGGAAATGTGCCCTTAAATAATTAATCCATAAACTCGGCATACTCATGCTCATAGTAATCAATTGCAAAGAGTCCAATATCTAGAAGTATAGTAGTGACTCCTTGAGTAACTTCTGGGGTAGGTAGTCTAGAAAAATAGCCAACTCCTACATGAATTTTCCCGAGCTTATGAATAATCTTAAAATTGAACTCTTGTAAGGGAAGCATCAATGCACGAGGCAACCTTAAATGAAAGTTTGTTGATCAAATAAAGCAACACCTAATGATTTAGCATACAAATTACAAGGATTATTGAGTAAATAATGCCTTAGTTTTTGCATACTAAATATCGTGCCCAAAGCTTCATGCTTTCACTTGGTCTATTGATACTTGCTGATTTTTGCCATTGAACCAACATTCTGAGTCGCCATGCCCAAACTTGGTGCAAGGGTTGCGACACTTCATTTTACATTCTACCTCTTAGTGTCCATTCCTAGAACACTTATTACACCATTTCTCATTACTGCCTGGTTTCTCTCAAATGCCAAATTCCTTCAAGGCCTTCTTTAGCTTGGTGGTCTTGAGCTTATCTTTCTTTGTTGGTGTTTCTTCAGTATCACTGTCAGCATCTTTCTTCTTTGTCTTGCCTTTTAAGCCTTCACTTTTTTCAAGAGCAACAGCTCGGGCGGATTAACTATTTTTGGCTTACACAAGTCCAACTGGGTGCACCTCATCATATCAACTAGGCTTGCATAGACTTGTCATTTGGCACAGTAGTCAACTGATTAATAAGAGCTTGCATCCTATGTACATAGTCTTGGATAGACTCTCCTTTGTTCTGTTTTAGGTCTTCTTCATCGATTTCCTGTCTCAATCTCCACAATAATGCTTTGGGCATAGCATACCTACCAATCAAGAAAATATCTGATTGAAAATTGATTGAACCACCTCTGTGCATTTTTTGATTAAAGTACATGAAAAATAATCCATGTATTCTTCACTTATCATAGCACCATTGATATGACAAACCCGCAAGAAACTTTGAAGATGAGTATATGGATCTTCATCATCATTGCCTTTGAAATTTTGAATTTTCACCTTGATTTTGGAGCTAGAATTGGACTTCTCCACAGGTGCTTCCACTTTGTTTGCTCCAAGCTCGGAGTGAACAGGTCCTCCACTCAAAAGAATAGGCTCTAGCTATCATACTTGACTTCATGTGTATGACGCCACTATCGACCAACACACAATTGGTCCATAGGAATATTTTCAGGCCTTAGAGGTGTGGATTGGTGTCCATCAGTAGATCGAGAAGGATTTGTCCATGGCGATAGGAATTGGGGCAAATTGTCTTAGCTATTTCACATTCACCCCTTTAGGTGCTCGGTGGCATCTTTCTCCATCAAAAGAATCTTGTTCTTCTTGTTTGTTGATTCTTTAGCCATCTACCATCTATTGTGGCTCATTTTCTTTGTTCATACCTTTCTCGATGAGATTCTTTTGGAATACCGGTCGAATTGAAGATGTCTTTCTCTTCATTTATTAGCATGATCCTCATGCTTGTTTGGATGATCCAAAGAGGAAATAGCCAACAACTTTATAGAATAATTCTTGGACTCCACTTGTCATGATGGCTCTTCATCTATTAGTTTTCTGGGATGCCTCAGCCCAATACCATTGTTTCGTCCTTTTGACTCTACATAGTAATCAACTTCCACCCTTGGGGTAGTGTGACCAAGTCTCTCTCCTCATGCTCGATGCTCCTGTTGGAAAGTTGATGCTTCATCTAGTCTCCTTTGGGCATTGAACTTTGGTTTTGAGACTGCATCAGTCCTCATGGTAGGATGTAGCCATTTCCTTTGGCTCAGAAACTCTTCGTGCCCGGCCGCATCTCTTCATCTTCTTTTTGAGTGTGTATCAACCACATTGGATGTTGGAAAGTAGCTGAGTAATTGTTTGAATATCTTCTATATTCCACACTCTGGTCTTCAAGCACAACACCAGACTATGCTACTTGCTTGGAGTTACTCTAAGAAATTTATTGTAATAGCTCACGATACCCAGCAACTGTTTTACCTTAACATTGGTCAACATGAACCTTTTAATGACCACTCAATTCTAGGCTTGCTACCTTAGTCCTCTCCTTTCCCCCTACTAGTAGCACATTAACTCGCAAATTCAATTGACCCTTCCCTAGAAGGATCACCAAATGTTGATGCTCTAGTGTGCTCACCCCCATTAGGTTAACTTTAAATAGTCCTACCTAGTAAATAGTCCTACCTAGTACACTTAGTGCTTGTAAATAGTCCTACCTAGTACAATGCTTGTGTGAAGATGCTTGCTCTTGCAATCCATTAAGTGCAATATGTACGTGCTTGGGGTGACAAAACAACAGTCAACAATAAAACACAAAGGTTGAGATTTGCTATTAAATGAGAAATCTTGTGGTGACGGGAGAAACGAGTTACTACTAACAGTTAGAAACTCAACACTATACGAAGTATACACACCATGAATGAATAGAGAAAAGGAAACCACACTTATATATATTGGTCCCAAATGGTCTAACAATTGGAGCAACTTGCTCTAAACCTCAAAGTAGTGAGTAGTTAGCAACAACAAATTACACAAGAGAGAGAGAGAGAGAGAGAGAGAGAGAGAGAGAGAGAGAGAGAGAGAGAGAGAGAGAGAGAGAGAGAGAGAGAGAGAGAGAGAGAGAGAGAGAGAGAAAGAAAGAAAGAAAGAAAGAAAGAAATTTTATTAAAGGTCCACGGAAGGCCATACATGGCCTATGGGACACAAAATCATCCGAAAGGAAAATACATCATCAACGATGCGCCAACTAGGTGGCCTCATCGTAATACAGCTAAGATGCCAAAAATGGCTACAAAAATCCTAGATACAAAATGAAATGAAATAGAGTACCAAAAATGCCTAGATACAAAATGTAAAATATGAAATATGAGGAACATCGTCTTCCCTAAGGGGTTTGTGATCCAAAGAAATGATGGAAGTCATGGCCATCGAACATGCCTCCTGCCATGAGTGTGAAGATCTAGGCAAGTGTCAAGTGGGCTGCTGGCAGTGCCAAGTCTCCATGGAGCAATCTCCTCCGAAAATCTGCCATCATCCTCCGTCGTCTAGAAAGGTACAATTGAGAGGCAATGCCAAGCTTCTTAACAAAGGTATGGAATTGGAAATAGGAGAAGGCAACACAAAACTCATTAGAGTGTATAGGTCCCCCCAACATGAAAAAATGGGAAATTCAATGAATTAGTTGTCGCACATGCGAATGAAGGTATTAAGGTAAGGTTGGAACTTGAATGAATGAATGAATGAATGCTCGCATCTTCTCGATCCTTTTGCCACCAGCAGCTTCTCGAGAAGCTTCTCCGTGCCAGTATATAGAGGCCAGCCCCCCCAGAGCAGGAGAGCAAAGAGGGAGAGGGGAGAAGAGATCGAGCCAGGCAGAGAGGGGAACTGCAGGAGGGACGAGAGAAGGTTTAATATTCGGAATTAACCTATGATAATGCTTGGCGCGAGAGCGCACTAGCAATTACTTAATTGGATTTCAATTTCGTGAGCAATTAGGAGCGATTGATTATAGTAGGTGAATATAGAGTGTATAGTTGACATGTGTAACAAATATCGATCATCTCTTTAGTGCATGCTAGTACCACCAACAAGTAGGCAAGGAGGCCATTTCCATCCATCCCTCTACCGCTTGGGTATGAAAAATGAAGATTATAGTTAAAATCATGTTTGTTGAACATTTTTGCAAGAGGAGGCAAGGAGCTGGTAAGCACCCATGCAACTTGGCTCTTAATACGTCAATATAGCAAAAGGTCCTAGGCAATTGGTGGAGCAACATTTGTTCTTTAATTATTGTCATGTCTTGGAGCGATTGATTATAGCAGGTGAATATAGAGTGTATAGTTGACATGTGTAACAAATATCGATCATCTCTTTAGTGCATGCTAGCACCACCAACAATTAGGCAAGGAGGCCATTTCCATTTGTCCCTCTACCGCTTGGGTATGAAAAATGAAGATTATAGTTACGATCTTCAATGAGAGAAGTTCATGCAAAATCATGTTTGTTGAACATTTTTGCAAGAGGAAGCAAGGGGTCCTAGGTAATTGGTGGCCCAACATTTGTTCTTTAATTATTGTCATGTCTTGTGCTGATAATTTGAGTACGTATATACTCATGGTAAATGCGATAATTACAAATCTCTCTCTCTCTCTCTCTCTCTCTCTCTCTCTCTCCGCGCCCCCCCAAAAAAAAAAAAAAACTGTGTGTGTGTAATTTCATCCCAAAAAAACTATGCATATATGTATATGTATATGTATGCGTGTGCAAGCTAAGCGAATCAAATTCTCCTAGTGACTACGCCGACAACAATGAAGGTGGCGGAAATGGATTATGGCAACACTCTAAGGCAATGATAATGGAAACATTTTTCATTTCCCTAAGGTCATTCAATGTAAACATTTTGGATTTCCCTAAGGTCATTCCTAAGAACTCTAGTTGTGCCCCACGTACTTAATTATGGTTGGTTGATTTTTGTGTTGCAACGCATAGAATTCTAACCGCAAAACAAGTGCAAAGGATAATTTTAGTGTAGCAATAGTTCAAAGAAAGTTTCAACAAATGAGACACACTTATGTTTTGGTCATGCTTGTTTTACAATTAGCAAGGCATTATATAAACTTCAAGCAATTTAATTAATCAGCCCGCTGACTGCTTGGTTCCCCATCGAAAATTTGATCAGAATTAAAATTTCCGGAGCTTTACGGCGACTAAATTACCAATTGCATAAGCAAGGATAAGAGATTGAAGTCTGGAACGGAGGAAGGGTTGCATGCACAGTCGGCTTAAATACTAAACTGGAGAAACTGGGATTAAGTGAAGACACCCGCATTCGAAGGCCTGGTGATGCGAATGCTTGAACAGAGCCCCGTTAAGAAAAATATTGCGTCAGATATCATGTAAACAAGAAAAAAAAGCAACTTCCTACAAAGAGGAAGGTGAATTCCACGCGAAGTGTGTAGAAGATGAGTATACCCGATCAGAGCGTACTCAAAAGAATGGTATACTTAACATAGAATGTCTATATCTGTGTAGCAGTGAGCAAATCCCACGCAATTCAATTGGGAGGTTGTAGGGTTTAGAATTATGGCTATGAGAATTTGTGCCATAGCTCTCTAAGTCAGACTTAGCATTTGTAGGCAGGAATGAAAGTCTCGAAACAGAATAAGCCGTCGAATTGCGGAGCCAATTTTGGCGGACAAGTCTTCTCGCACTTTGTCTTGTCTCCTTGGCATGACTTCTTTGAAGGTTGGACAGGGTCAGGGATGTTTGCTGTTCCGCAAGGTTTTTGTACCTGAACGAATAACAGAGCCCAAATCGTGAGTATGCCACAAAAGCCAAACAGAATTATTTGCTTTGCAAGGATTTCGTGATGCAGAACGAAAGTACGATTCACCGTCGCATACCTGGGGCACTGGGGAGGAAAAATCAGACATGCCGAGAGCGTACGTCTCGAAGCGGCAGAGGGCACCGACAGCCGCTGTGGCGAGGCCTGCGAAGGAGCCGAAAGCGGCCATGGAGGAATTGGACGATCGGAAAAACTGGACAGAACGAAGGATCGCGAGAGGTAGAAATGAGCAACAAAGAAAGGGACGATGAGGATCGAAGAACCGAAAGTGAAGGATCGATAGACAGCAAGCAAGAATGGAAGAACTGCAAGCAAGTATGGATCAAGATTCAATGAAGAAACAATCCGAATCGTGATCTTGGAGCAAAAATCGATTGATGAAGTCGATGAACGAATCGCCGTTTATAAAGAGTGTCGACCTCGAACGCCGCCGGGAAACTTGCCCCGGCGGCATCGAAGTTTCCCGACAATTCTCGACGATGAGGCGGCTACAAAGGTTTCTCGACACGTGCTCAAAATGCGCACGTGCAAATGTTCATTATGTTAAACTTCGATTTGTTGCCTTTCTAATCGCAAATTCCTTTTTTCCTGGCTCCTAAAATTCCTAACTGCTATTCTACTAACTCAAACCTATTGCAATCGCTCCCTAATTTCCTGCATAAAGTTCCTATCACTGCTCTCCTACTTCACTAACTTCCTATCTAGTTCACGCGAGTTTTTCACCATCTTGAGCAGTATGTACTCTTGCCTTTGATGGAGATTTGTACGTTCCCATTCGAGTACTTGCAAGAGAGCTTGGTCTGAGCCTCACAATGTCTACGTGGCCATTGTATATTAGCTGGAGCAGAGGAACGTGTCTGCTGGCGCAACATTGAAGTCCTTTGGACGTAGCGTAAGAGACAGATGGCAAATGGCGATTGGGTAAATTGGAAATCGCGCTCCAGTGCTGAAATGTGCAACTTAGAAAATCAAGGTGCGAGTTTGAACTCCAGTGGCGCTCCAAAGCTGCATCGGTATCTGTGCGGATCTTGAAAACCCACCACCAGCGTCGTATTATTGGGCTTGTGTGCATGAGCCTAAGTCTCTACTTATCTTAATCGAACAATGGACTTGAAGCTGGCCAGACTAATTGCAATTTCCTTTTTTTCTCATCGGTAGGACCTACTACTTGCAAATTCTGTTACTTAATTAGTGTATTCACTTTGCCCCCTCATTCATTCTCAATTAAGCTATCATCCTAAGTGCGTCTAATTAATTAGTGTTTCGCCTTATCTCTGATTGTCGCCCCTCCACCTCTTATCGTCCCCCCTCCGCCTCTCCTCGCGTCGCCTCTCCTTCGCTCCCCTCTCTCCCTCGCCTCAACTTCTCTTCCCACTCTCACTCCCCTCTCTCCCTCACCTCAGCCTCTCTTCCCTCTGTCACCCTCCCTTCAGCGGCCGCCCCTTACCATCTCCACTCCCTTCAGCACGGCCGTCTCAACCCCTGCCCCCTCTCTGCCTCTCTTTGCTCTCTCCCTCGCCGTAGCCCCTACCCCCCTCTTTGCCTCTCTTCCCTCTCTCACCCTCCCTCCTCCCCCCCTCACTTCAACTCTCCCTCCCCCTCCCTCCCCCTCATATACTACGCTCAGGGCAACAACTGGGGAACCTTCTCGAATTGGAAGTTTCTAGAACTCCAGGAACGCTCTGGAATTCATTGATGCTTACATTAATTTCCCTGCCTTGCAAAGCTTAGGTTAATTTGCCATCCTCCCCCCTTCCACACAACCAATTAATTAATATGCATTTTTTTCAATCTAGGGGGCCCTATTCACCACTAGGTGAGGTCTAAAGCTAAAAAGTGATGGTAATTAGCGAGCAAAGGAGATGAGCCTCTACAAAATAAGGTGACGATGTCCAATGACAATTCTACAAGCTCGCACGATTGGCATCCTTGATAGCCATGCCAGAAAGCCACATTTTGTTTGGGGTGGTTGTAGAAACCAAGATAATTGGTAACAATAGCCATGTGGTACCCCAAAATTTATCAAGCATATGAAGAAATGATAGATCTACTATTTGAGTGTAGACACATAAATGAATTAAAAAAGCCAGTTGATTTTCCAAGTGTCCCCAAAGGTTTCAGCTAATTCATTTACAAGGATTTAGACCTTGGATTTTACATTTGGCCAAAAATATCTTCCACCAACCTTGCACTAGCAAAAACCAATGACCACACACTCATTATGCTTCCATAGAGGCACAGGTAAGAGTGAGGGATACGTGCATCCTCGTGCAACAAGTGAGGCATGATGAGTTCTTAGAGATATGTGTACTCAATGTCCACATAGATGTTAGAAGGCCTTGTCAAGTTCCCAACTCCTTTTATATCAATAACAAATAAATACAAGTCCCCCTACTCAGGTCTCCTCATCACTGACATAAGCTAGTGATCATGAACCATGATCCTTTCTCACACTCCTTTGTCCATTGTCTTATAATTGTAAAAAAAAGGCAACAATTTGGTTTATTCGTCCTTATTTTCGAGCAAACATATAGCTAAGATTATTACAATTCTAAGCCAATGAGAATTAAAAAAATATTTAAACTTTAAATCGTGTGATATGTTGCCTACACACTATAAAGGCAAGGCTTAATACCATAAAAGCATCTCATTTTCTATACTATTAATTGCATCCCTAGGCCTTCATATTGAACTAACGTTCACTTATTGAAGATTGACATCTTTCATATCGTCTAAGATAACTAAATGGATGCGCATGGTGGGAGAAAATGGATACACTTAGGATCACTAAAAACTTGAGATAATTTTATAGAAACAACATGCAAATAGGATTTGCTTTCCTTGAAATCACCAAATTTTCTCAAAATGGGTTTTAGAAATTAGAAAAATTATACCAATAAACTCATAAGCATAGAAGGTGTAGGAGTGTCTTGATGAAAGCATGGCATAGTAAAGCATCAAGATCACAAATAAATGGATGCACATGGTGGGAGAAAATTGATGCACATAGGATCACCAAAAACTTGAGATAATTTTTTAGAAACAGTAGGCAAAAAGTCTTGCTTTCCTTGAAATCACCAAAATTTCTTATAATGGGTTTTAGAAAACAGAGAAATTATATCAATCAACTCATAAGCATAGAAGGGAGAATGTCTAGGAGTGTCTTGGTGAAAGCATGGCATAGTAAAGCATCAAGATCATCCTCTTTGTCAACCATTATTATTTAAACCCATTTTATATCCTTTATCTTCATTGATTGACTTATCAACTGAAATTTTCCCATAACTCAAGCATGCTCATGCCACCTACATTGTTGGTAAAAAGCACAATGATGAAAGCATCACTCCAATACATCGAGAAATTGTCTTCATGTCTAGAACTAATGATGAGGGCATACATTATAGAAATAATCTACAGGGACATTTTCCTCATCAACCAATGCAACTATTAATGATGAACACTTTGTTTGATCTTTTCATACATGGCACTATAGCAATTAACATCCTCAAATTTAGTGTATGGAGGACTCAAAAAGAAAAGTTATTCGACCCTTTACTTGAAGCTTTCTTTAAAAAAATTAACCATGATATTACCATTAGATGTTTTATTTGACCAACTTTATGGCCAAGTGAAAAGGCATGAATTCAACTATAGCATCTTCCTATTTCAACCACTTCCCATTTTTTGACAAATGCCTTTATCAATTTTCATTGCGATTCATAAATTCAACAATGGAGTCTCCTATTTCAACCATGTTTCAGATACTTAACTTAATGAACACATGCCCTTATCATTTTTCATCAAGATTTGTAATTTTTTACACTACCTTATGCTTACCTCTTTTCTACTACACCATAAATAACTTGAAGTGTACATATATCAAAAGCAACAAATATATTGCTCAATACATGTGAAAGGTGTGAGCACTAACTTTACGTTTTGTGAATTCCTCACTTTACTAGCTAGTATTATGTATGTAACATGTAGACTTTGAGTGTGCAAAGTTATCACACTTTTGATGTGTCAAAGTTTAATGATTACGCTAGCTCTAGGCTATTCATTAATAATGGTGTAGACAATGAGGCTTGAGCTTTATAGAGAATGCATTAATATGAATTACATATCCTAGAATACGACATAAGCATGTATGTACTTGATAAAAGATGCCATTTGTAAAAGTTTAAAAGTAAAGTCAAACCTAAATTGCTCAATGGATATGATATGATTATGTTTAGGTAAAGAAAGTGCAATTTTTATTCAAATGTATGTGCACCATAGTATGTCATTATAAGAAGGCACAACATGACCATATTAAATTATTAAAAACCTTGATTTTAGTATTTCAATCTTCTAATGCAGTCATATTGTGGAAGATTTTTCCACTTTTTTTTAAAGTTCTTGTTATTTTTCTTAAAAGCAACAATGAAATGAGGGAAGAGACCCATTCAAAGAAAATAAATATGTATCATAGAGAGAGGCTTGATCAATATATGAAAGAAAGAATATATCAAAGAGAGAGGCTTGATCAATAATGGAATCCTAGGATAAACTCCCATCGTTAAATTTTGACATCTAGCACAAATTTGATATGTTCCACCTATCTTTTCTTTAGTTATTCATCAATATATCAAAGTCGAAGATTTATTTTCAATTCAATCATGAAATTATACAAAGGTTAATTCAATTCTAGAATATGATGAGTGCACTTTTTCTTTCATCTTATAAGTAGAATTTGAGGAAGCATGCATATGAGGGGAGATCCAACAATGGAACGAGGCCCATTTTATGACACCGACCAATGTAGGGTAGAGTCTTAGTGAATTGGTGAGGCTAGGGGAGGTGAAGGAACAACTAGGAGTAGGGGTGGGGGGTTTGGGGGGGGGGCATTGGAGACAACAAAGGAGGGGTGTAGTGAATGGAGTGGTGAGAGGGCTAGGAAGGGGGGCACTCTCCGATGATGTGCACTCATTTGTTGCCTATGAACTAATGGGGGCGATGACTTAGCAAGGTCTATCGGAAGGTCAAAGTAGATCTCCCCCTTAGGATATCCTAAAGGGGACTCTCTTTGAATGATTACCTTGGCGAAGGGCCTATACTCACATGCTCTCAATGGTAGGTGTAGTGTCTACGATTCTTTGGCGGCCCTTTTCTTGGGGTTCTTCCTATTCTAGGCTTCCTCAGAAAGCACCAATCAAGGGGTATGGAACTTCTACTATTATCTAGTTGGCTACTATGGTCTATCCTCTTGACTATCATGCTACTGACTTGAAGAGACTATGGGTGGGCATGCCCTCATAAGATGTCCCATCTGCCTACGACATATGTGTTCTGAGAAGCTAAAAACCTTGACTTGTTGTGGAAGCTCTTTCCCATCTAGTGGCTCAGGAGCAGAAATGGAGTGCGTACAAATTGCGAGCTGGTTTGCCGCATGCACCTCATATATGTTATGTTTACATGCCCCCCCCCTTCTCTCTCTCTCTCTCTCTCTCTCTCTCTCTCTCTCTCTCTCTCTCTCTCTCCCTCCCTCCCTCCCTCCCTCCCTCCCTCCCTCCCTCCCTCTCTCTCTCTCTCTCTCTCTCTCTCTCTCTCTCTCTCTCTCTCTCTCTCCTCTGTGTCGTCATGCTCCACTTCTCGACGAGCACCACTTCATGCCTTGAGTGCCAATCCAATAGTGCGGTCATGCACCATCCATGGTGCTATGCCTCGTATGCCCCATGCCCTATAGTGGTGGCTCTGTGGCCTTGCCCTACGCTCGCCTGGCCTTGAACGTGTCCCGATGCTACCACCTCAGTGTGACACCTGCAACTTTGGTACCACCCCCATTCACCAAGATCCACCTCTTCCCCTCCACTTCTGACATGGTGCTCCATGCTGTCGGACACCTCGAGTGCGCCACCCACCACTCACCATTGCGAATAACTCTTGCTACCCACCACATCAGCATCATGGCCCATACTTTCCACGTCCCACTTCCATGTACCATCGGCATATCTCCTTGTGCACCGTGGGTCATCAGGCATCATGGGGTCGTCCTCTACCCATGCCTTTATCGCCTTGGCTGACTCGTTTAGGGTGCAACACCCTCATTAAAACCGTGTAATCTGCCTCCCCTTGGGGTGCTCCACACAAGATGACCTACCCCCTCCATCTCGCCCACCATCTTAATTGTGTGTGTGTGTGTGTGTGTATGTGTGTGTGTGTGTGTGTCTCATCATTTGCAAGAATCGAGGCTGGGACTCAAATACTATGCCAAAACAATCGAGGTTGTGGTAGGTTGGGAACCCAATACTATGCCAAAAAAACCTCCAAAGGGAGGACAAGATGAATCGATACTCCTTCAAGAGCCTTGAGAAACAAAGCACCACTAGGAATCAAGGCACATGGTGCATCATATCCATGTTGACCACTGTGAGGATTACCAAAATTCGAGCGAGGTGATAGTTTGAGCGAGTAATTTCATAAAATTGACATTCTAATGTGACGATTTATGTTCAAAAAGTAGCATGCATTGCTTACTTTTACAGTTGTTGTCCTACCCATGATATTGTGAGGAATCAATTGTCATACATACAAACAACAATTTTTGGAAATGTTTGGCAATGTTTTTGCAAGGGTCAAGGAAGAAGGAGGGGTGGAAGAAAGGGGTCAGAGTATGTGTTTTTCTTATGAAATTTCCATTTTCAAGGCAAAAAATAATGGGAGGAGGAGGGAGGCTCCTCCTGCCAATTTTATTTAGGCCATAACTTGGTCAATCAGACTCCAAATATGGTCATGTTTGTAGTCAAAACGATCGAAATAATATGAATGGATCCATTTATCATGTTAGAATGTTGAAATTCTAGAGATTTAGAAAGTTTCTACTTATTTTATTTCATCAGAGCTATACCTTATCAAACTCTATATTTTCTTGATTTTTTCTCATATAGAGTTTGAGTCCCTTGGTTCCCTCCCTCCATCCCACAGGTATATACATGGTCATGGACACATGAAGGTGACCATATTTTGTTAGCATCATGGTCATAAGGTGAGCAATAATTTATTAGCTCCATAGTTAAAACATTTTATTCATGTGATCATTTCGTGTACAAAATGGATCAAATCATATGGGTAGCATAAAAATCGATGAGCTACAAATAGTTTTTTGTGAAGGATTTTTCTAGGAGGAGCTTCTATATCATGGGAGTAAAGAAACCCATTCAACCCACGTGCTACCTTACATAATATTGAGTGACTACCTCGAGGGGTAGACATTGCAACATTTCCCCTTTTGTATCTATTGAATGATTTCTAACTTGCATGGATTTATTATTTAAGGAATAATAGGTTTTCTCTTTGTATGTTGCCAATAATTTTTTATTTGGTATTCATTGAATCATTGCTGGCTTGCATGGACTTATGAGTTATCCCCAATAGTAGATTTTATCTTTGTATGTTGCCAAGAACCATATAAAAAATAAGTAAGAACAATCTCTAATAGTGTCACGTAAATTGAACCATTTCTAGTAAAAAACCATTGCTACTATAGGTTTAGAGAAAGTTCATCACAAGCATTGCTCGAACTCTGGGATTGCTCAAATGCAGTCTTCTCCCTCTATTTGTTGGTTCTCCTTAGAGCGACGGCTCACCTTGCAAAAATAGATAACAATTTTGCCTACAAAGAAACCTATGGACGTAGGGAAAATGGTCTGGCAATGTAGGTGGATTCAACTTGTTGGCAATGAATGGTGAAAAACTATCATATCCTTTTGTGCATGATGAGTCGCTGCTTGTTAGTAGCAAGTTGAGTAGGAATAGGGAGAGGAAAAAGATAGTTGCAACTCCCTTTGGGCACAATTGTATTCAACCTACTGGTTGACAGTGTAATAAGTGTTACATACCAAAATCATAGGCATAAAGCCTTAGGATTGAAGCACCCACCTGAACTTGTCCCAGATAGTTAATGAGTTGAAAATTTTGTGCTTCGATTTGTTAGGATTAATAGTTAGATAAGTACATACTATGTCCTTGGTAGTAGTAATACCATAAATAGTACTATATACAATTAGATTTGACAAGTACATAGTTGTATATAAGTACATACTATGTATTCAGTACTGTATCTTGTTGGATGTCATTGAGAGAGTTGGTTTCACTATTAGCACAACTCTAATAAGTACTATATATGAAGATAGATTTGATAAATCATAGTATGCACATTACATACTATGTGTAGTACTATGTAGGTATACACCAAACAATACATATACTAGATATATGCCAAACAATAACTATAAGTCATAGTATGCACGCTACATACTATGTGTAGTACTATGCGGAATACATATTAATTATACACCAAAAAGTACATACTAGATATATGCCAAACAACCATTGTGCTGCTACTACAATTAGTATAGGTAGTATAGTTAACGTAGAATTAGACTAGAAGGATTTCTTTGGTAGAGTTAAAGAGGAGAACTCGGATTGTCACATTGAGGTTCAAACATTTGTGCAGATGGAGTTCTTTGGTAGATTCAAAGAGGAGTACCTAGACTGTGACATCAAGATTTGGGTGTTTCAAAAGTTGAAGCCATACTATGTCATGAAGGTACATGAAAGGAACACTTGCTATTGTGTCTATCATGTTCGCACAGAATTGCCGATGCTGGGAGTTGACCAAATGATGTTTTCACAACACACACTGTCTTGTGATTGCCTTTGTGTTGTTTGCCACCCACAAGGTTCAACAACCTGCCAAGCAATGATGACCACTTATAATTCTGTTAAAGATATATGGACAACTGTGGTATGTCCAAAAGGTCATGGATGCCAATGTTATAAAAAAGCATGCCAGTTGGGGAAATGCACTAACTGTGGGGTTTCCAAGGTTCCCTTTTGTCCACGTGAGTAGAATGACATTGATGGAGTTGTAGTTAAATGGAGGACATATGAATATGTCACAATGGAGAAATCCAAGAAATCAAGTAAGAAGAAGAGAATCGATATGCTATATAAAGAAACAACTCTGTCAATATTGATGGGCGATTTCAAAATCACCTTAAGTTTTTTGTTGCACACAATTTTAGGGCACAGTGATAGCACTCCTACTAGTAAAAGAATGTCTTGCAAAATTTTCAAATGATGTGGTGGTCTCCGTTATAGCTTTTGTAGAAAACTATTCATTCCAAATACAAAATCAAGTACAGTCCATGCATTGGCACAATAAGCAGTGCACTATCCTTTTGCACATATGCTATTGGTGGGAAGAGGGGGAATTGAAAAAAGGAGTATGTTAAATTTTTGATGATAAACAACATGATACCCTCTTCGCTCAACATTGTCACTTATTGCAACATCAATATCTAACTGGGATGGGAAATAAGGTTGTAGGCATTGGGTATGGCATGATGTGCTACTTCACAAATAAAAGCATGAAGGTCCTTTTAATTTATAGCAAAGTATGTAACTTCACTTCATTGTGTCAAGAGGTCAATGTGCTTATGCATTGACTGCACCTCATTTCTTCTGCTATTGTCTAAATGCCATTTTGTAACTGAAGGGTCCAATTGTGTCTTTCACCCAAGTTTTTCTCTATGATCATTGTGTGCATGATGCACCACTACGAGTGCACTGGCTCTGAGTGGAGAGGTTGGCTACAAGTGCACTAGACATTGGAGGCTCGCGGAGAGCATGGTTGAGAGGTTATGGGCCAAAGATGTAGACGAGTACAAGCTAGTTGAGGAGGTTCTCATGGATGGGCATGGCATGTAAGATCTACACGTAGGAGGGTGGCTCATGTTTGTTTTTCGGCATGGTTTCATATGAGGCAGATGCGGGCTAGCTTGGGATGGCTATGGGTTGCTCATGAAAATGGACGAGATTCTTGGTCGTCCAGACTCCATTTGAGGTGAGACCTACGTCGTTGTGAAGAGCACGAGCGACTCTTTGATCCTACCACATCAGCTTGGGCTGAAAGGCTGCTAGTAAAAGCAATTTTGGGAAGAAAGCCAAGGGGGTCTCGGGAATGCAGACTCGTTGAGAGGTTGGCTACGAGTGCACTGGACATTGGAGGCTCACAGAGAGCATGGATGAGAGGTTATGGGCCAAAGACGTAGACAAGTACAAGCTTGTTGAGGAGGTTCTCATGAACGGGCATGGCATGTAAGATACGCATGTAAGAGGGCGGCTCATGTTGGTTTTTCGGCATGGTTTATGAGGCGCTAGCTTAGGATTTGGCTAAGGGGCCAAGGGGGGGTGGCATCATTGGAGTACTCCCAAGATGAATGCTGAGATGTTTCACAAGCAACGAAGGCCCAAAAGCATGGTTAAAGGTACCATGGCCATAGTTTAATTCACATACGGATGTAGGAATGGAACTTTGGCTTGGTTTAAGCACAACTTTGGGTCCATTTAGAGAGCACCGTGTTCGCTCCAAAAGACAGCAAGGACAAGATGTTTAGCATTTAGCAAGCGGCCCAGTCGTCTCAACACTAACGTAACTTGAGCAAAGTTTAATTCATGTGTAGCTATAGAGGTCTAGCTTATATCAAGCATGGCGGCTGTGTGTATGGATGTTTGGAGAGCCATATGGACACTTTAAAAAACTCAAGCTGAGGAAGCTATTAGAAAGCTGATGAGAGGAAGCCGTATGGGGGGTTATTTGGCATGCAAGAAGGGTCGAAAAAGCTTGACACAGGTACCTTGGACAGAGTTTAATTCAGGTACAACCATAATTATAGAACTCTGGCATGATTGAAGTGCTACCCTCAATCGACTTTTATTGGTCCCTCCTCAGCGGACTTTGATATTTGACATGATGGTCTCTCGTGAGCGTTGCACATGCACACAGAGGAACGTGGGAAATGGATTGAGAGCAGGGAACGAGAGGTGAAGGGGAGTGAGGCTAGGCGCACTGGCATGCACAACACGCACCGTGCACACCCCTGGGGTGCCAGTTGTTGAGGTTCTAGCATGACTACGGGCTACTCACAAAAATGGATGTTTCTTGGTCGTTCGGACTCCGTTTGAGGAAAGACCTACGCCGTTGCACACCCCACACCACATAATGTGAGCTCTTGGGCTATTCTATCAATCTTCCGTTGTGCGTACCATCTGTTGGGTCATTTCTAACACAAACAGTGTCCTCTTAGGCCATGGACATCAACCCTCTTTTTGTAGCCATCACAAGGAATCTTCCTAGTTTCTAAAGTTGCAAAAATATTATTTGGTTGAAGTCTTACAACATGCTAAATCAGGAATCACAATGCTTATTTAGCAAGTCCCTCGATGCAAACATGAATCCTCTAAATGGCCACCGAGCCAATTTAAGAAATGTGCATCCTCGGGGTATCCCTAAGAGCTAATTCCTTGAGGTGGCATCGAACTAAGTGACTTGCATAGTACAAAACACAGGTACCATACCAAAGGATCGTGATGACGAAAGTAGTTGCGTGAGATGTGAAAAAGCCTTGGAGAAAAGAATGTGTGCATGGAGACTTTGAAGTACGGGGTAATCACATATTAATATTCAAGCAAAAGATATGTACTTGAATGTTACTCAATTATGGCTACAGTGGCATGTTGTTCTAAAGACATTGCTTGGCCTAATCTATCAACAAAAACTCTGTCATAGAACAACACTTGGTCAACAAATGGCTGTGGAAGATCCTCTTTGGTAGGTCCACTATCCTCCTCCAACTCTTGCACACCTATATTGCGATGGGCGAATTTAAGCGAGATATCAGTTCCTCACTATGAATGAAACATCCTTCATGGTTTTACAGTAGCAAACTTTAAGCATAGACAAAGTGCAGGAAATTAATTAATTTGTACCATGTCCCGTAACCGACTATTCCTCACAGAAACTCGGAAACTTGGCCTCTTGAACTTGATGAGAAATTTCTTAAGAAGCTAACTAAGATCAAAACCAAACCTCACACGACCTCCAAAAAAAGTACAAATATCAAAACTTGACGAGTTCAATAAGTTTCTCTCCCAATCCTAAAATGGATATTTTGCTCTTACATGAAATATTAAAAGAGAAGTAGATATAGAGGACACTGTCAAAGACTCCAAGCTTCCTTGTATAGATTCAAAGGCCTAGACACAAGACTTGGTCGAGGACAATTGACCCTACAAGAAGAACAATGCACAAAGACCAAAGAGCTCTTACTTTAGGAAGCCTCTGAATTCTTCTTCTTGCCACCAAAAAGAGACTCAATAATCTCCTAGTTTTTGGCACCCATATTAGTTGGTGGAACGAGTCCAATCCAAAAGCTCTTCCCAACACTCCAATGGCCTTCTCATTTTTCTGATCCCATGCACCTTGATTGCTCTTTGGCTTCTTGTGAACACCATAAATGAGACCCCAAATACCTTTTAACATAAAGTAAAGCCAAGTGGACAACTGACATGACGCATAATTTTGACAATTGAACTTCACAATCATATATTTCTCCACTAATTTCTATGCTTTTGACCACATCTCCATTTCTCAAGACAACCTCATATGACCAAGCTCATAAAACTTTACTAATTGTTCCTCATAGAACCTCAAAAACCTAGCCGCTTGAACATACGACTTGGTTGAGGACAATCAGCCCTACAGAAAGAAAGATGCACCCACAATAGCAACCATTAATTTATACCATGTCTTTTGCTACCGAAAAGAAGAGCAATGCACCCACAGTCACCTCTACAATGGTCTTCACACCAAAAACTGTTAAAACTAGAAACATAGGAGAAATTGGACAAGCAAAATTGCTTGCAGCCGTGGTTAGAAAGCTACAAATAACTATGGCATACAGTTTTGGTTGTGGCAATATATTAAGACGTGTTTTATGCCAAAGCAAGGAGAGAGTTGTGGCAATATATTAAGACGTGTTTTATGCCAAAGCAAGGAGAGAGAGCGGACCTAGTACTCAAAAGATTGATTGTTGATCTGCATTTCAATCACTTGTTCCCGGGCAGATCGAGAAGTAAAGCGAGAACTTGGTCCAAATCTTCATCAACACGCTCCTATTGTTGGAAAAGGATGCCGTTAGTGGAGGTAATAGATCGTGAACAAACGCTAGTCATTAGATGCGCAAGAAATATGCCTTTGGGAACAATGCAAGTACTTTGGCCTTGGTAATCACAACGCAACGCAGCTCCCCAACAATCGCAATTCAAGGAGGAACAAATCATGCATTGTTATATTTACTATTGTGCTTATACGTTGTGTTGTCTATAAATAACGGTGTAGGGAGCAACTCATCCCAATCCAAACTTGCTCAGCAACTTTGAAAATCAATGGCCTACCTTTGATGGTCAGTGTGAGTTTCACAAGGCACCCAAACCTAGGAATAATATTGTCAAATAAGAACATTAAACCTAGGAATAATATTGTTAAATAAGAACATTATCATTGACCTTGCAGAATAATTTCATAGTGCTTTGACCTCTATCTCCTTGGTGCCATAATTTGTTGCCAAACAAAATAATATTGGTTACCCCTTTTGTTTAGAAGGTTCACGACTTTATAATCGAGACCCCACCAAGAGAAAGGAGGAACGGTGTTGGAACTTTACAAGTGTGAGAATTGTGTGTGTGAGATGGATTTGTCCACACCTCTAGTAGGCATCACAAGCACAAGCATAGGAATAAAAATCCGTGAATGTTTTTGCCATCGAAAGACCATCCTCGTGGGAATACCTAGGCTCGCTAACTATATGTATGCCGTAGATTGTCTCTAATGACCTATTGAATCTTTGTTGTGCTGGCATAAGAAGGGCACATCTAGGAAGTGCTGATATGATGGAGATAATCCATAGGCATGCAAAAGAATAAAAGTGCAAGTAGTAGCACTTCTCATTCTCCTCAACATCGAGCTACTTGGATGATAAGAGAGCCCTCCACGGTAAGTGCTATTTACCCTCCTCCATTTGGCCATACTGTAGAGCCCAATCAATGTACAAAAAGTTGTCCTAATATTTTCATGCACGTAGGCTAAAAGCACATTGCATGCCTATTTTTAAACACTTGTGCAGGATGCATGGTAAGAAACAAAGAAATATGAATGACCAACTGGGGAAAATACTTGTAATATTATTCATATTAAGTACCATTTGAAGTATCATTGTATGTACATACGGTCGCGTGCTAAATCCGTAGTTCGTAGCCTCTAAATCTGCCGGCCAGCATTCCATGACCAAGGAACTCTATCCATATCGCCGCGGCAAAATGCAACCGTCCGATTCGCAACGCCAAAACTGAACCGTCGATCACCTAAATCCTCATGGTCCGGAGGGATGCGGGGAGAGAGAGAGAGAGAGAGAGAGAGAGAGAAGCAAGAATGGTGATTTGGACAGCAACGAGAAAACGGGAGATACTTCTTTGGAAGTCGGCGGCATCACTGCAAGGCCACGTGTCGCAGGGGAGCTAGCTAGCACCAGTCTGCCACGTGGCAAGTTGGGCGAGGAGGGGAGCGGTCAACGCTGACGGCGTGGCGGCCGACGGCTTTCCTGCTGCTTTATAAAACCCACCTTCTTCAAGATCTTTTCTTCATTGCCTCTCCCACACTCCATCATTCTCCTCGACCCTTCCATCATCTGCTCAGCCCCCTTCCATGGCCGCCTTCGGCTCCTTCTCTGGCCTCGCGCTAGTCGCTGCTGGTGCCCTCTGCGCTTTCCAGGATCGCGCTTTCTCCATTTCCAATCTCTCTTCTGCAACACTCCAAGAACACGCGCCTTCCAACGACGTCCCTCACCCCGTCCACACTTCCACGAAGCCCTCATGCCACCACCACACCACCGATTCCAAGAAGGCTTGTGCTCCCAAGTTGGCTCCTCAATTTGACGGCTTGTTCTGTTTCGAGACGTTGGTTCCCTCTTACAAATGCTAAATATCTATCGGGATTCGGGGTGGTGTACAAATTCCAGCCTTGGCCCTTCTATTCTCTTCCTGGACGCTGTCATCATGAACAACTACAGACAGCAATTCTTCATAGGGAACTGTACATTTAGTATTGTCATGGATTTTGATTTTTATGCCAAGTTTCTGGCATCATCCCATGTCCTTGCAATTGAAGGAGTGGGATTATACACGCCGCTAAAGTTGTATGTATTCTTCATGACTTGAGTACTCCAGAACGGGTTTGCTCAGCTTTAAAAGAATTTCTTGCAATTTCACCTTTTCGTCATAGTGTGCTGCTCCTTACCTTGCAGTCTTATCAGGGTCTGTATTAACAGTCTCCGCGTGTTCATGTTACCAAAAATTACTTAGAGTTTTTTATTTCAGCGCGCCTTTCTGAACCTGGTGTTAATTTGATAAATTGAGCACTTCCTCCGTTCAATCATGATGTTTCCTTAAAAACGTGGTGGTAGGTCCGTGGCTTGAACATATCTTCTTCAAGATCAACAACGTCGATTTTTCCTCGTTTAAAGTAGTGCAATGATTAACCTCTAGTGAAAAGCTTTTCTTCCGTGCTGTGCCAAGATATTATTTGCTTTAAATTGTAGCAATTGGGGTAGCTAAAGCTCAAAATCATTCGATCGAGTAGTTAAGTACGTTTCTTAACACTCTACTAAGTACGTTTGGTTCGAAGGAGAAAAGCGAGCACAGTCGAAAAGCCAATCGGGATATCACACGATGCTAATTCCTAAAAGAAAATACAGAGGGATGTAATAAGGGGATCGCATTATACTCGGGGAAAACTTCCATCACGTCTTTAGTTGCTAAAACAGACTACAGTGGGATGTGAACTTATCGGGGATCACGTTATACTGGGGGGCCTTCTGAACCCATATAAAATTGGGTGGCACCCCTTTTAATACTGTACAAATCAGGGATGGCACCCCTTTTTTTTTCATACCGGAAAGTTCCATTGCTGCTTCAATCCATGTTGGCAACACAATTCCAGCAAACGATCGCAAAGGCAGTCTCCATTGTCACGCGGTACGAGGTTCTCTAAATTCACTTTTGGATCCTTCAAACCTAGGTACGTTTAGGTTGACCGTAAAGGCACAATTTAGACGTAGCTATGAGCAAACCAGGAGATTGGAGTCTAATTGAATCCCCTTGTCCATGCTACAAGACGACCTCTCCATCCTGATCCCCACTCTCCAACCTGCTGGGCAGCCAATCTTAACTTGCTTTATGGCTACTTTATGAGAATGGCTTGGGCAGGGTTATAACTCGCTTTGCATCTTTCTATTCCTTTCAGAGAGGTTTTGAAAAGGAGGGCAAAGAGACCCACCCACCACATGGAGAAAGGAGGACAAGGAGGCCCGCCACATGGAAGGAGAGGAAAGCAAGAGCTTCCCTCCCTCTTGAATCCTCAGCTGCCTGCGCGAGCCACCACATGGCACTCAAAGGGGAGTCCTCTCCTCAGCAAAGGGAGTGTTCCCTGGTAGAGGAGAACTAGGTGTAGGAGGTGAGGCCACTGACGTGGCTAGCAAGCCGTTGCAACACGTGGGCAGAAGCTGCGACAGGGAGTAGATTTGAGCTAGCAAGGGCCAGCAGAGATATTAAGCAGAGGACTCTGACGGTGGCAGAGATGAGGTGGCGGACCCACAGGGCGGTGCATGCACTGTGCAGCAAAGATGGGCAGAGCGAAGGGGCAGAGTAGTTACGCGGCTCACAAAAAGAGGCGAGGAATTCACGACTATGGGAGACCAGAGCGAGCAGAGGGCATAAAGAAGAGTCTGCGACAACACAAACAGCAGATATCTTGGGCACATGGTATGCGTTCGGTTCCATTTCCATTTCATTTCTGTTTTAAGGTGCCTGCCAAATTTATGGGCACATGCTTGCCTAAAGTATTCTGAACCTTGCCGGATTTACAGGCACATGCTCAAGGAGTGTTCTGTGAGGTTGATGGCAACATTTCGTTGCTTACTCGATCCTTGCTGACCTTTACCTGCCTTTGCACTCCGATTGCAAGGCTCAAGCAAGGTTTGGCCTTCCTTTGCCACCTTAGCCGGATGTTGCTTGAAGGGCTTGAAAAAGGTCTCATGTGCCCAGCGTGAGAGCATCAGAAGCAGAGGTTTGAGGGCACAAATGTGTGGTGTCCAAACTCTGACGGCAATAGCGAGAGTCTACGACTACCAGCACAGAATCCCACAGAGAGCCCACAGATGCATTGCAGTTTGCAAATATGAGCCTCTAGCCTTTGACGTGATTCAGAACAATTTGGCGGTACACACTTCGGCTGCAAAAGAGTGTAGACTCTATGTGCGGCCATGCCACATAATTTGATGAGGTGGCAATCGAGATTAAAGAAATCCACATAGGCTCTGCTTTCCCATGGATGTGGAAGACCACAAATAGAGACCACATGCTAGGATCCATTTAACATATTTTTTTTCTTAATTTAAGTATTCATTATATATTTGTAGAACACGAAAAATTAAACTAGCGGACACATCGGAGAACTCACATCGACTAATTTGAACAAGGCTAATTCGAGCAGTGAATGACACACAACTCATAGGATAGACATGTCCAAGAGACCCAAAGCCAACACATGGCAAAGGGTAGAAAGTTGCAAGAAATCGACAAGTAGTAGAGCTGCGACAGATCAATATGGAGCATGAATTGGCATGGGACACAATCCATAGTCAAAGAAGGTTTCACAAGGCAGGCCTACAACAAAGAAGAAACTGCATCAAATGAGGCTAATGGAAGAACCAACAACATTTATTAAATGTGAATGAGTATAAATAAATAAATAAATAAATAAATGTATGTGCGTGTGTGCAAAATATATATGCACAAAGAGCTCAAGTGTCTACATTTACACACACACACACACACACACACACACACACACACACAATTACACACTTACGCCTATATCTAGATGATATGGGTTGGTGAGACTATTTTTACTAGACGTTGATGATGTTTCTTCATGATGTACATCTAGTAGATTGTATCCTGGTAAAACATGGGTGAACATCACGAATAAGTTATATAAATTAAGACAAGGTTGAATGATGCTGAACATCATGGGTGACAGTGTTGAATGATGTTGAACTAGAACTCACATCTAGACCATGACAATAATGTGGTGTTTGTTCGATATCAGAGGTCGAACATCTGATATATTGTTGAAATGCTAGTCCAAGCAAGCGGAGGGATTGAGGCAAGAGTTGTGGCCCGTATTATGTACTGATCGTACTCACATAAGGATTTATCTCTATAGCCTCTGATGGTAGTTAAGGAATACCTATACTATAATAGAGCTAAATTAGAAATACGTGAGCATCATAGAAATGCATAGAGACATAATTTTCAAATAAAGAGTGCAAGATGTTTTGACCATGGATGATTTTTTCAAGTTAGTTTCGTTAAGAAAAGTTTCGCCAATATTATCATTTTTTCTTCAAAATTCAAAAGAACATTACTGCATTCTACCAATATTGTGAAACTAAAAAAAGGAGCTTGAAAATTTTCACCAAGATTTTATATTAACATATAAGCATAGCTTCGATAAAAACATCCTTGGTTTCGACTTAAGACAGTGAACGGGCTAGTCGCCTTGGTCACATAAGATCTATAAAAGGTTCTCATGCATAAGCTGCTCTCTCACACAAAGCTTCAGCTGTGAGAGATAACATGCTATTTTAATAGATACCTCTGTGCTTCTATTCACCTCCGTGGCCATAGCTAGGCTCCCATAACATAGTGGTCTGCTGGCCCCTTGTCAAATCGAGAGTTGTCACACATAAAGTGAAGGTTGAACAATATATGATTATCGAAAGGTAGACAAGCTGCATACTCGCGGTCGATATCTGTGGAGCCGTAGTCAATATCTCGAATCAAAGGTCTGGTATGACGTATCTTTTTTCCGGCACCGTTTGAGTATATGTAACTCTTGCGTCTACTAAGGTTGCTCATTTTCAATATTGATGATCTCTGCACGACTGAAGCTAGGTATTAGTGCTGGCATTAGGACTACACATAATCAAACGGGAGTTGGTGCACGACCTACCATGGATTATCACACAAAGATAAACAATGTGCATGCTGATCAACACAACAGGTTGATCGTATGAGGTAATCTAGAGATTGATATGCGTCGAAGCTATAC